>NC_081757.1:5958635-6315302 GCF_963082965.1 Carassius carassius | reverse complement strand
GCCTACATGAAAAAGATAAATTAAAAATGGAAATTGGTGGTAAGAGCACTTCTTTTGCCGCTGAACTTTAGCCTGTGGCTAAACTGATAATACTGATTTATATTTATTATATAATATTTTATATTTATTTATATTTTTTCTTTTTATGAATTCACTATTTTGTTCGTGTTCTCCTGAAGAATAACGTCAGGCCCATTGCCTCCCCTCGTTCTCCTTTTCTAAAAAAGTTTTCAAAAGACACAGTGACCACTTTGCCCAAGAGCGAAAAATTAGGGATTACTTTTCACGATTTCTTCTTAGCAGTTACTAATCCCAATCGGGCTAATTGCTTTGCGCGTAAAATTGCGATCTCCGGGGTCCGTGTGATGCGCTGGGTTTGTATGGCCTGAAGGGTGATGCCCCCTGAATTAGACCACATCCTAAATACACCTCATTAACACGGAGAGGATTTACAAGTTATCTAAAGGAGGAATCAACAGCCAGGGCACAATTACAAAGCTTAGGGCATTCTTTTTATCGTCCATTTGGAACAATAAAACTGGGTTAGTATGCAGTAGTGTCTTTGCAACTATAGAATAATGGGCTACTGAAAAAAAACAGAGTACATTCAAAAATGAATTTTTTAAAGCGGATTATTGAGTATAATTGGAAAAGACCAAAACACAGATTAGTAGAGCTAATTGCGGAAACATTTGGAGGAGTAAAACCGAAACTCTGCAGGGCCTGAACAGGGACAGGGCTGTTTATGATCCGTTTCCACCGAGGCTTCTTCTTTTTCTGATATATATATATATATATATATATATATATATATATATATATATATATATATATATATATATATATATATATGTAGATAGTCTTTAACGTGGTGGCTTATTTACTATAGCTGATACACTAGCAAAAATCTAAACGTAATATGCACTATCCTGCTTGAGCTAATTTCCACCAGGGACCCGTCAGTTCCTCATGATTTTATTTTAGCTTTAAAATCACACAGCATTATAAAGCACAACTAGACAGAGGTCTTCACTGATTTCCACTCCAAGAAACAAGCTGTAAAATTAGTGAACAGTGAAACTAGGGGGAAAATTCCGTCCACGTGGACACGGAGCTAACCTCCACGCGCAGATACGGTGCAAAAGCGCGTGAGTGTCAACAAAAGCACGTGGAGAGTGTTTGCGTTTGTTTTAGCCAGTTGCACCAGGGACCATTTGCAAGTGCACTTAATGCACAGAGCAAACAGGTTCTTCTTTTGAATGCACAGCTGTCAACAGGTTGCTTTCTTGTATCAGTGTCACGGAGGGCCAGATCAGGACCTAAAAGCCTCAAGCAGCAAACAATCAATCAGGAATATTCAGTAAAAACGCAGATTTTCCTGGGAGATCGATACATTACATGTTCAAATTATAAAGAAGACGATTAAGAAATAGTGTCAGAAATTGATAGTCAATTCACAAACAATTACAAAAATACGGCAAGTAGCCTAACATATTTTATTAAACGTTAACTGTAAAATATACTCCAGTAGGCTATCCGGTTTTTATTTTTATAACTTCGAAAATTCTTTTTTTTTTTTTTTTTTTTTTTTTACAATGTAATAGTAGTAAGTAACAACAACATATAATTCTAAGATAATTTGTATTATTCAATAGCTGCTTAGGCCTATATAATAATAATAATAATTCCTTACATTTATATAGCGTGACGTGACCTGAGTTTATATTCACACTTTTGAGGGCCAACTGTAAAGAGAAAACGCATACGATAAAAGAGAGAAACATTATAAAACACTAAAAGTTATAATTAATTTGTTTTTGAGTGAACTCAAGCCCAGTGGTGAGATACAAGCAGTACCTCTCACAAATAAAGACTGAAGCAATCCAGCACTATTGCATGAAGTATTACTGAGTGAGTTTGAGAGGGGGCGCTCAGCATTTGCATGCGCGGACTGATTATTTGGTTCTGTAGTGGCCTGTTTTCTGTTCTGTGATGGCAGAGGGTCAGTGCTTCTCTAATGGCCCGGGAACAGACAGACTAAATACTGTACATCAGTACCATCACCAATCAGCATAGGTGTGTTCAGCTCTGTCTCTCTCTCTCTCTCGCGCGCGCGCTCTCTCTCTCTCTCTCTCTCTCTCTCACTGCATGTGCCTTCACTTTCTCACTCTCTCTCACTCACTCACTCCCTTCACATGCGAGCACACACACACTCTCAGTCCCTGAACAGTCCTGACATCTCCGCTCACTGTCAATCTGTGTCTCCTTCGCAGGAAATTTCCTCTCAGACAGAGGAACGCTGGAAAAACACATATTCTGAGAAGAAATTGCTATTGGAGACCAATTGTTTATTTCCCAGTTTCACCAGTTTGCTCGGAAGGGCGCAGGCGGTGGAGCAGAATGCCTCAAAAAGGTGAGTGCGCGTGTTAAAAATAAAAGTTAGTTGTTAGTATGGGATTCAGAATTTTATTGAAGTGATCCACCACATTTGTATTATTTATTATTGAGATTAGGATTACTATTAGTGGTGTTGCCGAGTAATAAATTAAAAACGTGCTCGCCTTATTAATAATTTATATGCTAACTCAAAAACTAAATAAAGCTACGCTCTCAGATTCTGCTGTATTTGTTTCTGTCTTCTTTTTAGACAGAAACCACTGCTATATGTGGATAGTAAATGTGCATCTATGAGAGTAAAGTGTTAGAAGTCACATTAGGCCCGGACGGGGAGTTTTTTTTTTTTTTTTGGCGGTGCACGGGAATGCGATGACCCGTTGAGAAAAGGTGTCAGTTTGATTCATCAGCCGAGATTTGCCTGAATCTAACGAGGACCTGCTTGTTTGTTATTCTTTGCATTTTAAGAATAGCCTATTAATATTTAGAGAGTTTACGATTTTTAAACATAGTCCAGATAATAGAGTTCAATGTTATTGGGGAAATGCACCGTCAAGACTAAAGCTTTTCACTTCTGTTAAATGTGTAGCCTAAAAATAAACATCAATATATTGCCCGAATGAAATTAACTAAATAAAATTATTTAGTAATTCACAAAATTCTATTAACTTAAACTTATTTAAGCCATAAGAGCGGACTCGTTTTTTTTAGCATCCAGTATATTCACCAGGCCTGCTTATTCTACTAAATGTACTTAGTTTTTCTATTGCATTAGGACGCTCAAGTCCTCATAAACATTGACTAAATAAATGTAGCTCCAAATAACAAAAGATTTCCTCATCGATGACAGTATAAGATGATTAGGGCATGTTAATGTCAGATCCTTCAAAACTTCCCACTGCGCTTTTGTGCTCATCCAGATGCATGTCTGCATGTGAATGATGTTTATGGAGAACACTGTTTCCTGAATAAGCATGTTTAATTAAAGCAATAGTAGTTAAGGATTACACAAACGAAAGAAATGCAGATGAGATCCTAGTTAACCTCATAAACAACAACAACAGCCTCCTATAAGGCATTAGATAAATCATTAACGGGAACACGCAGAGCCTCTATGCGCGTACAGCGAGAGCGTATTAAATTCGCAAAACAATTAAATTTTACTGTGATTAAGAGTGATTAAGAGATTTAATCGGGCACAATAGATTTTAAAGGTGTTTTGAATTGCGGGTTGGTTTTATTTCACGCAACCTTTTTTTTTTAAACAACTCTTGTTATATTAATTTTATTTAGGCTATTATGTTTTTATAGATACGACAACATCAACACTGATGAAGGCACATTTTGTACTAATGACATGTTTCATGAATAACAGCCAACCCCTAAACATTATATATTTAAATACATATGTATTAAAAAAAATGAAAGCTAAAAATATACAGGAAAAAAATGCAATATATATATATATTTAAATTGATTATGTAAGTAGTAAAAAGTTTCAATTTCGTTGTAAATTAAGAAAATGTAATAATTAATGTAAGAGATTAATGTAAATGCAATTTGCAGGAAAAAAAATCGTTACAACACTTAGTTTAAGTGTAAAAGAATGCTTATTAAAGTTAGGCTATTTAAATGTACTGATAGCTTTTATAGTTGATAAAGCTTTTTACATGTTTTACATGTTAAATGAACATTTTATCAGGCACTAGTTCTTCAGTCTTGGGAAGAGGGCGATTGGAAGCGGACACACCGTTTTTGTTATTTCAGCGTCGGGAGAGAAAATGAAACGAAAGACTTTCCTTCCCTGGGCCCCTTTTTAGCAATGTCACTGAATAGATCCTTTATTGCAATTGTTTTTTTTTCCCCAATTGAGCACCCTACTGGGCTGTTGCATCCTTTTACAACCCCTAACAACCCACACCCGTTACACAAACACCTCCAGATATTTATAACGCGAAATTACTTTTCTATATCCCCAAACAGCACAAACAGAAACACGCATTGGGGCTCGGGCACCGGGGTCATGGTCGTCAGGAAAGTGACAGTGGATGTTGTTTGTGTGTGTGTGTGTGTGTGTGTGTGTGTGTGGATGGTCGTCTGGGGGGCAGGGTGCCTTCGGCTCTTTGTATTCGAGCAAGTATTGGTACGTTTGGTGGGAAGTTGTGTTGCTAGTTGCAGAGGCCGAGTTGTGCTGGCTGGGTTTGGGTATAGAAGGTAAAAGAGGCGCATTGTTGCGCTCCAGCAGGCTTTGTTGGATCCTCTCACCCCCTCCACTTTTCAGAGCACTGATGCGAAGTAGACAGAGTGTGTCACTGTACACGGGAAGATCTAAAGAGCAACATATTATTATTATTATTATTTTATTTTTTACAGACCACCAAGACGACCAGCGTCAATTGAGACCCGAAAACTATTCTATTCTATATTATATACTTTTATATTTAATAGCGCAGATCAAGTTTTTCTATTTTATGTGCTAAAAATAAACAAATGACAGGTGCAAAATAAATAATTATATAAAATAGGCTTTGTATGCATTTAAAATAGGACTGAATACAAGTCATATTTCGCACTAATATTACTCTTTTGCTCTATCCTAGGAATGATCTAAATAGTCAGACGCGAATGAAGGGCTAAATTGTTTTAATCGGACAGTCAACTCTGTTACCAGGCAAGTTTTTAACGCTGAAATTCCCCTAGAAAGGATTTTTACCAAATACATAATTTGACTCCTTTATGCGTAGAGATGCATCGGCCGTATATGCAACTCTGCAATTGTTGTACAACTGCAAACAAAAACAAAAAAAGAAAAGAAAAAAAGAAAAAGAGTCTGATTTTCACAACTAACCCTATTTATTTCCTTTGTCATAAATAGAATACCATAACCAACCCACGTGGGAATCAGGAGTGGCGTCCATGATGCAAAACAGTAAGTGCAATTCTTATTAAGCCACTGTGTATTTTCTTATTAATAATGATAGATGTTTATTCAATGGCTGACTGATTTATTAATCTACGATTACATTTGAATTGCATTGCATTTCTGACGGGAATTAAATAACCTATTTGACAAAAAATGCAAACGTTTGGAATTATGGTAAAATTGTGAGGCGTTAAAATGCGATTTATATCTTACCTACAGAAAATTCCAACACTTTTTCATTACTTCTTCGTGTCGATATTTAAAAGAAAAGCTATACGGATGCAAACTGCATTTTACATATATGTCAAGAAATAAATGAAATGCTGATGGGGGAGGAGATGTTAATTTCTGCTTGAGTTGGTAACAAATATATGCAGCTCTGGCCCTATTAATGCAGAAAATAGTTGCCAACTTCCACAGAAGACTTGACAGTGCCGCAATAGCTAATGCACGAAACGGGACACACGAAATAGTTTGATGATTCCAGATTTTGATTTCAGGATTTTCAGTACTATCTTGAGGGGGGGGGGGGGGGGTAGAGAGAGAAGAAAGTTATGTTATTCTGTAAACGGCACAGCATCACTTAGTTTATTCATTTGTCTCTTGTGGTAGGATCAGAGGTCTGACACAAGACAAATGCTTCTGGAATTATTTATTTGTGATTATGTAATGTAATTATACATTGGTCAGTCATAAGGAAATATAAGACAGAACTCAAATACTGAATAATAAATATATGTATAGAAAGATACAGTGAGGAATGTGGCAGGATATTTTAAAATATATGTACTTAAATGTAAAAATGTATAACACATTTATATACATGCATTAACATTTTTTGTTTTAAATCTCCAATTTGGCCTGGATATTTAGGATTGATGTTTGAAATTCATAACATATGTTTCCCTATTAGTAAGGGAGCCTTACTACTGCCACCAGGCCAGATCTACAGTCCTACACTGTAGGGAATTATATGATTATTAAGACTTAACCTTTGAACTGTGAAATTACAGGCCGGGTCATGTTTCTCTGTGATGGTGACATCAATCAAATTGATTCATTTGATAAACATGCACGCCTTCTTATGTTCAAGAGTCTATTAAATCCAACTAATCCAGGAATTAGGGTGACAGAGAGGGTGACAGTGGATTATTCCACTGGATTTGGACAGATTACCACACGTTTGTTGTGCAGTATCAGTGCTTAAATAAATCAGGGTCATTAAAATCAGTCCAGTTGGATGTGGTATTTTCAATTTAGCGTTTTAACTGACCAGGTTTTATTCACGACGTTTCTGAAAAACCAATGAGTTTTTTTTCCCTCCACCGTTTCAAATTTAGATGCTCTTTTCAATGGTGCATTTCTCACAACAGGACTGTTGCAGATGTGGGGTTTGTTACAAACAGTACGACAAACTGAAAAAAAGCTTTGTCAGTTTTAATATGTTTAGAAACATGCACACCTCTGTCCTCTTGCCTGTGCATTGCCCCATAGCTAGAAATAAAACGAAGCCTCCCTTGAAGGCAACAAGATATGGTCTGATATCCAAATGTAGACAGAAAGGGTCGTTTTATCATGCTACTATTTGTCGTGATGATGCGTTTTTCAAAAGCAGAGCAGTGTCATATAAAGTGACAGTCCTGCCACAAGTACTTCAGCTGATCTTTTCAATGAGCCTTCCATGCATGATCCGAAGTGACCTCCGCCTATTTCCAGAAATTAAGCTCAAACTTGACGTGCAGCTAGCTTTATTCTAAAGACAAATGTCAGAGTCTCATCGTATTTTCCCCCCTCTTCTTCTTCTATATTTGGAGCTTATTTATTGCTTAGGAGCTCAGGCTCCTGCAGTCAGACGAGAGAGGAGCAGAGAGCTACAGCAAACACACACACACACACACTCCAGGGAGGCTTTTCATAGGGATTCACCTTTTTTTTTTTCGCTTGCTTTGAATTGACTTTTCATTGGACTTTCACATCGCATCAAAAATACACCGAACTGGTATGCGCTTTTCATATTCTACTGAGCTTTGCTTGAATATTTAGTTATTTCACACTTTGCTGTTATGATGGAAAGCATCACTGTCGAATGCTTGGTCTCTTTCAGACTGGCTGTTGTACTTGAGTGCCGATGGGTGCTTATTTATTAGGGATTTGTTAGCCTGGTGTGAACAGTCTTGCGGAAAGCTGTTCTCTTGAGGACAATTTGATTATGAAATTTCAGTTCACTTGAATGGAGATGTTCAGAATCAGGTCATTTCATAAGCCATAAGATTGTGTGCGTTGATTGATTCCTGCCTAGTGTATGACATTCAAATGTTGATTTACAGCCTTCAAAACTGTTGGTTTAACTATTGCAAAACTTGGATTGGAATATAAAAGATGGTCAGATAACGCTGATTATTGATAAGAAAAAAAAAAGATGCATTTTCATTTGTTGGTCACACTAAATCGATCACTTGACTTAATCACCAGTGAATTTTTAAAGGTCAGATCAGATAGCTTAACAAATGCACATTTTTACTTTTTCCATTGTATATTTAAGATATTTAAAATTAAGAGGCTCTTTATTATTCTTTTAAAAAATGCAAGTTGCATGTGTTTGTCACACTTATTTGTGTAAGCAACAAAATGTATTTAATGTCAAGTTATTTAGTTGTTTTTTCGCTGTTATTGTTTTATTATATTATATAACATGGACATTGTTATGTAAAAATACACTGTTTCAGTCTCATCTGACTCGGTTTGTCAGTAACGCTGATCAAAGAAAAGCTCCAAGAAGTGAAGCTTTATTCTGGACAATGGGACACCTATTGAGGGGATGTTTTGGAGGGGAAAGACGAGCCAATTTGTTATGTCTTCATGTGCCACAGGTCACAGTGGCGTCAACCAGCTCGGTGGGGTGTTTGTGAACGGCAGACCGTTACCGGACTCCACCAGACAGAAGATCGTCGAACTCGCTCACAGCGGAGCGCGACCCTGTGACATCTCCAGGATTCTGCAGGTGACCGTGAAGCCCATTTGTACATCCACAAACTTAACAGATGCTAGTGGAATAGTCAAAATCATGGTCACTTTTAATCAAGTGGTGCAAGGAAATAAAATTGATCACAACAATACAAACATTATGTATTCAAAGAACGTGCTATGCATTTGTATTGCGCAGCAATCAAACAAACAAACAAACACTAACGTAAAGTGTGACCCGAAACGTAATAAAATCATCTTAGCAATTTTAAGGCATATTTTCTGTGTTCATAGAGCCATGATGATGCAAAAGTCCAACTGGACAATAAGAACGTAAGCGTATAACCGTTTGAAGTACATTACATTATTTCAATTTAGTTTTAAATAATGTATGTGAATTGTGTATATTGCTGTCCATTCAGGTGTCCAATGGGTGTGTGAGCAAGATTTTGGGGAGATATTATGAGACCGGCTCCATCCGACCGCGAGCCATCGGAGGCAGCAAACCGAGGGTAGCGACGCCTGAAGTGGTCGGCAAAATAGCACAGTACAAGAGGGAGTGTCCCTCGATCTTTGCCTGGGAAATTCGGGACAGGCTGCTGTCTGAGGGGGTGTGCACCAACGATAACATACCGAGCGTAAGTGCAAATAACGCTTCATTTGCATCATTTGATTGTGCATACGTCATTGTGCACTTCTTACGTCAATAAAAAACTTGTGCATGCAGTTTAGATAAATATATACACTTTTACATTTATCCATGTTGCAAGAATATACAGGATTGTGAATACAAATAACATTCATGGAGAGTGCTACAGTGAAATTATATGCCACTTTAAGGCTGGAACACACAGCACTTGAGTGACGGTGTGCTTTGTACCTTTCAGGTGTCGTCGATAAATCGAGTCCTACGCAACCTGGCTAGCGAAAAGCAACAGATGGGTGCAGATGGCATGTACGACAAGCTGAGAATGCTCAACGGGCAGAGCGGCACGTGGGGGACACGCCCGGGATGGTACCCTGGTACGTCTGTGCCAGGACAACCAAATCAAGGTGAGACAATCTGAAAGCAATAAGAGCATCACTGTCAGTTGGAATAACAATAACACATAAACAACATAAAGGAACAGCAACAACAAAGTGCATCAAAAAATAAAAATAAAATAAATTTGAATGTTTATATATATATATATATATATAATATATATATATATATATATATATATATATTTATAATAATAAGAATAATCATAAAAATAACAAAATCTAAACAACAAAAGGCACAGAAAGAACAAAACAACTGCAGAAAACAAATAATATTAGAAATAAATAAAAATTAAGAATAAATAAATACATTTAATGATTATTAATAATACATTAATGATTATTAATATACATTTTGATATTCTAAATAGTTTTGACAACAACATAATAATAACAGCATCAGTATTTATCATACAATTAATAATTATTCATATTACTTTTACCATCCCATATTCTACTTTAATATTTATACTTAATTTATATGGCAATATTCATTATAATAAATTATAATATATCTTAAACTATTATTACTAATAGAAAATTGAAAAATGAAAGTATAATGTATATTAAACTTATTACTAATAGTTTAATGTTAAACTATAGAGTATATCTATATATAGTGTATAATGATGTTTATATTATACATTATAATTAATTTAGCATAATAGTATTTTAAGTAACACTTTACAATAAGATTTCATTTAACAACAGTTAACTACATTAGTTAACGTGAACTAAGAATGAAAAATACTTCTAAAGCACTTATTGATCTTATTTCATGCTAATTTTAACATTTCCTCATACTTTATTAAAATGTGTAACAGATGTATCTGTTAATATTATTTAATGGACCTGTGCTGACATGAACTAACAGCAAACAGTTGTAATTTATAAAATAACGATTTAAAAGACGAATAATTACTGTAAGAAATGTACTGCTCATTGTTAGTTAATGCATTTACTAACATTTACTAAATGGAACCTTATTGTAAAGTGTTACTGTATTTTATTATGAATTCAAAGTATTAGTTTATCTCTACAGAAAACGTGTTTGAGATATGTGAAATATTAAAAAACACATTTGCAGTCATTAGGTCTATATGTCAGTCCATCTGGAGACACATTAGATTAACATGCTAAATGTAGAATAGCGTGCCACTGGCAAACTTAGATGGGAAAAGGCCACTCATTAATTGAGGAGTTAGTGCTAATTAATCGCTCATTTCAATACGGCTTCTGTCTGGCTCTTGGATCTGCGTGACTAGGAACAGAGTTTTCGGCGGAGGTGTCCGTGCGCTACCACCTGCCCCCTCCCACTGCCCTCCACATCATTTGCGCCCCATGGGGAGTGAGAGAAAAGCCCTGTGCATCCTGGGACAAAAGATGTTTCTGTCACATGCAAGAATTTGTGACAGGCACAGCTCTGTCTCTCTGTAATTGCTCATTAGAGGTTGCTTTTTTTTTAAGGAGAGAGAGAACATGTACAAGCTTTTGGTTAGAGGAGACAATGAAAAAAAGTTTAGCTGATGAATAGTTAGTTTCTAATCAGGTTGATGAATCCGAACCCTGCGTGTGGATGTTCACAGTATCACAAACCCTATCTGAGAACATTCATTCTTGACAAGAAAACAGCAAAGGATTATTTACTAAATGCAAATAATTCACCCCTAAAGTTAAATTACTCACCCCTATGTCATTCCAAATGAACTTTTAAAGACTAATCATACAGGTTCAAAAGTCTTTGTAAATAGTGTGTAATACTGTATGGACGATTGTTATTTTGCTTTTATTAAATAATTCTTTTATTGTACTGTCATTGAGCTTAATGGCTTAAAAAATATTTTACAAAAAATTAACAGCATACAGGGTTTTATATAGTTAACTAAAACTAAACCACTGAAAACATTTTTGTTACTTGAAATAAAATAGTGTTATCAAACAAAAACTACTAAAAATGCAAACTAAAACACTTTTTTGCTTACTTGAAATAAAATAAAAGTAGTAAAAAAGAAAACAGAAAATATAAAAATAAAAACGGATTCAAAATATTAATAAAAACTAATTAATAGTGTCAATCATACAAAAATAACATGGGTTTGAAATGACGATTGTGAGATTTTTTCCCCCATTGATAGCTATTGCTTTTTAAGTTTACATCTCACAATTCGGCCTTTTTTTCATAGTATTGCATTATTTAAAGTCAGAAACGTGTTATATAAACTTCCAGTTGTGTTAAACAGTCAGAAATGCAAGATACAAACTCATGTTTGTATGAAAATGTCAGAATTATGAGCTGAATATTTTTTTTTCTCAGAAATGGGCTTTATAGCTTGAAATTGCAAGTTTATATCTCAGACATTCTGAGAGAGAGGCTAGAACTGTGACATCAAATCACAATTGTCTTTTAAATCGTTATATTCTGTGGCTGAAACAAGCTTTCATGTTAAGCAGCCTGGAATGGACTTATTCTGATTGGAGACACTTCTCTATCCCATGCTAAAGCAAGCAAAGGTCTTTCAATGGTCATCTCCTGTTGAACGTATAAATCCTAACTGGCGTTTAACAGGCCCGGCCTGGGCTTCTTTGATTAATGACAGTGGTGTGTAGAGGTTAACATACTGAACTGAAAGCTCTGTTGACTAGATCCTTGTGTTATACAATGCTGATCACTGCACGCCTCTCTTTTTGTTGTTCCTTTCCAATTGTGCCCTCGGGAGAATTTGAGCCTGACGAAAAAGGCCTGGCAGCCCATCTCTGTCTGCACAGTTTAATGGTTCCCTCATTCTTCTGGTGGTATTGTGTCATAGAGAAAAGCAGCCCTCTATTCAAGTGTTGGTGGTCACCTCAATGGGTCCCTGGACACCCATACGGTGAATAGCACTAAGAATGCCTATACATTATATGTGCTGTGTATGAAAACATCCAAGGGAGCTTGAGGATGATTCAATGTGTTTCTTTTGGCACTTTGTTATGGAACTATGCAGATGATGCTGACAATTCCTGCCCTGAATCTAGAGGCGTATTCACAACAAAGACAAATTATATTATAAATAGTGCTGTCAAACCACTAATCACATTTAATTTTTGTTTTTTGTTTTTGTTAACATAATATGTGTGCTGTGTTTATTTATTATGTATATATAAATACACACACATTTAGTATATATTTTGAAAATATGTATATACATTTATATATTTATATCATATATATTTAATATATAAACATAACATGTTTTTGTTAAATACATACATGCACGTGCTTGTATTTATATATACATAATAAATATAGACAGTACACACTCATATATTATGTTAACAAAAACTGTTAGTTTGGATGTGATTAATCGCAATGAATCATTTGACTGCACTAATGATAAATTAAAATAATAAAATATTTTATTGATTGTGGTTTTTTTTATACTTTGTCAATTATTCGTGAAACTCAGTCATGCAACAAACACAAAATCTTTTTTTATTTTTTTTTATTTGGCCATTGAATTTAAGCTAAATAAAAATCTTAAACTTAAAAAACTACTTAGAAATTGCCTTAGCAGCTAACCGTAATACATATGCTTAAGTTGAAGTATACTAAAACTCAAATAGAAATAAAAATTAAGCTATACAAAAAAATCTAGCTTAATAATAATGCAAATTAAATGAAAAGAGCACAGGTAACACTTTACAATAACGTTCAGTTTGTAAACATTAGTGAATTGCAAATTATTTTAACATGAACTAATGAAGAAAAATACTTCAAACTTATTATTCTTAGTTAATTTCAGCATTTACTAATATATTATTCAAATCAAAAGTTGTACCTGTTAATATTTATTGGCCTTGAGCTAACATGAACTAACAAAGAACAGCTTTATTTTTATTAACTTACAAATAAAGTGAATAATTATATAACAAATGTATTGCACATTGTTAGTTAAATGTTAGTTAATGCATTAGGTGAGGTCAACTAACAGAATCTTACTGTAAAGTATTACCAAAGCACATAACAAAATTTACTAAACCTAAGCTAAAATTAAAAAGAAAACATTAAAAGAAAATAACACTGATGCAACATGACGCGAATTGACTAAAGGTTATGAAAATATAGAGAGTGTGATCTACAATTTTACAATTCTTTCATCTTTTTTTTTTGCAGATGGTTGCCAGCAACAGGACAACGGAGGCGAGAACACTAACTCCATTAGCTCAAACGGCGAGGATTCAGATGAGACTCAAATGCGCCTGCAACTGAAAAGAAAACTGCAAAGAAACAGAACGTCGTTCACGCAGGAGCAGATCGAAGCCCTGGAAAAAGGTGAGCATCAAGCGTAAGCATTAACAACAAGTGTCTGCCATACCCAGCATGCTTAACCCAGTAACATGCTTTCACATCGGTTTTTAGAGTTTGAAAGAACCCACTATCCAGATGTTTTCGCAAGAGAAAGACTTGCAGCAAAAATCGACCTCCCAGAAGCTAGAATACAGGTGAGGACATTAGTGCAACTTTAAATCCATGACATCCACTGCATGTTTGCTGTTGCTATTGTTTACATCCGCTGGTCTTCTCTGTGTCGCAGGTTTGGTTCTCAAACAGAAGAGCGAAATGGAGGAGGGAAGAGAAGCTGAGGAACCAGCGACGACAAGCCAGCAACTCCTCCAGTCACATTCCCATCAGCAGCAGTTTCAACACAAGCGTCTACCAGGCAATCCCACAACCCACCACTCCTGGTAAATGACACACCACAACCTAAACATACAAGACGTGCAATAATGTCTTCACACCGAGGTCCAAATGTTCTGATGCAAACAACATTTTAGATCTTTCACACAAATATTGTATAACAGATGTCAGAACAATTAATTTGAATTTTTATTATGAAAACAAAAATTAACATAGCTCTGAATGATCTACTCGCTCGAGTCATTTAGTTGCATCAAACTTGGTGTGCAGAGGCTTTACTTTTTGTTAGATTTCTTTTCTCCTGAAATAAGTCTTAAGAATA
Source organism: Carassius carassius (assembly GCF_963082965.1). Lineage (NCBI taxonomy): Eukaryota > Metazoa > Chordata > Actinopteri > Cypriniformes > Cyprinidae > Carassius > Carassius carassius. The sequence goes on along the minus strand of NC_081757.1, from coordinate 6,300,977 downwards.
TAATATAATAGTTTTATTTTACTATTTATATTAATTATATTTATTTTATTATTTTTCATATTATATATATATACATATATATATATATATATATATTAAATGTTTTGTATGTATATTTATTCACATGGAACTCATTGTTAACTAAAACAAAAACTAACTAAACTAAAATAAATACATAAATATTAGTTTTAAAAGCACATAATATAATTTAATTATTTATAAAATATGTATTTATTTTATTATTTATGTTAATTATATTTATTTATTTTATTATTTTTATTTATCATTACATATATTAAATGTTTTGTATGTATACAAAATAATGATAAAATAATTTTGTGTCAGTTATTCACATGGAACCTATTGTTAACTAAAACAAAAATGAGCTAAACTAAAATAAATACATAAATATTAGTTTAAAAAGCACTTCAACCATGATAAACTGTTTTTCCATCATTTAAAATTATTTTCCAAAAGCATCATGCAAAACATCATCCTTGGGTTAAACAAATTTTATTCAACAAATGTTGGATGTAGAACAGTTAATTCAAGCTACAATTAAAGAAAAATCATTTAGTTGCCTCAAACTTGGTCTTTTGGTAGAGTCACTCCAGCTATTTTAATCTAACTCTTACATAACTAAAGGATGACATTTTTGAGTATGCTATATTTACTTGATAAAATGTATAAACCATGTAATTTGTTTGTCTTTACCAGTTTCCTTCACAACAGGGTCAATGCTAGGCCGATCAGACACGGCTCTGACCAACACGTACACGGGTTTGCCTCCGATGCCCAGCTTCACAATGTCTAACAACCTGTCTATGCAAGTGAGTAGCGTCACAAACACTCGTTTCCTCCTCTACCCTTGATAACTGGATTATTGTGCTGTGTGTGATGCTTCCTTAAGTGTCTCCCATTCCATCATCTAACTCAAACTCCTCTGTGTTATGGATACTAAACAGCTATATATTTATATACATATATTCTTGTTTTTTATAGCCAAGCCAGACATCTTCCTATTCCTGCATGCTGCCCACCAGTCCGTCCGTGAATGGGCGAAGCTACGACACATACACACCCCCTCATATGCAGGCACACATGAACAGCCAAACAATGGCAACTTCTGGTACCACCTCAACAGGTAGGCAGAATACGTTCAATGTGCGTTTAACAAACTCGCCCTTGATCAACTGGCACATTTATACTACCCCTTCAGAAGTTTAGAGTTAAAAAGATTTGTGATTTGCAAGAAATGAATAGGAAGGATGCATTACATTGACCAAAAGTGACAGTATATGGACATTTATAATGTTACAGAAGATTTGTATGTGACCCTGGGCCACAAAACCAGTCTTAAGTCGCTGGGGTATATTTGTAGCAAAAGCCAAAAATACTTTGTGTGTGTCAAAATTATTACTTTTATGACAAAAAATCATTAGGATATTTAGTAAAGATCAAGTTTACTATCGTAAATATATCAGAACTTTATTTTTGATTAGTAATATGCATTGCTAAGAACTTTAATTTGGACAACTTTAAAGTAGATTTTCTCAGTATTTAGATTTTTTTTTGCATCCTCAGATAAAAAAAAATGAACACTTAAAAATGCTGTTCTTTTGAGCTTTCTACTCAAAGAATGCAGCACAACTGCACAACATTGATAGTAATAATAAATGTTTCTTGAGCAGCAAATCATCATATTAGAATGATTTCTGAAGAATCATGTGACAATGAAGACTGGAGTAATGATGCTAAAAATTCTGCGCTGCATCACAGGAATAAAGTAAATTTTAAAATATTTAAAAATACTAAAAAGTTATTTTATTTTGCAATAATGTTTCGCAATAGTTATATTTTTGCTGTCAAATAAATGTAGCCTTAGTGAGCATAAGATACTTCTTTTAAAAACATTAAAAAAATATTTTAAAATAAATGGTAAAAGTGTATATACATATGCTCTTCTACCAATTTATCATTCACATTTTCTATAAATTGCCCTAAAATTCTATTTCATTTTAAATGCATGATTTTGTGTGTCAAAAATTGTGTTTCTTTGTTTCTCACCCATTTTATGTACCGTTTTTTTTCCTTCACAGTCCCTTTCAGTGAAACATAATTTTTAAATATTTTAAAAATCTAAAGAACTTTTTCCATCATAAAGAGTCTTTTGTGCAATGGAAAGATTCCATGGATCTTCAATGAACCATCAATGCCAATATAGAACACCTTTATCTTAAATAGGGTTGAAAAAGCATTTTTCTTAAAACAACAACAACAACATCCCTTTCAATGTTTGAAACCTGTTTGTTACAGAGCATAAAAAATATGATAACACTTAGCGGACAACACCAACTTCTCAATCCAGGTTCATACATAACATCAAAGCTTAAAGTTTGCAAACGAACATGTTTCTGACCTATATTCAATCTCTATTTACAGGACTCATCTCCCCAGGAGTATCTGTCCCTGTCCAAGTTCCCGGAACTGAGCCAGACATGTCTCAGTACTGGTCAAGATTACAGTAAAGAAAAGAGTTACTTCGCCCTTTGACTTCCACACAGAGACTAAGAGAGAACCTGGACCTCTGCAGCAGTATTTCCACAAACACACGGACACACACAAATACCAGGACGAGGAACCATGTGGACTCGTCACGGTCTGGAAACTTTGCGGCACTACCTTTAAGAGGAACAGCGGACGCTTATACTTAATGGAACAAAAACAACAAACCTCTGCTACATCCACGATCTCCATTTTTATTTTTTCCGTATTTGTACATTGGCATTTACAAGTAAACACGAAAAGACAATTCAACAGCCAAAAATATGTTGGTCTCGCATCCATTTGAATTGGCGGAGAACCATATATTGTGACTGTTTTCTAATATCAGGATTACGGATCAGACTTCAGGCCCATATCAAAGCAGCGAAGCAGAAACATACCAACAGGAAACGCCTATTCGTAGATATTTTCAACCCACAACGGCTTCAATTAATAACACTATTGTATCTACAAAAGGAACAACAGCCATTATGTAAATTACTGAGGACTTTATAATTACGTATATGGGTTTGGAGTTGGGTAGACGGATTCTTGTGCTTGATCATTTATAACTGTGACGTCAGAGGAACGGGAAGTTATAATACGGTAGAGTTTGCAATCAAAATAACATTCATCCATTTTGCTTCTGTCCAATTGTAAGTATTTGTTCTCCCTAGAAGTTTCCTCACGGAATTATCGCGGAACATAAATATATTCTCACTTTTATTGCCCCCGAGAAAAAAATCTATAAATGTTTTATACGGATTTTCATGCATCGTTAAAAAAAGGGGGTGGGGGGGAGGGGACATGTCTTTAGGTCAGGTACACGTTGTCTATTAGGTATAGATGTATTATAGTGTCCTACAGTCAAATAATTTTGTGAGACTAGAAATATTTAATTCCGATAATTATGATTAAAAATGCTTGACAGAGTAAAAAATGAATAAATAACAAAAAACGTAAGTGTTTGGCAGTTGTTTACAAGTACATATCAGACTTTAACCATTGTTGATTGTAAAAACAGACCAAAGCCTTTGTATTTCATCTATTACACAACAATCTTAATCTTCAGTTTTTTAGCGTTAGTCTTGTGTTGCGATACATTTTGTAAAGGAAACAAGTTGTTTTACATTCTAGTACACTAGCTTCGACTATATATGGCTGCGGCTTAATCACGCAGTCCTTTATTTATGATCGACAACCATTTGTGGATTTAAAAACATGTTGACATCTCTTGAATTCTGCTTTTTTTTGTGTGTGTACCTGAAACATGAACACTTGTAATGGTTTTTGTGTCAGAGCAATGCTTTGGAAAACGAAAGGTCTACCCTGTCTTGCAGATATTTCAATTTAACTTTATTTAAAAGCTTTCTAAATGTATTTTGTGAAAACTATTAAAAACATTTTGTACAGTATCCATCGCTTTCTCCGTGATTTTTCAAAATGCAGAACTTTTAAATACGACTCCTAATGAAAACGAGCATCATTTTCAAGAAAATCATTGAGAATTTTAAACATTTTTCCAATATTTTTTACCAAAATGCTGAACTTTAATGACTACAAATGAAAAGAGCATACTTTTCAAGTAAAATCACTTAGAATTATTATTTTTTCTTGATGATTTTCCAAAACTGCAGAACTTTTAATACGACTCCTAATTAAAATAAGTGTAATTTTCAAGAAAATCATTTAGAATTATTTTTTATTTCTTCATGATTTTTCAAAAATGCAAAACTTTTAATACGACTCCTAATGAAAACAAGCATCATTTTCAAGAAAATCATTTAGCATATTTTTTTCTCTTTTAATGATTTTCCAAAAATGCAGAACTTTTAATAAGATTCTTAATGAAAACAAGCATCATTTTCAAGAAAATTTATTTCTACACAATTTTCCTAAACTGCAGAACTTTTAATACGACTCCTAATGAAAACAAGTGTAATTTTCAAGAATATAACTGTGAATTGAAAAAATTCTGTTTCTTTCTTCATCATTTTCCAAAAATTATGAACTTTTAATACGATTCCTAATAAAAACGAGTGTAATTTTCAAGAAAATCATTTAGAATTGAATTTTTTTCCTTTCTTCGTGATTTTCCAAAACTGCACAACTTTTAATACGACTCCTAATAAAAACCGAGTGTGATTTTCAAGAAAATCATTTAGAATTTTGTTTTTACATTTCTTCATAATATTCCAAAAATGCTAATTTTTCATGATGCCTACTGAAAGTGATCATCATTTTCAAGTGAAATCCTTCATAATTAAAAACATTACCATTTAAAGCCCCAGCACTACGTCAAAACCCCTCTCTTCTCTCCACATACCTCATAACCACCAAAGAGCTGGTGAACAAAGGCACCAGCCGACTCCACACAACTCAGACATCACAAAAACACACCACAATAGAACAGGCCTATGCCATTCAGCACTGCCAGCTCTTGTTTTGGTAGAGTTACGATGCTCTAAAAGGAAGAAAAAAAGCGAGTGAGCATGGGGGGAGGAGAGAGAGGGAAGAAACGAGAAGAATAAAGCGGTCCGAGCGAGCGGAGAGAGAGATGAAGCGATTGTGTGGCAGAATGAGTTATTTTGCTTCACTTGCTGTCTCAGCGGGAGGCACGCCGAGGGAAAGTGTCCTGGTGGAGAGGTTTTTGGGGGTGGTAGGTTATGGGTCAGGTAGTGGCTTATGGGACTTCAGGACAGCTCTAGTTTTAACAAACACATCTACAAAACAGCAATGGAAAGTGAAAAGGATGGAGACATCTCAAAACACAACTAAAGCCAAGTTATACTTGGACAAAGCTGTTATATTTTATTATACATGCAGTTTTGGGCTCAAATTAATTGATAAACTAATTTTGTTCTTAGAATATATTCATGTGACAGCACATGACTACTGAAGATGATTAATCATGCTAGCAAACATTATTAAAATAATATAGGTGACCAGTAAATATAAGCTTATTCACAAAATTAACTAGGGTAATTCATAAAAATAAATATAAGAATAAAAAAAAGAGCAATAAACTCATTAAAAACTGTATACTGATACAGCTGTATCTGTTTACAGAGAATACAAATGAGGCTATGAAACATTAAAGTCTGTATAAAAACATGAATATATGCTTTCACATCAGATTTAATTCAGAAGCAGAAATGAATAATTTGTGCAGCAATTTTTACATTACGAATACATTTCCACTCAAAGTCAAGCAGGGTCATGTCAACTGAAATTTAAGTTGTAATATTATAAATGCATAAGGATCTTATTATGATTAAATTGTAAATGAATGCAGTATCTTATTGTGGAGATATTATATTATATTATTTATTATTTTGGTCATGGTCAGTATTAAAAAACATGGTAAAACTTAAATAACAGGTCACCTTTCACCACAAAAGGGAGAAATCCATGTATATTTGTATCAAGAAAAAGAAGCCCATATTTTAAGGAAAATTAAGTTAAGTGACAATTTATGCACATTTTCCTAATAAACTTTAATTACTTTCATGTATTCTGACATAATTACGAATAATTATTTAATTAATTTAATTTACTGTAACAGTATTTTTCTTACTTCACTAAAATATATTTTTTTTGTTAAACATTAGGAATTAAGTGCAGTACAACAAATCTTACTATAATGAATGCAAACAATTTAAATATTGTTTATACAAAAAAAAAAAAAAAATTGTAAACATGGCAGTAAAGTACATAGCATGGCAAAATGACAACACTAAGCAAAATAAATTAATTATGTGTCAAGTCCTAATTTTATATTTCATTAATTATATCCTGAACAGAACAACATTATGAACCAGAAATAATCAAACAGCTTGAAAAAGGGGTGTTTTTTTTTTATACATGAATAAAAACATTAAGCTAATAAACATCAGGAAGCCATGAAGTGCACTGAAAAGACACTGGTAGCCAAACTACATTATCGTTATTTGCGTCACATTCTCGTTTTATCCAAAGAAAGCAACAGGTACTTGCTACTGTAGGTGTTTGGGACACTGAATATCACGGTCTTGTATGCTTCTCCACGTTAGTAGTTACTAAACGTTGCTTCATCTTAATCTCATTCACTAATCATGAGAGTGAGTGAGTGTGTCAGTGCAGGTGTGACTGGCGTCGTGCAGCTCCAGCTCTCTCCTGCCCTTGAACATCACATCACGGGGGGTGGAGGGTGCAGGAGGAAAGGGAATACGCTAGAAATCTAGGTGTTTGTTGCCCGTGGCTGTGCTGCCACATCCTGCTGCCAGTTCTGTTTTACTCACTCGACTCACCGTCTCTGACAGGTCTGGAGGCAAATGCAGTCTCTGAAAGAGAGAGAAAGAGGAAGGCTGAAAGAATCATTTGGAGGGCATGTGATGAAGCTACAAATGCAAAACAAACTGGTATCAGATGGTAATACCATGATATTTTGGCGTATAAAGTACGAGTACTATATTCAAGCAGCTAAGAACAGTCTCTTCTGCTCACCAAAGCTGCATTTATTCAATCAAAAATACAGTAAAAATAAGAAATTTGTGAAAATTTATTTCAATTTAACAAACATGTTCTATTTTAATATATCTAAAAAAAATAATTTATTTCTGTGATGCAAAGCTGAATTTTCAGCATCATTACTCCAGTCTTCAGTGTCACACGATCCTTCAGAAATCATTCTAAAATGCTGAAACATTTATCGTTATTATTAATGTTAAAAAAAGTTGTGCTGCTTAATATTATTCAGGAAACTGATACGTTTTTTCTTTGATTAACAGGAAGTCCAAAAGAACAGCATTTATTTGCAACAGAAATATTTAGTTCAGTTATCTAATAATAATAATAATAATAAAAAAAATTTAAAAAAAAAAGCACGCAAAAAGTTGGTGTAATTCTTGTTAGTTATAACAATCTATAAACATACAAATGTAAATACAAATTGGGAATGTTGTCTCGGAAGGAATACAATTACTAAAACTACAATGAAAGTGAATAAAGATTAAATGGGCATATTTACTGATTACTAAAGCTTAAACTAAAACGAAAATAAAAACAGAAACTAATTGAACTGATTACAAAATATGAATATATTCAAAATAGGAATGAAGATATAAATACTTTAAAAGCATAAACAGCAAATACTAGGCAAATAACACTGGTCTATATGGGCAGATATGAAACAGAACTAGAGATGTAAGCATCATTTAGCATTAAAGCTTCATATTCTTGCATTAATTTAACATTTGTACTACAGACTGTAAAAAAGCTGTATATTACTGAATACAACAAACTGAACCCTTATAATCGGCAATCAGTTTAGATGAAGAAGTGCTCACGAACACTTTTAGCCAGAGATGCCTGTTTCAGTTTCTTTGCTCCACACTGAAGACCTGTAGACGTAAGACAGGCGAGAAAACATCCAAGCCTGTGTTTGCAGACAGACGAAACGGAGTGTGTGAACACAAATCGCGTTAGACGCTTGGCCATGCACCTTAAATGGTCAGAGAAGTGTAACCGTTAGTGTGCCGCTAAAAACCCTTGAGGGAGGCTCCAGCTTTTGGCAGTTCGTGTTTAGAGTTACGGCTTCAGGAGAGTCATTAGAATCAAGCGTTTTATTATGGTAACTTGGCCCCACATGGGCACTAATCTCTAACAAGGCAATGAGCTATGCCAAAAGCTTATGCTAAAAAGGCTAATGAGGGAGGTTTACACACACACACACACACACACACACACACACACACACACATGGTGTTGAGAGTAGTCAAGTGTATGATTAAATACACTTCTGTACAGCAAGTCAGTCTTCACAAGCTGAACATACCTGCAACTGCAGCCTTGATTCAGGTGACCTTTTTCCACAGGTTGATGTTTATCTCCATACCAAACAATGGGCTTCTAAAGCTCCTATTGTTAGCAGGTAAGTCATGTTCCTATAAAAGAGTAGGCCTGAGGAAGCTCAGGACAATCCGTGATTTCCCCGAGCCTCTTCCACACGCCTTTAAGAGCTTCAGATCCTTTTCCTTCAAAACCCTCCAGGCTACCATGCATCCCAACCTGGAGACACCCAGAATCAAAAAGTTAAGCTTATCAGGAGGAACACTGAAGAACATGAGAAGGGATCTACAGACTGGGAATTGCTAGAACTTAAAGGGATAATTCATCCTAAAATTAAAATTCATAAAAAAATTTCAAAACTTTTTCAAATGTTTTTGGACCACGAAAGAGGTGGTCACCGTATGGGTTTGTAACAACATTAGGGTGAGGATGACATTATTTATATTTTTTGGTGAATGATTTCTTAAAAAGATGATCATGATTTCTTTAAAAATGTACCATAGTATCGGTTATAGAACGGCTATTTCTTAACAGTTTTTCCAAAAAAGTGGACAAAAAAATTTCGAATCTAAAAAATGTATAAATATTAATATAACATTACATAATTATATTATTAATGGTAAAAACATTTCAGTTAAATATTTATTAAATTTGAATAATTTTTACTTGGCTTTTAATCTAATATATGATTACATAATGGTGATATTTATAATATTAATATTAATTAATACTTATATTTATAATATAATAATAATAATAATAAAAGTGGTTAAATATGTATTACTTTGCTAAACCTACAAGCTTCAAGCAACATTCTCTCGAAGTTACTGAAGTGTAATTAAAAAAGAAAACCTACAACTATGAATTGTCTCTAATAATATAATATAATATAATATAATATAATATAATATAATATAATATAATATAATATAATATAATATAATATAATATAATATAATATAATATAATATAATATAATATAGTTACAAAGATGAAAGATCCTCTCTCCAAATACAGCTCAAAATGCTTATTCCATTTATTTTTCAGAGGTCACAAAAATATGTGGAAAGAATTGCAAAAGTGCAAGTGCAGAACGCTTTCGGGTATTAACATTTCCTCAGTGCCATGTGCTACCAAGTACCACCTGCGCTCATTAAAACATGTTTTGGAGATTAATATTTTAATTAAACATTATAATACTTTAAAAGTGGCAAAATTATTTATTATTTGATTGCCTCTGAGAAAAAAAATGGGTTGAAATTACTATTTGGCTAAGCGTACAAGCTCCTAAAGATCTGCAATGCATTCAACATTCCCTCTTGAAGTCACTCAAGTGTAATTAAAAAAATGAAAACATACCACGTTGTCTTGGCTCCTCAAAGCCCATTGTTGCATACAATTTGCAATATCATCATCATTTCTTTGCATGCTACTTTCAGCCTCAAGGCAGTCCAGAACAATCTGTACTAGATAGCGTGAATAAGAAGACTTGAACATGACACATACTTGATCACACAATGTCCTACTGTGTGAGGGAATACAGGAACTGAGCTCCCATAATGCATTTTGTATAGTTTAAGTCCTCATCACAAAATAGAATTGCAAAAATAATAAAGACACTTTTTCCAAGTATTGCAGCTGTCTGCCACAGGTTGGATAAACACAAAAGCTTCCCTCAAATTCACTGATTGAGTCAATTTTGTGATGTTCAAACAGACAAAACCAGAACAGCTCCTTTATACTTGCATATAAAGTTGGGATACTAGAAAATGACACTTTTAACATAATAAAAAAGTCAGCAAACTGAGTCCACAGAAACCTCTAGGACCATTAAAGGGATGAGTGGATTATTAAGAGGCAATCGTTGTTATGAAGTGCTTTATGCAAACAGCAACAACAATTTCTGCCAGCAACTCACTTAAACAAAATCAGTTTAAAACACTTGAAGTGATTTCCAAGAGGCTCTCGAGAGGGACATTAAGAGTGGCTTTCCTTAAGAGGGTTACAAATAACACTCCACGCTGAACAAAACCTCCCGCTGATAATAGCTTCAAAGCCCTCCAGCTACTTCTTGTTGGTCCCACCGGCCGGCACTTGTGAAGAATCACCAAATCTCACAGGAGATTGTGTTTCAAGACACATAATGTGCTTTGGGATCAGAGTCTGGATTGAGGTAACTGACTTTATCTAGTGTGAATGCAGTTTAATTAGGCAAGACGAAACGTAAAAGTAGCCCAACTTATCTGAATTCACTCTGACTCACCTATAGCTGAAAAAAGCATCAACCAAAACTTAATATGTTTAACCCAATATATTCACTCTTATCAAACATTGAGAATCTTTTAGAGTTCAGAGCACAGAACATTATATGATGCAATAATACATCATTCTTGTAAACAAAAAGAAAAGAAAACCAAAACCTAAATAGATTTTCACCAACATGGTGAAGGATGAAGTAGTTCCCGATCAGTTAACATAACTGAACATCATTAAAAAGATTGGCTTTTGGTCATTTTAGACGAGACGATTGGGAATAATAACAGACTCTTGATTCCTGACACTAACCTTCAGCTTGTGGTTTTTCTTCAGCAGCATGTCTTCATTTCGCACGCATTTAATAACCGAAATGTTAAATGAAGCATAGAAGCGCAAAACATAGTTTAAACTTGTTTAAAATCCCATGTAATATTGAAGCATAGAAGCTCAAATCATAGTTTAAACTTGTTCAAAATCCCACGTAATAACATTGTCCATGTCTAGAAACATTTTTGTTTGACAGACAAGCACAAATTTTCCAGAGCAATACTCCTTAAACCACTGATGCTGATAAACTTCTATGTGTAAGGGCAACATGAGAAGATACTGAAGACCAGCTTAGTGTAACCGTGAACCATTATTCCCGGTTATTAATTTTCTCTTTCACACTGATCGCAATGACCAGCTTAATAGTATTCTTTGTTGACCATCACCCCACTCTCTAGAGTTTCCTTGATCTCCTGAAAGTCTAGCATATGTACTTTTAACTATGAGCAATGGATTAAAAGCATTATAAACCAAGGAACAGTCATTATTTGATGCTTCAAAGGCAACTCTGTTCTCAACACAAGAAGTCAATAATAGATAAATATTTAAATATACATAAAGCATAAATAAATGTGTATGCATCCACACACATACACTTCCAAGTCTTCCAACTGTGATTTCTGCATTGCGGGTTTTTAATTAACCATGTTTAAACAAGTAACATGACTCTTAAATATGGCTCTGTTTCACAATATGCAATTTGGGGGACAACATAATATCGGAACCATCTTACATGAAATAATGTGAAGTAATAACTTCTGGCGTCAGCCCTATAATTATCACAATTTTCTTTTGCATTTGCTTCTTCCTGCATGTTATTCAAAATCCAATCCAAGTGACAAGCACCCGAGGACATGCGAGAGTACCCAAGAGAATAAAAAAAACAAGAAAAAATCAACAACTGTGTACCAAAATCAGTATCGTTCTCATTGCATCCCACCCTCTGGTCAGCTGTGTCCACTGAGCTGTGGGTCTTTAGGCTGCTGACTGCAGAGGTCAGGAGTCTAGGGGGAGTTTTCACTCCTCTCTGCTCGTTCGGATTTGGAGAGGTGCCATACGAATGGACCCTGAGTGCTGTCGGATGGACGTTGGGTGTATGTTGGGGGCTTAAGGTGCTCGTGGGCTGGCTGGCCAGAATATGAATGCAGAGGCGGGTGCCCTCAAGCTACTCTGGGGTGCAGAAGGCACAGAGGACAAACACGTGTAAGTGCTGCTTTCATATCCGATTGGCTGAGCTGAGAAATGAAGGCAGTATATGATATGACAGTGTATCATTAGGAAACAGCACCTCTGCTTCTGCTAGCTTCTCAAAAAGCCTGTTTTATACCCTTGTGTGGAGAGTTACATAAACATTTTACATACAAGTGGCAGTAATGTGTGTTAGCACTCAAGAACTGCTATGTCTGAATGTACCCTATTCCTTCTGATAACAGAACATAATAGCAAAAAGTTACTATTATACATGATGATTATGTACCCAGGAATTTTTGGTGATTGTATAAATGTAAATAACTACAAGAAAACTCTGACTGAACAGTTTGCATTGATTAGTTAATGTAAATTCTTTTCTCACTGAAAATCAACATGAATTCATTTAATTAAAACTTTCTGGATGAAAATGTTAATTTCTAACCACAGAGTACAGAATAAAGGCTAAATACAAACAACCACAGGTTAAAGTAACTAAATTAATTATAATTCTGTATATAACTATTGTTTATTTTTAAGGCTAAAATTACATTTTGGACTTTTACCATCTACACAGAACAGAAATATGCACAGAAATGGGCCAAGTACATTTAAGTGGCATTAAAAACACCTGAGATTCAGATTTGAGTCAACATTTATCAAACACTACCATATAAAATTGGAAAAATATGCAGACTGGACATGAAGGGCCACAGAAATACTAAAACCAGTCTAGAAAAAGGCTTATAATAGTATAATGCATCCCTATGGTTCTTCCCATCACCTTATTGTTTCCTCTGCAATTTTAAACTGAAAAGAGCAACATGAAAGGACCCTTTGCTGACCCTTTTGACCTCTACTGCTCATTAAAGACTGGAGGCGCTTGGAAACGATCAGTGATAAACTCCCCAAAAGGGACCACAAACAAATACAATGTGAAGCCCTTCCAGTCCGTTCTCTACTCGTCCAACAAAACACAACTCGTCTCCTCCTGCCCACCTCCCCCCAAACCAGAAGTGGGGTTCAAACACAGTTTAAACACATTACGTGCAGCAGCAGCGAGGTCGGCCATGGGTTACTGTGCCGTTCCCTCTGTGGACCCGGTGGAGTCCTCTGGCTCACACTCCAGGCTACATGTGTGCTAGAGGTTTTCCCCTCAATGTCTAACAGTACACACACACAAAAAAACTCTGTCTGATGCAAATACAAATGGAGGTGTGGGACCCAATCCTTCAGCCCAATAAGAGCAACCCACAAGCTTAAGGGAAGTGTGTGTGAGAGTGTGTGCATTTGTGTGTGTGACAGCGAGCTAAAGGCTTCTGCTGTTAGCCATCGCTGCTCTTTATGCGTGTGCAGCACCGTGAGGAAGGAGCTAATGAGCCAGCAGGTATTCTCAACTATCAAGACGACATGTGAGGAGAAACGCAAGCGAGAGACGGAAAAGGAGAAGGTGGAGAGAGAGAGGACAAGGATAATGGCAGATAAAGACAGGGTTTTGTATGGGAGACTTGCCTTTCGCAAGGCTGCAGATCAAACCGAGGCAAAAAGGGGAACCGGGTGTATGAGAGGAACTTGGAGACAGAGAGTGGGAGAAAGCGGGCGAAAGAGAGTCTAAGTGTGTGTTTAAGTGCTTCTCAGAGTGTTAATGAATTGGGGTGTAATCCATCACAGGTTGTAACTCTTCACAAGAAAGAGTCCCTTTAACTAAAGGACAGCACTTGTGAGGACAAAGAGGCATAGTGTGGACTTCATACTGCAGCGCTGAAAAGGTGTTGCTGTTAGTAACCTTATCCCGCAGAACCATAACCTGCACTTTAACAGTCACCAGTCTGACCTTAACCAACAACACCGAGCTGACTAGAATGACAACTTCTGGCCAAAATGGTCTTTTTGTACACAAACATACATGTACATGAATAGAATACATTTAATCAAACTTTGATATAGTTGCCTCAATCTTTTAAACAACCAAGAAAATGGTTTTCAAACCACGTTTCATAAAAATCACCTGTCAAGTTGGATTGAGTCCAACTTGATGTCTATAGGGACTCGCCTCAAGATCACTCATTTAACAGTTCATCTATTGCTAAAACTATGAAAAAAAGATCAGTCCTGAATAGAAAATTATTTCAAATCTTTAAATCTGGAATATCAGAATCATAATCAGAATGCATGGTTAATGCATTTAAAAATGTCACTAACCCAGCAAACCTTTTTCTATTGGACTGACGTTTATTTCTCTTTAGCATGCAGTTTCCTGGTCATTCTTTTTCAATTTCAGCAACTGAAGTACAAATTGATACTTGCATGCATACATTTATGCATTGGGTACATTATCCTATGTCATAGTCATAGGCTTGGAATAAATTACACAGAAACTGATTGTTTGGAATGTTAAAAATGGTACATTAAGGTGTCATAAATTTGTTAACTTTTAAGAGAGTAAGAGGACTTTTAAGAGGTTTTGATGCACAAAAATGTTTTTATTGTCTTATACTACAAACACCTTTTATTTAAACTTGTGAAAAATGCAGATCCTGCTGTAAATAGCAAAAAAAAAATTCAGGATTCTGGGTTTTAAGGATTCAAAAAAAAAAAAAAAGTTTATAAGAACAGCATTTATTTGAAATCTTTAATGTCAATGAATGTCTTTACTATCAATTTTGATCAATTAATTTCATCCTCACTGAAAAATTTTTAACATCTCTCCATCCGTCCGTCCATGACAAAAGTTGCCATTCTAGATAGATAGATAGACAGAAGCTGCATGTGTATATGGCTTATGTGGACAATGTAGATTTGTAACTGTGAGACATTCGAAGCTCACTGAAGGACACAGAGGGGTGAGACGACAACACTCCAGCAACTCCTCTCCTGTCACAAGAGGTTTAGTCCAGCAGACATTATACCAGAGAAACAACAGCACCGTACCTACACTACATTCACATCTGCTGGAAGAAGAAGCCTACTCTAAAAGGAAGAAGTAAAAATCTCACCCTGGAAGCTTGAAGGCTTGAAGTTAAATATTATTTTTCCTTTTTTCTGATGCACTTGTCATTTTGTCAAAACACTTTTAAACAAGGAGAGCTGACAGAAATTATACTGTAATATGATTTAGAACTTTCGTATGTGTGAATTTATTTCAATGCAAGCGAGTGATGTTTTAAGACACTCAGAAAATGTCAGTGCACTCATCCTTTAACTATTGCAAACAACTGAATATAGTTGAAATTCCTGGTTGTGAAATCACTCGCTTGTTTTGTAACTGCTCAATCGGCCTTTGATGGAGAATTCAGTTTGGTTTTGCTAGATGAAAAAGCACAATGATGCTTGCAAAACTGCATCAGCTTCAGAGAGGATTGGTAACAGGACAGCAAAGTTTCGCTGATATGAAGAAACAGCAGGGAAACGAAGAGAGAGAGTGAGAAGGAGAGAAAGAGGCTGAGAGAGACGGCGTGGGTGCTTGGCTACAGTTTGTGCTGTGCAATTGAATTTCACACAATATGAGGCAGCAAATGACATGTAAATCATGAACAGCGTCCGGCTTGCTTTTCCACGACAGAGTTAAATACCGGAGGTGTTAGAGAAATCATACGGCCGCTCCGGAGGACCAGGCAAGAGAACAGCAGGGGTACAGAGGGCTCCGAGACACTGAAAGGTCTTCCTCGAGCTCCACTGAACAGCCAATCTGGCGCGCGCACACACACACACAAACGATTGCTTCAGACTCTGGGCCACCACAATGAGGACGAGGCCTGTAATTGTGTTTGTCCACCTGGGTATAAAATAAGCATTCTGGCGATGTGATGCTGGCTTGCTGTGCTGCTGAGTCCTGCGCGGAGGGGAGCAGCCATGAGTGGATACACTTCATTACCCCCTAGATTCGCCCTCCAATTACCCCTAAATAAATACACACAGCCTACTGACAACAACAATGACATATAGCCCGAAAGGAGAATGAAAGGACAGCGTATCCAACGTAATTCGTATGCATATATGAGTGTTGCTGGATAATGACCAGGGACAAAGAAAGATACGTACACATAGAAATAATATCAGACCTGAAGGATCTACATATTTTAAAGATAAAGAGGGTCAGAGTCTGCAGAGAAAATGCAGGAGATACTAGAGATCTATTGATACATTGCATTGGGCAATATACTGAGGCCTTCATGTATTGATGGCTCATTTTTAATTGCACTTAAGAAAAATTGCATTTCTTTGCTTGCAACAGAACAGGTGGACATGGAGACAGACAGACAGAAAGATGATAGATAGATCGATAGATGTATGTCACTATATGAAGGCATTAATGCATGAACAACATGTCCAGAACTCCTCTGAGATTCACTTCATGAGCATCTGACTGCTTCATTTGAGAAAAACTGCTGTCATCTCATACACACACACACTCACACAAGCAAAACACTAACAAATAAAAGTTTGGTTTAACTTGAAGAAATTGTGACACACAATGCTACATATTACTATTGTATGGTACAAGGTACATCCTACTACTACTAAAATCATAATTAAAACTTTATTTTTAAGGAATAAACACAAATTGTCTTAATATTAACAGTAAACCACTTTTTTTTTGCCAGAAAAAGAAACAGAAAAAAAGAAAAAGGAAAGGGTTTGTTACATTTTCATATGTTTAATCAGGAAATACAGATAAGAGTAATTCTTTCGAATCTCTTTCGAAGACTCTACATTTATTTGTGTGCACTTATAATAACAAATATTTCCTTTTTTTAAATAATGAAAGCAAACAGGATGCGCTTCCTGCTGTCTCTGTCTTTAAAAAAAATAAATCGAATTAAATTTTTGCTAAACTTTTAATAAATTGCTGTTAACTTGTACACGCTTCATGATTTCAATTAATTAGACATATACAGTTTAATTTAACCATTAAAACTAGAAAAATTAAAAAGTGTCATCTCATACACACACACACACACACACACACACAAGCAAAACACTTTACGGCAACTCGTCAAAATAAAAGTTTGGTTTAACTTGAAGAAATTGTGACACACAATGCTACATATTACTATTGTAAAAATGAAAACAGAAAAAATTGAATTTGGGGGAAAATTAAGCAGAAAAAAAAACGATTTCATACAGATAGACTGATTAAAATTCAAAGGAATAATAGATTTATAGACAGAAGTATGGATAGAGAGATGTTGGGCAGAAGGGCGTTTATGTATCAGTGATCTAAATTGTACTCATCATAAGGACAGAGCACATGAACAGTCCGTGCACCTGCCAAAAGACTGTTCCCACATCACCAGTTTTTAGGTCCTGCTCAGCAAGAGACCAATCACACTCACGGGAGCATGAATGAACACGGCCATTCACAAAGCAGGAGGCGTGCACTCCTCGTGGCCAAGCTAATGATTTTGACGAGAAACGCAGTTGAAAACACATCCCGTGCAGTTGAGTGACACTGACAGATGTGAACTGACACCAAAAATGAAACGGGCTCATCAAAATTCCTGTACGGTGGGGAACTAATTGGAAACCATCACAGGTATTACATGAGCGGTGGGGTTTTTAACGTGCATCCAGTGCATTGTCAGCATTCTGCCATGCTAGAAGAAACACCTTTCAAAAGAATCCCTGCACACCTGTACACAAGCACCACCTTGGCTCTGGGCATACAGTTGGTATTTGTCATGCCATTCGATCTGTCGTTCCCACGGAGGAGGGAGGGAGACACATATTTTCACCAGCTTACAAACGGGCTTTCGTCTCAGGGAACAAAGTGAAACCGGGTTCCTGAGAAACTAAATGGGACACCTAAGTCAGGAATGGCAGCTATGAACTGTGGCATCTTTACCTGTTGTTCAGGACAGGATTGCATGTAAACATTAACAAGGACAGTGCATGCAATTAGTGACATTAACAATTAACGTTAATGCATGCATAGATGAGTTGTATAATAAGAGACAATGTGACAGGCACACACACACACACACACACACACACACACAAATACATACACACACACACACACACACACACACACACACACACACACATACATACACAGGGTGCAAATCAGAGGGGGGATGTTTTGAAAAACAAAACAAAAAATATTATATATTTATTGTATTTACTGACTGTTACAGAAACACTTTTACAGTAAATATTCTGATATTAATATTTGACAACTATTTATGATAATAGCTTACTACAATGACACTTATTCACTAATTACCATGACACTTATTTCTGCCAGGAATGCAAAATCAATCGGGAGTAAATGATATTATGAATAGAATAATGATACAAACCTGTACATATTCAATTGCATTTGCTTCCATTTATTTTTGATCAGTGCTTTGCTACACAATATACAAACTTTTACTCCAAAAGTGTGCACATTATATATTCACGTTTACCTCAAATTGATTTAAATAGAATAGAACCATAATTTCTTAATGACTCGAAAGACGATTCTCTGCCGATCCAATATTGCGGGATCATAATTCCCACATTGCTGTGTCAATAAAGTTCTGCGTTCAGTCTCATAATACATTTATGCATCAGTTTATTATATACAATCTCTGCCTTCATTGTAGAGTGAGTTTTGAGCAAAAAAGTGTATTGATCTCATACTGTCACTATTAGACAAATGGATCACTCTGAAGGTGCGTGAAGCAAGATCACGAAACCCAGACTGTCTCTATTAATCGGGAGCACTGACAGTGAAAGTACATTTATGATTTTATTTGTTGTTTGTATTGTCATGTTGCAGTATTTTACTTAATATTTATTTAAAAAAATAATAATTGTGTTCTATATGTTCAGTTGGTGGTTGGTGGGGGAAGCATTACCCGAGGGGATATTTGTAATTTTTATCCTTAAAAAAATTATTCAGGGAAGGCAGGGATACATTGACCAGAATGGCGGCATCCCCCCCTACAAATCGCACCCTTACACATATATACATATACATCAAATTATTTTTTTCTTTTTACATTGATGATAATATAAAACATTTCTTAAGCTGCAAACCAGCAAATAGACTGATTTCTAAAGGATCATGTGACACTGAAGACTAGAGTAATGATGCTGAGAAAAAAAAACAGCTTTGCATCACAGGAATAAATTACATTTCAAAATATATTAAAATAGAAGACAATAATATCTTACAATATTTTTTTGTGATGTACTGCATAAAAGCATAAAATTGTTAAATAATATCACATTTTATTTCACAATTTGATCACATTATGCTAATGTGAATATGAGGAATTGCAATAATGAATAACAAATATAATTAAAAATGTTTTTAAAAAGCATCAAATTCTTTATGACATCTGACATTTCCTATTGTCTATACATCTTGTATGGAGGAAAATGCGATCAAGACATTTCTTTGTAAAACTCACCCAAGTACACACCGCTGAAAGACATTTCAAAGAAAAAATGGTTGTGGATTTTCACATGATCGACAGCATCTGAACAGTGACCCCACCCTAACAATAAAGACATAAATGCATGCAGAAGCTCTATGGCATTAGTCTAGCCAGTCTGACCCTCGCTAACAGGAACATTAGCATGCTAATGCCAGTCGGCATGCTTAATTGATTACCAGTCCACTCGGGCCAAAACCACTCGAAGCAAGGAATAAAGCAGATATCCCTAGGTGGCCATATTGTTTGGGGCAAAAACTATTCATTTGTCTACAGCTGAAAAAAACCTAAATGAACACTAATTTTTTTTTGTTCCTGGCAGGGTTTCTCGCTTTCTGTTGGCTTTCAAATGGATATTAATTATCTCAGATACATGTTGCTCTTCGGTGGGTCTGGGCTTATTTGCATTGAGGAATATTCAGCAGAAGTAATGGATGCACAATCAAAATACTGGCACCAAATGAACGCAAAGTCCCACGGGAGCAACTGTATCACACTAGGGTGAAATAAAGATACAAAACCAAAAAGTACAGGAAATTAACTGAGAATATTAGAATAGAATAGCTGCGTTGAGCCTTCATAAAAATAAATAATAATAATAATAAAGGAAATGTAAAAAAGAAAATATGATGTGTACGTAGGATAGCCATGATAGGATGCAAAAAGAGATATAATGACATGGCAATGTGACAGTTGACGTCTTCATCTAAATGTACAAATTTACATTCTAATTATGGGTAAATTTACATTTTAATCAGGTATTTGTGTTCAGTGCCCTGTTAGCAGGCTAGTGTGCCACATCAGCTGGAAACTGAGACGCCAGCCGCTCTGCCATGATCTGATGATACTTTTAATTAATGCCTCTAAAATTGTGGCTCAAAAAATAAAATAAAATAATAATAATAATAATAATGAAAAGGTTTATAATAGTCATAAAAATATTACAATATTATATTAAATGTCAGTTTGCTCATTATACACAGCTATTACGTGCGTTTTTATGGTGCTTTTTTTAGCGGTTTTGAAACTTCACAGCTTTTAGTCTTCATTTACTTTGTCAATTATGAAAACTGTCTGGAAGTTTTCATTTGTCATCTTTCGACACTATATTAAAGCACAAACTCATTAATTTCTCAATAAAGCACCTCAACTCCGTAAAAAATATCATGTGAAGAGCTAACCCTACGCTGCACAAAGTAAATGAAGTGTGTCCTTGTGACATCTTTCTATTGCCTTCCCTAAGACCACACTAAAACATAAAGGTCAGTGAATGTATCTGAGTTAGTGCTGCTTCACTGATGCCCATTACCAGCACCTTAATCAAATAGTAGCAATAAAAACACCAACTGAAAGAAAATGTAAAAATGCAGAAAACCCAGATGATTAGCAAAAAAAGTTTGAAAGTGACATTCAGCCAAGTATGGTGACCCATACTCAGAATTCGTGCTCTGCGTTTAACCCATCCAAAGTGCACACACACAGTGAACACACACACACACACTGTGAACACACACCCGGAGCAGTGGGCAGCCATTTATACTGCGGCGCCCGGGGAGCAGTTGGGGGCTCAAGGGCACCTCAGTCGTGGTATTGAGGGTGGAGAGAGCACTGTACATTCACTCTCCCCACCTACAATTCCTGCCGGCCCGAGACTCGAACTCACAACCCTTCGATTGCAAGTCCAACACTCTAACCGTTAGGCCATGACTTCCCCTAATTAAAAATTAAGTTTCTACAATATTTAGTAGTAGCTTATCAGTGGTGACTGTCAGTTTTTGCGCATATGACAGGAATTTTCAGAAAAATTAATACAAGACGTAGTCAACCAGGCGATGAACACTATTTATAGCAATAATTATATGATGCAATCACACTTGTATCAATATTTGGTAGTGCTGTTTGTTGATTCAGGGTTAGCATCATCTGAGGTCCATAACTAAACCTTCCTAAGTGTAAAAAAAAAAAAAAAAAAAAAAAGCAATCAAAAAAAGCAAAGCAAAACAAAACAAAAGCAAAGCAAAAAACTAAGTAAAACAAAACACAAAAAAACAACAAAACAAAATGGTTGAGCCAAAAATTTAGGAAAAAGTAATAAATGTTTTATTTTTTAGGTTCATATAGTTTTATGTAAACTTATAACTTTTAAACTTTTTTATAACCTAAATATTTTAATATAAACAGTGCTATAAAACATACATTATATATATATATATATATATATATTCAATTCAACTTCCTCTTAAAACTAAAATAATAATAATAATAATAATAATAATAATAATCTTATCAGGGGACATTTTGTAATAATACTAATCTTATCAGGGGTCATACTGTAACTGAAGTATCACCCATTTATGAAATGTAATAGTTTATTCTAAAAAATAAAATATAAATAAATGAATGAGAATTTACGTGGGCCAAAACAAAAAAGTACATATAATTAAAAATTTCTATTAAAATTAAAAAAACAAAATATTACATATGATAAAAAGTAGCACATGATGGGATAAGAATAGAGAAAATCAGAGAAACAGAGAAAACAAAAAGAGTGGAGAAACAAGTGTTTTAAACTAAATTATATTTTACTGTATGTATTACAATTCAGTATTATTTGAATTATTTATAAATGTAATTTAATATAATTTATAAAATTATATTATTTATTAAAAATATGGGAAAAATCCTCTGAGATCACTGCTCGTACAACCAGAATGTGTTGAGGGATAAAGAGAAGAAATGGGTTAGTAAGAAAAAGAGAAAGAGTATGACTTGTCTGTTATATGGCTGCTGCTTTCATATTCACGCCGACTGATGCATTTGTGTTCTGTTTCACACCAGCCCAGCACGCAACCATCCATTTCACAACACAAACACACACAAACACACACACAGTAAAAACTAGGAAAATGCCTGTGTGCTATGAACAGCCAGAAGACACACTGACATCCAAAACATCTGTGCCACTTTATATCTCCATAGACACTAAAAGCCAACAGGCTAAATGGCTGTCCATGTTTGACAACAGCAGGCAATATAACAGACTGAAATAAAATAAAATCCAAAATGATAGTCCATATAACAAGGAAACTAAAGGAAATTGAAAAGATCTCTGCTTAAACCCGTGTATTATGGAAAGGTGTACCTACTTTTGGCACTTATAATTTCTCACTCCGTCTAAATTTCTGACCCCAAAATCAAATACAAACTGAACTATATTACAGCCCCATGCAATCTAATACTTCAATAAAGAATTCAAATTTAAACTAATGAAATAATACAAACAAAATCGTCAAGACGGACTGCATTCTTATGGTATCTCTAATATATAGATAATGGAGAACTACTGTAATAATCCCAATACACAAGTATACATATGTACAGTACATGTGTATATAAACACAAACACTTTAGCAGTGGTTTAACAATGCAGAATTCACAGCAAGCGTGCATGATTACAGATGTGCATGTGAGGGGGATGGGACAAACTGGAGGCATGCCAGGGATAGGTGAGCTGTCACTGCTCATTAACATCACCGCTATGATACAAGGAAGCAGGGGAGGCCGGGGGAAGTGGGCGGAGATTTTTCGGCCATAAAATGTAAGTGTAATGGAAAACTTGCTCTCCTACCCTTCTGAATTGCCACATGGCAGTTGCTTCATGGGAAACCATGGCACGCAAACACCTTATATCTCAATAGTTCTTGCCAAAGGGAATGCACACCAATAAAGAAACACACAACTGAATTCTCTGTCGAAGTATTCAGGGTGATTGAGGGATGAAAAGTACTACTTCAAAACAAGAAATAGAAAGACATAAATTGATGGAATAAACACTAATCATATTTCATATATTCACCTCTCTCTTTAAACAAACACACACACACGCACGCACACACACAAGCATGCTTTTTTATAGAAAGTAATACTTTTATTAAGCAAGCATGCATTAAATAGATCAAAAGTGACATTAGACAGTTATAATGTTACATAATATTTATATTTAAAATAAATGTTCATCTAAGAATCCTGAAAGAAAATATCATGATTTCGTCAAAAATATTAAGCAGTAAAAGTTTTTTTTATACTGATAATAATAATAATTATAATAATAAGTAATTGAGTAAAATAATTGAGTACTAATAATAATTGACCACCGAATAGCATAAAAAATAAATAACATAAGAATGAGTTCTAAAGGATCATATAAAATATTTAATAGGCCAATATTTATATTTCAATATATTATTATAAGTATTTAATCATTACATAAGTTAGATAAGATTATAAAAGACAATTTTATAGCCCTATAAAATAACAACAGCAACAAACAAATATACAAATACATAAATGGAGTAATTTGTTTATTTATATAAATTACATTCATCTTTAAGTAATTATGAATGGAAATTAGAAAAAAAAATTGAAAAAATAAGCATATTAAATTTTACAGTCACAACAGTGCTTCTAAAGTTGTGGGCTTTAGCAGTGCTTGAATATAATTTACCAGTTCAAACGTGATTGGCTCTGGCATACTTTGGCCCCGCCCCATACTTCCCCAATAGCGCTGTCACTCAGCATTACTCCTCCTCATTAGCCACGATGGGAAAGTTTGTCTAAAGCAGAAATAGCCCGCTCAGCTCACAGTTCACAAAGCTGGGGTCACAAAACTCAGCCGGGCTTTTGGTCTCATAAACATTCTTTAATATGGATCAGGACCCTCCCATTTTGACTCATGAATAATCTATTAATCTGCATTAAAGTGCATTTGAGGACTCATTAATATGCATTTCCAGTGACCTCGGTCATCTGTTTAGGTTGCATTGAAAAGCAGCCAGCTGTAGGTGTCGGGATAAAGGTGGTCATAAAATTAATCAAGATTTTATGGCCAGTTACTCAATGACTGCCTGTTTAAAGGTTTTATGCAAGCTTTAAAAGAACCCTTCCTTATCCAAATTCAAAAAGGAGAGAAGTAAAAGCAGCCCAATACTGTTACTAAAAGCAACAGCAGTTCTAAAAAACCCTCACCTGAAAAATCTCCTTTATCCTTATAATGCACAAAGCTATTTTTATGCAGCATTCAGAAAGTACTGCGAAAGTGTGGGAAAGTTATTTTTAGCAGCCATGCCAGAACAGACAAAGACTTCTACTCGGCCATCTTCTGCTATGGATCAAAATTCCACCTTTGAACCGGCCAGCCGATTTTGCTGATGATGGCACGTTTAGCCCAAACGGAGTCGCCACTATTTAAAGTGAAGTAGTGCATCCATAAAAGAGGGTATTTGTGCTTTATTTTGATAAAAAATGATTGCAGCTCACCTGCTCGAATATTCCAGGAGCAAAAATAAGTTGTTTAACAAACAAATCAGCATCAGTCTAACTACAATGATTTAACAGTTTAACAATTTTGATCTGGGTACCCTCCAAGTTATCCATGCTACAGTGTCATTTTCACAACAAAGGCTATGTTCAGAATGACATACTACCTATTTTTTTTTTGAGAAAAAGCAGCATGCCGTATTTAGCCTATACAATGAACAGTATGCTCATTTTCTATATGCATAACCTACAACTTTTGCCCAAGCAAGGCACAGCTTTGTAGAACACTGTATTGCACAATGAAATGTTTGAATTAATCTTTCATTTACAGTGTGAAAAACAAACCTGAAGCAATACAATTGTAACACCTATTTCTACACGCCACTTGCTGAAATGAACATTCAACATAATGAGGTGATTAAAAAACATATGAAACTGCTGTACATCAATTTTGCACATATAGAGAGCAGAGTATACGCTAAAGTACTTGGCACTTAAATTTGTCCTAGGCCAAGAGAAATAAATCTATAGCATTAAATATTTATACAACTTCCAAAGGTTGACAGTAATATTGTTAAATATCATTACAATTTAAAATAACTGTTTTCTATTAATTTCTTTATTTATTTAATGTATTCCTATGATGCAAAGCTGACTTTTTAGCTTTATTACTCTAGTCTTCAGTGTCACATGATCCTTCAGAAATCATTTTTATATGCTCAACAAACATTTCTCAGTATTATCAAAGCAGCTGTGCTGCTTAATATGTTTGTGGAAACAGTGATAGCCAACTTTTTTTTTTGGATTTTGTGATGAATTGAAAGCTCAAAAGAACAGCATTTATTTGAAATAGATTTTTTACAACAATTAAAAAGTATTTACTGTCACTTTTGATTCAGTTTAATGCATTTTTGCACAAAAAAATCTGACCCCTAACATTTGATCAACACTCAAATGATATAGCCAAACACTACATTATTAAAATTAATTTGCATGTTCAATCATATATTATAAGTGACCCAGCAACAATGTTTTACTATATTTCTAATCACAGAATAAAACCATAGATAGTTCACTTACGTGGATTAGAAAAGAGCAAAAACTTGATAAAATAAAAATCTAAATCTAAAACCAACCACACCATTCAGCAGCAAGACCTAAACCGATCAGGCTGGCCCAGACACAACCAATCAATCAAGATCTTGCCGCAGGAGCAGAACCTTCAAAACTAAGATGGGACAACAAAAAAACAATTACTAAAGGAATGCTTGTGTGGTTATGAGAATTATAATAGCAATGTTCTAACATATCACCATAAATATGTCCACACAAGTCTTAAATATGCCCTCAATTGGTAAAAAAGAAAAAGAAAAAAACTTGATGGTTCAACCAGTCCAAAGAAAACAATGCTGATACTGCATTTAAAACTTTCACACCTGACGACACTCAACCCAGTGCTGAGCTTTCAAGATTGCACCTCCGTAAACCACGGCTAATTTTACCTAAATGCTGGGTTGAAGATCATCTGACCTCACCTCCAGAATCCTCAACTCCCTCGAGGTGTGTTTGGCTCAAGTTTGGGTCAGAGGTCACGCTAGGGTAAGTATAGTTTAATCAAATACCTCTTACATTCCTGTCTCAGTCCTCAGTTGATCACCTCACTTGTTGTCGAGCATTCAACTGACATGTATGCGAATGTGTAAGTGTTTGCTAATCACGTTTTTCCTCATAACCCCTTTCTCTATACCTGGTGGAACAGGGACAGAGGTTAATTCTGACCGCAGGGCATTCTGGGCAATTGACTGCTCATCAACCGCCAACTGAACTTTACCAGTCAGTCAAAGACAAGTAGCCAAATGCTCCTCTGGGTAGCTGAGTGACAGCATGTAGACCCAGCCTGCAGTGATTACATTACAGCACAGCAACTCGCCTCAACAGACTAAAATATCATAATTCACGCTTAACTCTATTTGCATTCAGGAGCAGCATTGACTCAAAAAAAAAATTGACAAACGAAAATGTTAAACTGCTTCTTCTAGTACGCCTGGCTTCTTCTGTTGATTAGATTCTAGCTTTTCCTTCCTTCACTGTATGGTGCAAGAAAAGAAAAGAAAATAAAATAAAAAATAAAAGTATAGAAAAAAAATATATATTTTTTAGAATAATAATACATTTAATCCTCATAAACGTCTTATTTTACGACAACTTTGATGAACTTTTTTGATCCACTTGTTGTCCATGTTGACTAAGTAAATTATTTAATTTATATATTACTTCAATTAATATATATATATATATATATATATATATATATATATATATTGTGTTAATATTTTGTTAATACATTTGTTAATATCTTTGTTATTATTTATTTATTTGTGTATTTATACTTATCTGATTTCACCTGAAGCAAGAATGAAGCTTCAGCATGAAAGCAGTCGAGAAAGTAATAATTTTCAAAAATAAAATAAAAAATCATCATTATATCGGTTATTGGCCATAACAAATGTTATTTTCAGCATGACCCCAAGATTCCATATCAATGCATCTATAAACACAATTGAATGAACTGCATTTTATAACAGTATACAGGAACAGCTAGAACACGCAACATAGGAATGATTCAACCTAATATTTCAGTTTAGCAGTTTTCACATCTCCTGCATGGTTTCCGTGTGTGAAGACTCATCTTTCTGTGGTCATGTTATCATGACGTGGCTGATCTCTGATTGACGTGTGCACTCGGAGCGACCTGACTGACACACACTTGGCCTGCCAATCAGCTTTCAACCACATTCACTGAACACAGATCAGACCTCTGATTCACACGGACTCATCTTAAAAGGAAGGCGAAAATACATTTTTTCTTTGTATTGGAGGTTGGAATGAAAGAAAAATGCTAGAAAGAAAATGTGTTAAAATGCTCATATCAAAAAGAAAACTTCACCACTTTTACATGTTGGGTCATAATTCAGGTCAGTTTAGAGGTTCTGAGCACTGAAAGTTCTCAAAGTCAAAAGATGATTCTACTTGATATGAACTCTTGAAAGTAAAGCGAATGCACGCTAACTCAGTGCCGCAGGGCAAACTCATTAAGATGAATTTCTTTTCACCCACTATACATACTCCACACGGCACATTTGTTTGTGTGCGTGACAAAGGTGTTGGTGTAAAACTATTTGTCAAAGACCTGTCTGTAGGTTATTGGCTGGATTGGGATGGTGAGATCGAATGGGAAACACCTCATGAAAACAAGTCTCCCTCTCTCCTTTTAATAATGATAACTTTTTAAAATCTTATTTGCCGCATTTTATTGTGATGTCATCACTCCTGACGCAGTGATATCCGGTTCGCGAACGAATCATTCGATGTAACCGGATCTGTTTGAACCAGTTCACCAAATCAAACTGAATCGTTTTAAACGGTTTGCGTCTCCAATACGCATTAATCCACAAATGACTTAAGCTGTTAACTTTTTTAATGTGGCTGACACTCCCTCTGAGTTCAAACAAACCAATATCCCGGAGTAATTCATGTACTCAAACAGTATACTGACTGAACTGCTGTGAAGAGAGAACTGAAGATGAACACCGAGCCAAGCCATATAATGAACAAAAGACTGACTCGTTCACGAGTCAAGAACCGTTTCTGTCAGACGCGGCCGATTCGAGAACCGAGGAGCTGATGATGCTGCACATGCGTGATTCAGTGGGAAGCAAATCGACACACAGAGCGTCTGAACCGAACTGATTCTTTTGGTGATTGATTCTGAACTGATTCTGTACTAATGTTATAATCCCTGTCCGCTGGAACGCTATCGCTTTTAATTCAAAACGGGTTATTTAAAACAATTACTTATCAAACAGATGGAATTAGAAATAAAGGCCTGCCTCTAATAACAGCCTGCTTCAAATAAAAGCCAGTTACATTCTGCAGTTCAGGTAAATAAACACCCCGGCTTTTATTTGAGGAATTACGGTATATATATATATATATATATATATATATATATATATATATATATATATATATATTTAAATAAAAGCCGGGACCTTTATTTACCTGAACTGCAGAAGGTAACTTAAAAAAAAATATGTTTTTTTTACCAAAATAACAGGGATCGTACAATAACCTGGACCTGTTACCTAGTTTTTTTATTTTGATAGTTGTACATGAGTCCCTTGTTTGTCCTGAACAGTTAAACTACAACATTTAGGATTAATATTACACCTTTCAAAAGAATTAGGTCGGTAAGTTTTTTTTTTTTTTTGGGTAAGTGATTGCAAACAATTTATTTTAGCTATATTTAAATTAAAAAAAATTGTCAACTAAATTTGTTTATTTAAATGTAGCTAAAAAAAAATTATTGCCACCACTTGCCTTAAAAAATGAAGTAAATTCAATGAATAATTTTTTTTCAGTATACTTTTACTCTGCAAGGACACGCTAAATGATTAAAAAGTGACAGTAAAGACTTTAACATTGCTACATTAAAAAAATAAAAAAATAAATAAATAACCCAACAACATGATAACTATTATGTAGATTGACTGTTTTATATAATATTCTACCTTAAAAAATGCTGCTATTTTGAACTTTACATTCATTAAAGAATCCTGGAAAATGTATCAAGTTTTTAAGCAGGACAACTGATTTCAATGTTTGCACAAGATATCAGCTTGTGCTATATATTGAAATTAAATAATAGCACAAGGTGAAATCTTAAGTATGTTTTTTTTTTAATTCAACATTTTCATAAGTTAACATTTTTGCTGTAGCATATTTTATCCAAGGAATATGGCCCCTCAATTATTTAGTTTGGGCAATTAAACCATTATACTTAAATGTAAATGATATTTACATTTATGCAGGTGGCAGATACAAATCGAATTATATTGCACTTGTCTACATTTTATGAGCTCTTGCACTTTTTGGGAATCCAACCCAAGACTTTGGTGTTTCTAATGCCATGCCATGTTTCAATTTAGTAACAAACTATTACACTATCCTTTAAAGGAGCATGCTGAAAGATCTGATGAATAGATGTTAAGGTACATTTCGCTTCACAAAAAGATACACAAATTCTAAGCACTGCTACAACACAAACTATCATTTGAGCCCCTTCCACAAACTCAAAGTGGTTGGCTCATTAAGCAGCGGTTGAGGGAAACCACCTTGACTTTTATTGACCCTATAAATCTAGTGAGGAGTGGATGAGAGGTCTCCTTCCGAGACAATACACTTCCTGATTAACTATTAACAGCTTCACCACTGATAACTTAATTAGGGGCCAATGATGGGGCTTTAGTAAGAGCCTGGGGCCTTTCATTTGTCTCCACTTGATGGACAGGCATTCATTGGCTGGAAGTGGATAGTGTGTGTGTGTGTGTGTGTGTGTGTGTGTGTCCACTGAATGGTTTGTAATGGTAGTAAACTTACAACATAAAATTACCACTCAACCAAGTGTCAAACAGACACCTATTTTTGAAACTTTTCTAGAAGCTGAAAATAAATGCACAATAATTCATGATGAACTGAGGAAAGTTTTTTTTGAAGAGTATAAAATCTCTCTTATTATAAAACTAGGTTGTGCTAGTGATTATTACTTTTTGAATATGGATATTTTTCTTACAATAACGCATCGATTCGCTGGGGCTGTGTGAGACACTTTTATTTATGGATGGGCGTTTTTTATTGAACTTATTTTGGACTGATACATGCAACACCGGCTGACTTCAATGATAGAGCTGCTTGAAAGATCAAAGATCATTTTTTATTTAACTCCGACTGGATTCATCTGAAAGAAGAAAGTCATTTACAGCTATAGCTATATATAGGATATACTGTATATCCTAACCTAACCCTTTAACTAACAAAGAAATTTCTAGGTTTAAACTGACAGTTTTTTTTATGGCACATTTGATCACAAGTGAATGTATGCAATCAATGTCTGATCAGACCTGTCGGAGTACTATATAATTCCCAGTTACAAAATGATACACAATAAGGACTTTTAGTGTTTTTATGAGACTTCAGAAAAACTTATTCTGAGGAGAGGTGTAACATGTCCAGTTTAAAATCAATAGTTTCAACCTTCCTAATTGACACTCAATAGCTCAGGAAGATAAACAGGAACTAGTGAAGCGCAGCTAATCTAGACATCAATTCATAATCATGACCTCTTAATATGTGCAGTGGTTCGAGGGACATGGGGGAGGGAAAAACATTTGCAAATTAAAATGAGTAATCTTAGCACCTACAATATCCTACTGTTATTGCACTCCACATGTAAATATTAGAACCTACAAAGTTGAAGATAAAAAAAGCTGTGCTTGCAAGAGGAAAAGACAAGTAAATACACTGAAGACAACATTATTAAAGCAAACATATGAGAGGACACGACTGTACGTTTTTGAGTGACATCATTATTGTGAACTCACCTCAATCGTGAACTAGTTCCTCTTGAGTTTGAAGGCCAAGTCCTTCGTATCGGGGACCTCACAAGACAAACAGTTCAGACGGGGCAACTGACGAACATGCAGGAGACCTGAACACAGAAGACATCATATCACTGTATAAAGGTGCTGGAAAGACATGCTGAAGGGATATATTGTTCAGTATAAACTTCAAATGTTTGCTCAAAGGTTTGAGGTCTGTAAATGTTTATGAAAGACATTTCTTCTGCACATTAAGACTGAATTGAGCTGATTGAAAATATATTAAAATTGTGAAATATTACTTCAATTCAAAATAACAGTTTTCTCTTTGAATTTATTTTAAAATGTCATTCATTCCTGTGATGCAAAGCTGAATTTTTACTCCAGTCTTCAGTGTCACATGATCCTTCAGAAACCATTCTAATATACTGATTTGCTGCACAAAAACTTTTCTGATTAACAATGTTGAAAACAGACATGCTGCTTAATATTTTTGTTGAAACCACGACGTATTATTTTCTTTGGTGATCAGCAAATAGAAATCTTTTGTATCATTAGAAATGTCTTTACTATAACTTTTGACCTAATTAATGCATCCTTGCTGATTTAAAGTCTTAATTTCTTTCAAAAAAGGAAAAATGTACAGGTTGTGAGCAACAACATTTTGTAGGTGCATGCGTTGAATTAGTTGCAAATTGTGTGAATGGGTTTCTAACACTGCAACTTATTTCATACGTTTTAATAGAGTTTTATTTTTTGTGAATGAAATTGCATTTAAAATCCATTTGTCTCTAAAAAACTGAGTCATTACATTTTAATGAGCATGATGTTTCTGAGTATACTCACAATCATATGCAGGCTAATGAACATGCTCTCTAGCAAATATTTTTGCCAGGTTTGTTATGCCTATTACCAATTTTTGAACTGACTGTGTTTTTTCATTGTCTGTTTTACAGTGAGCACATGTAGCTATCACCTTTCACACTGGCCACTATAGCATTGTATCAACCATTATTTTATTAGCTGCACCAATGGGCAGAAACCAAAACATGCAAGGGAAGAAGTGCAGCGGAGGGAGGAGAGAAATAGGTCGGTGTAAGGAAGAGAAAGCAAGAGAGGTGAGTGGAGGATGGGGTAAAACAAGGTCAGTCGGCAGAGGGGCATGTTGGGAAGAGAGAAAGCTTTTTCACCCCCTTTCTCTTTTTAATTCCTAGCCCAATTTTTTTTCTCCCAGTTATGCAGCCAGTAGAAATATGACATTAAAAGGATGCACTGAAGACCAGGATGAGGGGGGTGAGAGGATGGAAAGAGCATGTGTGTGTGTGTGTGTGTGTGTGAAGGCTCCGCTTGTAAAGGGACTCGTGCGCTAGGTTGATTCCGCTCGAGTTGATTCGCTGTGACAGGACTCCCAACATGCTTTGTGCAGGGGACGCACCACAGAAAAGAAAGAGTGGCTCATGTATGTCTTCTCATTCACTATTGTCTATAAGACCTTATGGCAAAGCATTAATTCATGAAACAAGGTAAAAATTAACACCAAGAGGTAACAATAACTCTCTGAACACCTAATTTTTGTTCAAATACAAAAAAAGTATGGATACATACGTTGCTGAGGTGTGCTCATAATCTGGAAAGCATTGCATTATATTTTTGCGCATCTTATCAATTTTCAAGCATGTTTAAAATAGATAATTCACACACAACTGAGATAACATTAACAACTGAAATAACAGTAATTACTCATTTTTTTGCAAGCGTCTGATAAATCTTAAAAAGAGCTAATTCACATCTTACTGACATCTCAAACTTCCTGAAATGAACTAATTGGTGAAATTTTAATTAATAATTTGTTCATAAACATCTGAGAAAAACTGCTGAACGTTGTTCATGTTGTAACATCCACCAACAAATGTTTTAGCAAACGTATTGATGAAAAATACACTGAAATAATCGTATTATTTTGTCAAAGAACTAACTAAAACTAAAAATAAATTCTTTGCAGTATTGTAAATTATAAAACAAAATAATCAAAAGACATAAAACTGCGACCTGAATTTTAAAATAATAATAATAATTAGCTGAAAAAAAAATCTACGGACAGTTTTAAAATACACACTTTAAATAAAACACATACATACATAAATAAATACATAAATAAATGAAAAACAAAAATTCGTGAATTTAAATTTTTTTGCATCTAATTTGTTCATAAACATCTGATAACCTTCTAAATAAAGGAGCTATTATGTGAAGATAATTAAAATGATAAAATAACAAATATCAAAATAACAAAATGATGTAATAAATACATAAAAATAAAACCAAAGAGAAGAGAAATAAAACCGATTTTAAGAAATAAATGGCATTAATACATAAATAGCATTATAAAATAACATAATAAATATTAAAATAAAACATCACAATAAAATAATAAATATTTATAAATAAAAC
The DNA here is from genome assembly GCF_963082965.1 of Carassius carassius. Taxonomy (NCBI): domain Eukaryota; kingdom Metazoa; phylum Chordata; class Actinopteri; order Cypriniformes; family Cyprinidae; genus Carassius; species Carassius carassius. The sequence continues at coordinate 6,267,202 of NC_081757.1, read as the reverse complement.
ATAAATAAATAACTAGAAAAAAAACAACTTATGAAATTGAACTCATTAGCGTTTAATTTGTTTATAAACAACTGATAAGCATCTAAATAAATTAATTAATTTTGAATCATCCGAGGTCATTAGTGATTGTAAACCACACCCCCTTTGGCTATTACATACACACACAGCAAATGAGTGCAAGAAAGAAACGGGGCAGGGGGCGGAAACGAAGAGAGAGGACTGTAAACAAACTGACCTTTACAGAAAGATGGACACAAAAGAGATGAAAAGATAAAGCATGCAACATGAAGAGATGAAAACAAGGAAGAATATAAAGAGGCAGAATGAGAGGAAAAAGGACAGAATGGAAAGAGCATGAGCCCCAAAGATCTTCCTCATCTGCAGGCTGACCACAGAGAGGTTTTAGCCAGTATGAAAATATTGATTCTGCAACTCTGCGGCCCCTGAGGGCTGTGCTGGGTGCCTGTGATGGGGCGGATGGGACTGTGTGTGTGTGTGTGTGTGTTTGTGTGTGTGTGTGTTTGCCGTGGCAGCTGAATCTCCCCCTGGCCTGTCTGCCAAGGAGCACGTCTGATTGAACACAGCCACACTAACACGAGCTGACAGCTAGAGAGAGGTCCACCGTGCCTGCCCCTCTCTACTAATGCACTTTACTGAGCCTGTGTGTGTGTGTATGTGTCTCAGAGAGAGAGAAAGATAGGATGATGCAAAAGGCATGAATAAGATGAGGGACCAATGAAACATTTTTACAAAAATACATTTTCTGAAGAAAATGTTAGCAGTGTTCGTCTGTGTAAAACACTCTGCCATCATTCTAGACTGTCGTGGATGGTTGCCAGGGTGTTGCTATGCTGAGCAATGTTATTTATGTATTTTTTTTTTTTATTATAGAATTATTAACCTTTATTTTTTGTATATATTCAGTTTTAATCGTGTTAGATTAAGCTTTAATAATTTTGTTACATGCTTTTGACCTTTTTATAATTTTTTCTTATATTAGCTTTAATAATATTTAGCTTTAATTTGAGTAATTTTAGTACTTCAACATAAACTTATTTTACTTAGTTGCCAAGTGTATATTTTAATTGTTATATTTCTATATATATTTTCTTTATGTTTTATTGAATATTTAAGTTTGTATATACGTTTAAGTTTTATCTAATATTTATATTCTTTTATACATTTTATATAATTAAAATTATATTTCAGCTTTATTTTAAATAACAAATGTAGTTTTACTTAACTATTACAGCACTGGTATTTTAGTATCATTGAAATTATGATTTTTGTTAATATTTTGAATTAGATTTTGTTTGTATTTTAATTTTTCACTTTAATTTCATTTAAAGTTTCAGTAATTTTGTTGCGTGTTTTGTAATTTATATTAGTTTGTTTAATATATCCATATAGTATTTATTATATTTCTAGTATAACAAATAGAATATATAGTATTTCATGTTTTATTTGTCGTTTGCACACACACACACACACACACGTTTTTATATACATTTTATTGCCCACCATATGTGTTTAAAAAATTAAAAAATAAATAAAAATAAACACAATTCTAAATCCGACTGCATAAATTAGATCTCAAGTGGTGCACAATGAGTTAGAAGCAAAAGTTTAATATTCAGGCTTTGGGGGGGGTTTTTGCTAGTGTATTTGAACTCTTGCATGTACTGTATGTTTCTTCTCACCGTGATAGTCTTTGTAAAGTGGGTTGGTCTCCTTCTCCGAGCCTCTGAATGATTCCAGAGCAATGGCTGTGTCACTCAGTCTGATTATTCGTCCCATTACGGCTCTGTTCTGAGAGAGTGAGACAGGAAGAGAGAGTGGGAATGGATGAGAGACAGGAAATACATGAGGAGTGTACAAGTAAATGTAGAAACATCTAAAGCAATACTGAGAGCATCTCTTGCTAATCAAACCCCTCTTAACGAGCAGGAGTTGAACTGAATTAGATCATTATTATCTCAGAAAAATGGAGCAGGGTATTCCAGAGACTGAATTGAATGAGCTTACAGAACTTAATGTGTCCAATTTACAAACACCACTCTCTTTGATGACTACAATCTTTAGCACTAGATGCCTTCTTTGCATTTGAGAGATCATTGATGTCAATTTGAGGAATAATTAAGAAGTGTGAGGTCAAAAAAGGTGGGCTCTTTAACTTAGGTATTTAACAAACCACTTAGCAATCAATATAACGTTCAGTCATCAATCATGACATCTAAACAGGTATTATTAGATTATCTTCAGCTGTTCTACATGAAGGCACCTCTGTAAACCGCTGCCTTTGGTTGCGTCGTGTAACATTAAATCCATCAGATGAGAGCAATGCAGAACATACGTTTGCTGCTCAAACACATTGAGTGTTTGGATTCCCTCAAACACATGCTCTCCAAATCTGTCCGTCTCTCTTTCTCTGATCGCACGACTCATGCAGTTTCTCCATACGGCATAAATCTGGACGAACGTAGGCATAAAGCCACATCAACTCCTTAACATCTATAGATCTCATCTCCATTGGAGACAAAGACGTCTCGCCCATTAACGCTTTCATTCCAAAAATATCTGGTGTAAAAATGTCTTCAGTTAATTTAAAGCATTTCAAATATGCCTTTCAGCTCATCAAGGTTGTGTGTCACAAATGAATTATACAAGTTTACATTGCACACTTTGAAATGGCCTGACAGTTATGATTTTAGCAGGAAACAACTGGTGTAATTCTGCAAAACTGCTTAAAATGTGGTAAAATCATGGTAAACAGATATTCACAATATATTCACTAAACAATGGGCTTGGAAAACAAGTAATGAAAACCTGTGACCTTGACCTTACAGATATGAAGAGCATGCTTATGGGTAAAACTGAAGAAACCCAAATCAACAACAACAAAGACACTCTGGACGATACTGATGAGAAAATAAACCAGTTTAAAGTATTAAAGAGCAAAAATGCACAAACACACAATACAAACTGTTCAGAGCGCCTCCTTCTGGCAAACACAAATACAGAGTCTCTTCAAAAAGGAGGGAGCACTCCAAATAAAGACCGAAAGATAAGGCCGTTGTGAAAAATTCATCTCTACTCGTTAATATTTCATATACGCTCTCTCTCTGTAGCAGCTGACGAGGCCTAATGCAGTTTTCATGCATCCATGTCCTTTCTTTTTGCTTTCCTCCTTTCTCTTTTCCTCCCTTCCTCTCATCTACAGTAGACTTTGAGAGCGTGTGTGTTCGTGTACGCAGCCATGACCCTTTTCCCAAATCTAGCATAAAAAATTTAACCCAAGCAACTGTGTTAGTGACAGTCACTGTTAACTCAACACCATCACACCAATGCAAAAAACTGCCACTACAACAGTTGAGCCAACATATTGAAGGTTCAAGTCCAGGATGGTTTTTAATAAAACAGACAGTAGTTGAATTGGTTACATTACTTGAAGAAATACTGTAAATGCATTCATTTAAAAAGATGGATATAAGAAACAATACGCATGTGAATTAAAAATGAGAATAAATCTTTGATGTAGCTACATACTATCTCTCTCTCTCTCTCTCTCTCTCTCTCTCTCTCTTTTAAATGCATATGCCATAAATAATATACATTTCCCAATGGCAAATCATGTTAAGCTCATTTAAATATAAACATTGCAGGTGCAAAGCAAACAAATAAGAAATGTATCTAGAAATGGTTTATGTATCATGCAGTGCATTATTACATTTTGTTTTACTTTGATAAATAAATAAATAAATAAATAAATGGAAATATGAATTAATAAACATTTTCACAAATTTAATTAGAGTATTTTATATTAATCTTTTAAACAAGGGCTTATTTTATTGATACACAAGTAGATCAAGTTTCTGAATATGTATTATATCCTTAAAATATTTTGCGAATGTATTATATTCTTAAAAACAATATTATATATATATATAACTTTTTAATATGGTGTTAAAATATGTTCAAACTACATGAATACATCTTGTTGGTGGATGAAAGTATGATTAAAGTAGGAAATATAATATTTAGTAAAGAACACACAGTGAATGTGTAAAACGTTGTGAACAATGAGTCTTTGCTTTCTGTCGATTTGTACACAGATTGTATGCAGTGCTACAAATTGAACTGCTCTACAAGTTATATCAAAATGTTAACTTTAGCCATAATAACGGTTCAGCTCTTCCTTAAACGTCCTTGGTGTCTACAGCAACTCTGTAACTACAGCGGCTGTAACTGTAGATGTGTGTGGTAGTGGACTATGGCTATTTGAGCAGAGATTGATTAAAGTTTCAGATGGACTGTGGCTTTAATCTTGTCAGAGGAGGCTTTCAATGCCCGGCCCTTTCCTGTTGACATTAAAAATACATGACAGGACTTTTCATTACAACTCACATCTGATGGACTTCAGATGAGGTGCTAATGCAAATAATGGAAGATGAACACAACAGCTGTAAAAGTTGACCCCAAGTTTAGTATTGTAACCAAAAACCTTGATCCCACAGACAGTATGCTAGTAATATTACTGTACATTAAAAACATCTATTCAAGCTCTAAACCTCTAGTAGCAGATGTACAGTTTTGAGGTTTACACTGAAGTGTTAATTTCATTATAAAAATCTTGCATGACTACATTTGCATGAAACTACAAAAAAAGAATCTTGCATAATAAATGACCTCACGACTAAAGTACTGAATCTCCAAAGGCTACATTGTATTTTTAAAAGGAAATAATAATAACAATAATACCTAAATACAGTATAAACAGTAATAAAGCATCTTATATCTTGATTTGTTTGAAATATATAATATAATATATAAATATATTTACAGTCATGTTTGATAATTTTAACGCTTCCTTGCTGAATAAAAGTATTATTTCCTTAAAAAAATTAATTAAATAAAATCCTACTGAAACCAATTGGTGTGTCTGTGTGTGTGTGTATATATGTATAAGACAACAAAATCGGTTTGTGACTAAGCCCTCACTGCCTCAAAAAATACTGTACTTACTGATAGGTCTACTAGTTTACATCACATCCAATCCACAAAACTACTTTCAAACCAACGTTTACTCCATCACCTCCACCGCAGAAAACCGCTGTGTGCCCCCAGCCTCCCTGAGAGGGGTTTTAGCACTTTGTCTCCAAACGGACAAAGAATAGTGAGATCTTGTCTTTTGAAGCGCTCTTAGAGCACAGCGGCTGCAGCCTGGCTCTCGTTGGCTAATGGAGGCACAAAGAAAAGGGCCTCTCAGGAACCGAGAGACGCTGAAAGAGAGAAGCGCCCAGAAAGACTCGAGACTGACCATTGGCTGGCTGAATGTAAAGTTGAGGGCCTCAGACAAAGAATGTGGGTTCACGCGCCAATGAAGACGCTCCTCTGAAGGCCAAACATACATGTACTCAAACAGATACACACACAGGCCCCCTGAACCCCAGCCAAGCGGAACCTCATTCACACAACGGAGGGGGGTCGACTCTTTGACTCCGGCTCATGGGGCTGCTATGGTGTGCCAGGGTCGACAAACTTATGGTGACCTCAATGATGCTGCATGTGACTGACAGTCGAGTAAAAAAAAATGTATTATTCTAAAAAGGCTGTTCTGTGGGATTAGTTCTGGAAGTCAATGGTGGAAAGGTCTAGCATTCATGATGATGCCATAAAAATTAAAAAGTTTTGAATGATAGCACAAAAAAAAAAAACTACAACAGATACCTACCTAAGTGTCTGTGCAAGACCTGTCACCAAAATAGTGTTGCGAGTGGTTACGAGGGTGTTACTAGAACAACCCTAAGTCTCTGTAATGTCCTTGGGCCTCAACATTGTGTTCTTTCTTCAGTATAAGTCTATGGAATCGTGCAGGTTTGATCATCAAAAATGTAGAATCTTATTGATTGATTATAAGATTGAGTTCAACTGTCCTGAACAAGCAGCATGATTTAAAGTTTAATTTAGATCCCTATCATTTCTATTTTAATACTTAGGGTTAAGGATTTAACATCCCTAAACCTCAGTATGAGAAACAGCCCTAACAAACACCACGGATAAAAACTGGAGGGGAAAAAATACACTGTAATACAGTAGGTGAAGAAAGTAGGGCTGGACGATTAATCGAAAAGTAATCGAAACCGAAATTTAGATCCTCTAACCGACGTAATTTTCCCATGTCGGTTAATTAGATTATTTCCTGTTAATACTTCCCCCTTAAAAGCGTGTGTAGCCACATGATTCTACCAGTCAGTGGCATAAAAGCAAAACACGGAGGTGAACGCCCGGTTCAACACATAGTGATGGCGCGCGAGCGGTGAGCCTTGCATCTTCACTAAACTTTGTCAGTTGTATTTGTTTTATGGTTTGGACGTTCAAGCGATTAGATCGGATGTGTATTATTATATCGAGCTACCATGTTCGCGCAGCTGCATTGTGGCACGAAAACTCATAGCTGTGAAGATCGCGCGCACAGAGGAACCCAGTTGTCAGCGCTGTCTTGTGATTTATCACTAAAGGTCCTTAGAATCTCAAAACCTATTATAGCATATTTTTCTACGTTTAAAGGAACTAGGCTATTTACAACCCCCAGCTTCACAATAATATAGAGACGGTATGACTAATTCACACACACAATCACTCGTACTGGTACTGTTTACCTTTAATCTTTATTTATCTCTTACACCGAGCAATAATATTTAAGAAATGTTACGAACATAGATACAATGACTGCTGATAGTGAGCTATGATCGTTCTTTCTATAGGAAAAAAATATCTCATCTTTAATAGTCGACCTCAACCGTCTGGCTGAGGCCAGTCTAAAAAGACGCTGAGGACAGTTGACAGAATGCTGCTGCGTGTCGACACGAAAGCGCATCATTTTCACGTGTTATTAAGCCTTGCCACTTGCAAATGTAACCATTCAAAAGACTTTAAAGCATTCATAGACAAGACGTGGAAAAGCTGAACTGAGCACCTGGTTACTCGCGCGCTGTGCTGGGTGCGCACGCGGAGAGAGAGCACACATCATCCCCCCAGAGCACTTCCGAAACTTAGACTACAGGAGTGAAAAAAAGAATAAAAAATAGTGACAAACACACACACACACACACACACACAAATTTAATTTCAAACACTGCATTCTTTGAGATATCTGAAAATGTACAATTCATGTGAACAAATCCACATATGGCTTGTGTAATGAATATTTCATTAAAGCAATGTAGAGTAAATTTTGTGTTCAAAAATGCATGAATGAATATCTTAATAAGTGCACCTTAATTTAAAAGAGAAAAAAGGAAAAACCTGTGGTGTTGCATGACACTTATTTACAGTAACATGTCAATGATCTTTACATTTTCCACTACAGTTTTTAGAACTCTATAAGTAGCAGTTCTGCAGCAAAATAAGAATTTTGTAAACAAGTGTAACACTGTATGTGACCTAGATGTAAATTTACACAAAATAACAGAGTTTGCAATGTAGCAAAAACATTGTTAGTTTCAGGTAAAATGCTGCAACAGAATCAATTTAATCTTTATTGTTGTCATTATATTCTGCTTATCTCTGACCGTTTCTTTATTACATTTAAACTCTAAACGGGTTACTTTTAGAAGAAACCTATGCTCCCTTTCACACTCCCAACTTTCCTCATCTATTCCCTCACCTACCGGAGGGAATATCGGAGGATATTTGTCCTCCGATATCCATTGTTATCCGATGTTCTTTGTGAGTATCAGACCAAATTCAGGGCAATATAGAGAAAATGGCACTAATCAAAAGATCCGTCAGACCTGAGTATGTATTAGTCTTTGCTTTCATCTTTCTCTGCTGAAGTCCATACTGTCAAATCTTCATATTTCCACAACAAGATCAACAGCGCTCCAGACACCCGCAATCTCTTCAAAACATTTAATTCTCTCCACTGTCCCCCTCCACCACTTCTATAACAACAGATGATTTCGCCACATTGTTCACAGACAAAACTAGAACAATTAGTAGTCAATTATCAGCCCCACACACACAGGAACTCAAACCAACCACATCCATGGCAAAAAAAATAATAATAATAATTTTCTTCTTCTGTCCCATCACTGAGGCAGAAGTATCAAAACGCATCCTCTCCAGCCATCCTACAAAAGCTGATTCCAAATCATCTGTTCTTAATCTGCTGGAACTATCTGCTATCATGTCTGCCCTCTCATCACTGGGCATCCCAGGGAATCCACTTCGCTGGTTTGAGTCCAATCTCACTGGTAGGTCTTTCAGGGTGGCCCGGAGAGGGGAGGTAACTGATCAACTGGTCACTGTTCCTCAGTGGGGTTCCTCAGGGATCAGTTCTTGGACCTCTCCTCTTCTCCACGTACACTACATCACTAAGTCTCATCATACAGGCACATGGCTTCTCCTAAACAAAGTAAGCAAAGCACACACACACCTACAGAGGTGCAAGGCCAAGGGAAAAAAATCTAAATCCAATCGAACTGTACACTCAATTAAGCAGACTGTTTATAATCCAATGTTTCAGCTAGTAGCCTTTGTCAAGGTATAGTTTCACAAAAATGGAGAGTAGTATAAATATAGGAGATAATTGAACATAGCTGAGAGTGATGAGATCCAAACCATCCAACAAATAACCAATTGACAATTAGACACTAACATGGAAAATTTCCTCACCGTCACAACCCTATGGTGGAATGATCTTCCCACCCCATCTTAATCCCTGACAATTTTCAAGTGACAACTGAAAATTAATCTCTTTCGATGCAACTTGACTTCATCCTAAATAAAAATGTATTTCTCTTTATTTATTCCTTCCCTTTCTAGCTTCCTGTGACTGTTTGCCTCTTTAAGAAGAACCGCTTTATGTATTCCCCAATTGTATGTCGCTTTGGATAAAAGCGTCTGCAAAATGACTAAATGTAAATGTAATGGTGAAACAAATTCATTACATGCAAGACAGACAACCAATCACAACACCCACCCCCTGTTGTCCTCTCACATCAAAATTCACTGATGTATTTGTTTTATAAGTGTTTTCACTTGTAAATGGTGCTGGATCTGTGGATATTTCTCTTTTCACTGAAGAAAGCTATATTATGGATAGAGGAATGGTATATTATTCTGAAGCAACAAGGCTCTGAAGCAAACTTAAATTTTGCATGCGTTTCTTAAAAATACACAGCTTTTCATTTCAAAAAACGTTCATTGAGTCCTGTGGATTAATTGTAGATTATGGTTTAGCTTTTATCAGCTGTTTGAACTCTCATTCTGACGGCACCCATTCACTGCAGAGGATCCATTGGTGATGTAAATCTTAATTTTTCCAAATTTTTTCAAATGAAGAAAAAAAATCACCTATATCTTGGATGACCTGAGGGCAAATACATTTCCAGCTAATTTAAATTTTAAGGTGAACTATTTATTTAACTGTACTCATTGTCTTGTACTTATTGCAGTAATGAAAGTACACTAAAATCACAAACACATAGTAAAGAAATTTACTCAATCAATCAATTAGAGACTCTCAACAGGACATGATTAGCCATTGTACAATTTCACATTTATACTCTCTCCATAATGAGAGAGAGAATGGTGAAAAGGCAAACAAAACAGTGCCTAAATAGTATGTCATACATAAGTGTGCAATGACTTGTGTAACTAAGTCAGTAGTGGAATCCTGTCTGTAGTGAAAAGCCTTTTGTCTGTTGGAGTGAGGGTCATGTACCTCTCAAACAACTTGAATCAATGAAACAAATGGCCCAGCCAAGACCACTCAACAGCACGGTCAAACGGAACACGGTGGTCAAAAGTGATTGGACAACATCTTCCAATCAGGACAGTTGCCTGACATGACCACAATGTGGCTGTCAACCTAAGAGCCAAAATGTCTGCTTCCAACAAGTGCCAGGAAATTCTTGGCACGTTATCCGCCAACATCAGCCAAGCTAAGGGGCCATGGGTGAGAGATGTGCCCTTTACAGTGTACAAAGTCTGACAGGGAATTGAACCTTATTCACAAACCATCAAAGAGCTGATTCTGAACCTGCTTAATAAAGATTGAGAGGACACCTCACACCAGAACAACTAGAAAACTGGCAACTGGTGTGACAGCAATACAAGTTTCAGATGTCCCAGAAAAGCAGGACAATTTCATATTTGCATATTTATAAAGATGTGTAAGGTAGAAGCTCTTTTCAGCACTTTCAGTTTAGACCTAATAGTTTCCTAGTCTTTAGTAAGCCTCTTGATAAAAATACACATTTTGGATAAGCGGTGGACTTGCAAACACAACAAATTAACTACTGTAGCACTCAAATTAATTTACACAACAAAAAAATAATAATTCTGAATTTTGATAATTACACATAATAAAGCTAGTTTCAAATTATATTATAAAAACATCAAATTTCGGTTACATTTATATTAATATAAATAATATTTCAGATTTTTTGTTGAATAATATTTCTATGATTTTTATAGTTTTACAAATAAAGAAAAAGATAAAAAGTATTTCTGGTAGGCAGGCATCCTTTTTATACTCTTAAAAATGAGAACAATGCAATTGCAAATACATAAGATGTTTAAAGCTGTTATAATTTTTTAAAATAGGGGATAGAAAAGTTCCCCAATTTAAGAATTGAAATTTTTCTTTGATATTATTGTACACATGCCTTTATTTAGTATCTTTGTCCTGTGAATACCCGATTAACCTGCTTATATCTTTGAAATAGAGAAAGGGAAGCTAAATAGCTTATTTAAACCAGCTGAAAATAGCTGTGGTGTTGAATTGTCTACAGCCTGGTTGTTCTCCTCACATCAGCCTTCGTCCACTGACAATAAACAGTAAAGTTAACACCCTCTACAGCGTCCAGCAATCACACGCATCTTAAGATAAATAAACCTTATTGTTTGACTGTGCTTCTTGAGGGTTGAGCTTGACATTTCCACAAAGAGGTGTTCCTGACTCACCAGCTTCCTCTTTCCTTTCGGCCACACTCCGGCTTTTTACTGCTCACACTATTTTCCCCGTTATGTGTGCATGAGAAAAATGATATGCTTTTAGAAATTTCTAATGGTAACATGAACATACAACAAAAAGGATATAATAAAAAGCTTAGTTAATGCTTTTACCAAACCTAACATGACCAGCAATGTTACTGCATTCTATTCAAACTTTATAGGTCATTGCAGTCATAGCTAGAATTGAGTCACCAATCTGACAAACGTTTTAGTCAGTCTGACCGTTGCCCTGTTTGCTCTCATTCTGAGCATTCTTGCCTTTGTGCCCATGTTCTCTCAACCTCATCACATTCCACGACCTCTGCCAACAGAACGGCACTGTTTGATGATGTAAGCGCTTAATCTGTCACTGGACTGACAGGGGACCGAGGACTTCCAGGGTGAGGAGCCCGAGGTGTCCATCAGAAAAACACTAAAGCGCATCGATCAACAAGAGAGAGCTAACACAATCTAGACTTAAGCTACTGATCAGCATAAGACTTAACTTGGGAACTTGATTCCATCAAACTTGAAACAACAGTGGAATCTCTAGAACTTGAAACAAAGTTTAGTTTTCAACATTTTTATTTTCCAAAATTATTCTAAAGGTTAATTCAATTTTACATGATGACAAATGTGGTTTGTGACATATATTGTGAAGTATATTTCAAAAGATTTTGCGTCAGTGACGGGACTATGCTAAAATTAGAATATTCAAATAAGAAAACTTTAGCAAGTAACTATAAAACTTCAAAACTACAAAAAAACTAAAAAACAAACCAAAAAAAAACTTCTAACGCATGGATGTATATGGAGAGTTTGTTGAAAAGCTGAATGTAGATGACAATCAAAACCTTCATCAGCATTACTCCTGATTGCACAAGCAAATTCTTCTGGAGTATCATAATGTAAGACGCAGCGCAGTGAAATATTTTATAACATTTTTAACATTTATTTAAGGCCCATTCACACAGTGAATGATAACCATAAAGTTTTAGAAATCATTAATTCTTTAGAATTTTTTTTTTTTTTTTTTTTGTCCTTGCTTTGTTTGTTTCATCATAAGAAACAATTTGAAGAAATTTAATGTTGATTATTGTGACGTTTGGACTTTCATTCTGATGGCACCCATTCACTGCAGAGAATCCATTGGTGAGCAAGTGAGGTAAAGATAGATTTCTTGCAGTAAGAATATAACTGAAAGAAATAACTTTTTGGGGGGGAAATCTTTTTTTTTTTTTTAAGATATATTTTTGCCTTTATTATGGTGTGACAGATCAGAGCTGACAAGAAGCACTGGAAATATTTTTCATGTAATGTAAAAACCACACACGACATGGGTTTTCTCTCTTCAACTGAACTAGAACACCACTTAAACAATTTTATTTATGATTATTTTATTTATTTAGTTTTAATGCCATATAAGCAAATATTTAAATATTTATTATGAATTGTTTGTTGGGTTTACATAAGCCTGGGGTGTAACTAAAATGTGTGTAAATACAAAATAAATCTCTGAAATATAAAATAAAATAATCAAGGTGATTTTAAAGCCTGCGATTTGAGAGGTTATAGTATAACTTCGCGAACTACATTAAATAAACTTATAGGCCTGCTTGCTTTAAACCGACACAAAATTTGGTCAGGAGACCATGTATGGAGTTCAGCACATGACAGAAGCCACATTAGGGCCACATAAAGTTGGAAACTGATTAAAAATAGCGAGTGTATCCTCAAGCGGCCCAGTCCCAAGAGCGGCTAAGCAGATGCAGTGCTGATGTGGAAGTCAAGACAGGGGCTATCATGGGGCCGTTTCTGAGAGGGGCCCCCAGAGGGGCCGAGCTCCCCTGCTTCTCAGTAGGAGCTAATGAATATGAACAGACAGAGGGCATATTGCCCAGTGTCTGTCTTGGCCTGTTTACCACAAAACTAATAGGACTCAGCTTTAAGGAAGAAGAACCCAAGGGAACCCATCTCCCTCCTGAGAGCGATTCGAGCACAACATGGAGAAACTGACAACTGGGGATGAGACGAGAAAAAGAGGAATAAGAAAAAATAAAGCCTTTATATTTGTAGCTCTTTTCCATTTCCTAATTAATCACAAGCTTTGAAAGCCACACTACAAAGAAAGTGAAAGCACAGACAAAATCAGGCAACAATTAGCCAACCGAGACCAATCAATGAAACAACAAATTAAAGGTCTGGTAAAAACACTGCCTGCGGCAAAACGCTTTCATTGTTCCAGAGGTGTGAATGACAGAGTGTCTGTTAACTGTGCATTCATTTCATTATAGCCTTTTCGGTCAATTTAAAGGATAGTTCACCCAAAAATTATAAATGTTTCAGGAAAATGCATGAATGTGGACTATTATTATGATTATGACTTCATTCCAGGTCAAAAGCTGATGATATCTGTATACACTTCAATTAAAACCACTAATTGTTGCGGCATATGCTGCCGTCATAAAGTGGGATTTGCTTTGATATCACAAAAGGCTGTTGACATCGGCAGTAACCCTGGTAACCTAGCCGTGCATGTGTAGACGCAAGGAAATACATCACTAATTAAATCAAATGAAATGAAATTAATTAAACACTTTGGCACCTCTGTCAGCTCCGGGCGCTCCCCCTGAGGCCTGCGGTGAGTTTGAGTGTGCTGAAACAGAGCGCTGTGTTAACGGGACTGTGCTTCTGATCCCAGTGACACAGCGCTTCTATGTTAAATCAGGGGTAAGATGTGCAACTCATGACAAGGGAGGTCAAAGCACTTGACCTGCTCTGTACTGCACATTTTGGCTTTACTCAAATATGTGTCTTTCTCCCTAAAATCTGAGAATATGTGTCATACAGTGTCCCCATATTTAGACCCTAAAACTGCATTAGATGATAAAATACCACATACCGCATTTATCTTACAGAAGGTTGGCATAAGCACACCTTTCAAGCGTTTCAAAATTAAAAATACTAAGTTTAACCTTATTCAAAAACAAAAACACTACCGTTCAGAAGTTTAGGGTCAGTGGGATGCATTAAATTGGGGAAAAGTGACAAATCTTTTGTAACATCTTGAAAGTCTTTACTATTTCAAATAAATGCTGTTCTTTTGACCTTTTAATCCAACAAAGAATCCCGAAAAAAAGAGTATCACAGTTTCCACAAAAACATGTTTTTCAACATCGATAATATATTTTTCTTGAGCATTAAATCAACTTATTAAATGATTTCTGAAGGATCATGTGACACTAAAGAATGGAGTAATGATGCTGAAAATTCAACTTTGCATCACATGAATGAATTGGATTTAAAAAAATATTCAGATATAAATCAGTTACTTAAAATTGCAATAATATTTCATACTGCATTTTTTAACCAAATAAATTGTGGTTAAAATGGTGAGCATGAGATGCATTCAGAAATTCTGAAGACTCCAATTACTATTCAGAGCAAGTGCATTTTTGTTTGAAATATAATGATGACGATCAAGCAGCCTGTTGAGATTAAACGACTAGACCGAGATTTATGTCTTTGCTCATTTAAAGATATATATCACACCTCAGGGGTTTTGTTAAGTCTTTCATTCTGCCACTTCAGTCATTCATTTCAGTCTTTCCCTCTCATTCTGGCTCACAACATGTTGTAATGACCACACTGTGCCACTCTGCATGCAGCTACGACAGCCATCAATTACTCAAAGATTGAGAACTGAATTTAAATCTTGACAAACAGCAGCTTCCAGGCCTGACACCGATGTTTAGTTGTGTTCTAAAGGACTAGCTGAAATTTTCTGATTCAAGCTCAAATAATCAGATTATACATTTTATGATACAGTCACGTCAACACACATAATTATTAAGTATCAATATGTGAATTTTCTGTGGTAATCATTATGAAAAAAATGGTGTCGACAGAACGGATTATGAATCTTCCATTTGATTATTAATCTTCCATCTGTGCATATTCACATGGTGTTCAAAAGTTTGAGGTCGGACTATTGAAATTATTTTTTTTTTCTTTTATGGTTTTGAAAGAAGTCTCTTGTGCACACCAAGGCTGCATTTATTTGGTCAAAAATGTTGTAAAAATTTTTTAGCAGCCATTACTCCAGTCTTCAGTGTCACTGATGAACAGAAGTTTTCAAAGAACAGCATTTCTTTGAAATAGAAACATTTTGTAACATTTGGTCACTTTTGATTAATTGAATGCATCCTTGTTAAACAAAAATATTAATTTCTTTAAGAAAATATATCATTGACCCCCAAACTTTTGAACGGTAGTGTGCAATTTCACGCTCTGATTTCACTGATTTGCTCCTTAATAGGGTGAAACATGTGTTTCCCTCCTTTGATTAAGACCTGGGGAGGTGGGGGTGGCGGCAATCAAAAGAGGACACGCCCCCATTGTGTCTGAGACCGAGACCGCAGCAGCCCAACAGAGCGTGATCGCTTAAGGTGCCGTCCGCAGAGGATAATGGCCGACAGGTGAGCTAATTAAGATCACAGTGATGCGAGCGAGAGGGGGACCAGAGGGGCGCGTGGAGGCAGCATCCGTCTTAAACAACAGGCTCCGCTTTCACCTAGAGAGCAATTTGTGCCAATTACGCTACGTAGTGAAACGGAGCGATTTAACAGTCTGGAAATAGCATGGGGCTTTTTATTCTATGAGCTGTGAAACGTGGAAAGACAATGAGGGGTTTTTTTTGTATCTCAAGACATTTGATTGTCACTTAAGCTTGCTGATTAATTGATTTCTTTGAAAGGGATAGGAAGCAGTTTTCTACATCTGATTCTGCCCCAATTTGTTTATTATGAAATCATCAACATAGGCTCACTGGGAGAAAAAAAAATAAAAAATTTGGGGGAAGCTCTAAAGTTTCGAGTTTCCAGATCAAATAAAAACTTAGTAGTAAGACAGCAACTACTTTTATTCCTTTTCTCACAAATTATAATCAGATTATCAATTTACAGACTTCTTTGGCCTTTCCATGCACAATAATATGTTATGATGACCCCAAAACACTTTTAGCATAGTGCATGATTTGTAAAGTAAACCATTTGACATCTGTATCAAATGAGCAGCTACATATGTATGATTTCTCTGACGTAGTAAACTTGCTTGGTAGCTCACCTGGTAAATCAAGCATTTAGGTACGAGTCCTAATTTTCAAGACACTCATTATAAAGTTGAAAGACTTTTAGCTAAAATGGAATAGCTGCTTCAAAAAATTCATTTTTATCTAATTATTATCTGCTCAACAGTCGATTAGGTTTAGTGCAGGAGGTAAGTTATTGTCAAACACAAAAGAACATAATTAACCTTTAAGTGTAACTCACTAGACATTTTATTTCTGAACCGCAGAAATTTGCCCAACAATTCTGAATAAAACTGATTGAGCTTCAAGTGCCACATCAGTGGACACTTCATTTTAAAACTAGTTTTACAACCAATATAAACTTTTTGGCAAATTCATCTTCACCTGTTTCGACATAAAACTGAACAAGCTTTTAGCTCCAATTACTAAACATTTCATTTCTAAACTGCTGCAATACGTACAATCACCTTCATGTGTTTCCGATGAATATTTCATTTCCGAATTTCCATGTTATGTACAACAACCAAAGTAATAAAGTTTTACAAAATTCACATTCATCTGTTTTAGATCAAACTGAACAAGTTTTTAGCATCACTCACAAGACATTTCAACTACGAACTGCCGCAATAAGTTCAACAATCAATGCAATAACACATTGCAATAGTCATCCATCTCAGATAAAGCTGAAACCTTTTCTTTGCAAGCGTCACAAAACGATAATATCATTTTGGGGTAGGATATTGCATGAGGATTAGATGCCCTTAAGCAATATACGTACTAGGAATAAAGTCTCTTCATGTTCCTATGGGACGGAAATACATCTAAAAGGAGTGCTAAACCAGCTAATGGCTAAAAGCTTTATGATTCCATTACAACACGTCATAAAATCATAATAAACTGAAGGCAAAGGAAGGAATGACAGCAAAATTCCAAAAGCAACACCTACGTAGGCCACGGCATCCATCACGTTGCTGCAATTGCACAAGCTGTTCCACGGACACAGTATCGCCACACAGGAACACATTTACTGATGCGAGTAAACACAGGCTTGGGGACACGGCCCCTTCCCTATGGAGCTGTTATGCAGATAAACAATTAGAAGACCTTTTTGTTTGCGGACATAAAAAGCAGAGAGAGGCTCCATGAACCAGGGGCTCCAGATTGATTTGTTTGCACTGTGGCCGTGCCATAGACTTTAATGCAACCAAAGCTCCTGCCTCCTCTACACGCGCACCCCTCGCAACCATAAAACAACCGCATCGCAAACACCACTGGAGACTCAACCCTGGCTCTCACAGCGCTGGCGAGGACCTGGAAGTACAGAGATGTTTTTACGAAAACCTTTATTAGGCTGAACACCCGTCATAAAAGAAAAATCGCAGATGTGTTCCTCAGAAACATGACATCAGCATTGAGAAAGCATTTTCTTCTTGGAGATATGTGACGATACTTAGTGCACTTATCATAATAGAAGTAAGATAAGTGTAGAAGGCCGTGCACGTGTTTGGTTATAATGTTTGGTTAAGCTGTCTCTAATCATAAGCATTCTTTTATGAACTTCCATGAGTAATAATAAAAGCTCTGTCAGGGCAATACAGATATTTAAGCAAGACAAGCAGATCCATGTAAAGATGGATGTTGAATATTCCTTCTCAATACTTCCGACTTCGAACCGCATGCTTTGAAGATGAAATATGCATATAGCACAATTCAAAAATATATATTTTTAAATAAATTAATTATTTTATTCAGAAAAAGGATGCATTAAATTAATTAAAAGTGACAGCATATACTTTTATATTGTAACAAAACATATAACAAGTCACCCTGGAGCACAAAACCAGTCTTAAGTCGCTGGGGTGTATTTGTAGCAATAGCAAAAATTACATTGTATGGGTTAAAAAGATTTTCATTTTATGCCAAAAATTATTAGGATATTAAGTAAAGATCATGTTCCATAAAGATATTTTGTAAATTTCCTACTGTAAATATATTAAAATGTATTTTTTTATTAGTAATATGCATGGCTAAGAACTTAATTTGGACAACTTTAAAGGTGATTTTCTCAGTATTTAGATTTTTTTTTGCACCCTCAGATTCCAGATTTTCAAATAGTTGTATCTCGACCAAATATTGTTCTTTCATAACAAACCATACATCAATGGAAAGCTTATTTATTCAGCTTTCAGATGATGTATACATCTCAATTTCCAAATATTGACCCTTATGACTGGTTTTGTGATCCTGGGTCACAAATGTAAATCTTCTGAATTCCAAGAATGTTTCAACAAAAATATTAAGCATCACAACTGTTTTTAACATTGATAATAATGAGAAATATTACTCGAGCAGCAAATCAGCATGTTAGAAAGATATCCGAAGGATCATCTGACACTGAAGTTTGAAGTAATGAGACTTTGGAATGGTAGTGTACATCTTTGCAAAAAAAATAAAAAATAAATTCTGATTATTCACCATAACTGAACATTTATTTTGAACATTTAATAGTTACCTTGATCCTTTGGTTACTGGCATTTCCTGTAGCTGATAAAAACTGTGGCATTTGGCTGTTTGCTGTAGCTCAGGCTCCATGGTCTTGGACACGTCATAGTAATGACCAAACCTCATTGATGATACCAAAGCCATCTATAAATAAAAAGAAAACAATTATAATAAAAATGTTGTTCTCTAGGAGTGTAAAATGCACTAAATACAGAATTTAATAATACATTTTTGAATTAAAACAACAATATAATTATTGGCCTGTTTACTGTCTGCATGAACAGGTTTAACTGTCCCTACAGCTACTACTTTGTCCCAAACATATATTTGTTCAACTAATTATCATCAATAAGGCACATCAAACAGAATCATGACCAAATGTTTTGACCAAATTTGTTTAATAATAACAACAACAAAAAATATTATAATATTTTAAGAAATATTATTACAATTTAAATGAACTGTTTTTTACTTCAATATTTTTTTTAATAAATTTATTTCCTGTAATGACAAAGCTGAATTTTCAGAATTGATTACTCCAGGCTTCAGTGTCACATGATCCTTCATAAATCATTATAATATGCTAATATTTGGTACTCAGAAAGCATTTTTTTGTAATAATTTATGTTGATACTTAAATTTTATTTTCTGAAACAATTATATTTTTTAGAATTCTTTGATGAAAAGTTAAAAAATAGAAAATATATTAGACTTTTTTTCACAACATTAATTTAATGCATTCTTACTAAACAAAAACATGAATGCTTTTCAACAAATAATATTTCTTATTATTTAAAATATAAATCTCACTGACCGACTTTTGAACACTTGTGTACATAGAGAATCATCTACGAATTGATGGACCCTCATAGTGGACCATTCTTGAAATAAGACAATAACAAGAAAAGTTAAGCATGTAAAATACTCCAGCTTCATCTTATTTCATTAAGACATTGAGAACGTATTCACTTTCTGATGAGTCTGACCACTTGGGCTTAGGAAAGCACACTTGCAAGTGGGCAGATGTTTTCTCAGGTTGTGAGGGGGTCTGGTTTTTGCTCCAGAGTTTCTAATGAGCAGCGAGGTGAGCCCCTAATCTTCTCCTGATCTGGATCAGTGACTCTTCGGAGATTGACAGCTTGCCGCTCATCCTGGTTTAGTGGGACGGTCGGGTCGACCCCTTTAACGTTACGGCATGGGTTTTTGACTGATTGAACTTTGATCTGGCATCTCCATTGAGAACAAGAAATTGATGGGGGTGCTATATGTTTAGGATGCAAATCCCTTACTAGATTTACTGGTGCTTTGTGAAGAGGACAGAGGTATGATAAAGGTTAAGGAGGGTAAGTATCCCCTCTGAGGAAGGGGGAGGACGAAATAAGGAAACGAGACTGAAAATATCCAATGAGAAGTAGAAGGAAAAAATGGTAGAGAATGAGCGAAGGGGTCCAAAAATGCAGACAGAAAGAGTAAAAACGTCGGGGACTCACTAGTGTCCCCCTTAATCTCCATAGCAATCTGGATTATGGGCTGGCAGCAGAGGTCTTTTCTGAAAATGGAAGAAAGAGGGGTGCATGGATGCCATGGCAAGGGCTGTGAAGGGATTTGGGGGTGCTGGAGGCTGCTGGTCTATTGTAAAGAGCTTGAGGTTGAATACAAGCTCCATGTCCTCCTGTCTTCTTGGGTTTTAAGTCCACCTATAACCAGCTAAGCGTGAGTAATCCACCTAAACTGTGAATGAGAGCAGCCAAAGCCCATTCACAGCGCTTGGTGGGTAGGAATTGATATATTTATTATAGGACACTATTTTTCCAACCCACTGTTCTTAGCATGTTTTTAAGCGGTTGTCCACTCCAAAAACGGGTCGCATTTCTGAGCAGGTATTAAATAATGCTGAATGCAAAATAATGCAAATATGAAAATGCAACTAATTTACCACATAATCTTGCATGGGTAGCGAAGTAAAATAAAGAGGTTTGTCAGTTTTTTTAAAAGACAGACTAAATTCTGTCCATAGCTTTCATTGTTGATAGTGAAAGTTGTACGTCTAATCAAACGCCGCTGCATTTTTGCATTGAAGCTAGACAAACAAGACTTCAAGTTTTATTTTGAGAAACCAAAATGTTTGTATTGTTTTAGTTAACTATAATAACACTGGTGTATTTCATTCGCAACGGAGATTAATATTGCTTGTGCCAACCACAATGCATTTGTACAATAAATTCCTGACAAAGTAAGAATTATAATACAATTCCATGTGTAATTTTAAGGGCATTTGTTTACTGGATAATTATTAAATTAACAATTTAGCTTTCCAATGCAGGTCATCTAAAATGTAAACCTGGGTCCGGAAGCAAAATTAGCTGAGAACCGCTGCATCATACAATTAATACAAAAATATATATACTGTATATTTAAATCATTGTGAATGTGTGCGGTTGATTTCTCAATATTTTATTAAATAAAAGGACCGATGGTCTTTTACCTGAACTCTTGGTTGGTTCTGGTAGCGCCAGGCAATTTTCATTGTGTCTGGATTCTCTGGGTCACTTGGCTGAAACTGACCCTCGCTCATCTTCATGCCGGCAACATTATCCACAATTGGAGAAGGGAGTTCCTATTTATATATATATATATATATATATATATATATATATATATATATATATATATATATATATATATATATATATATTATGTGTGTGTGTGTGTGTGTGTGAAAAGACAGAAAATTAATTAAATAATTGATATACTACTATTACTAATAACAACAATAATTTTGAAATGTATTTTAGACAAGAAAATTAAAGAAAAAGTTATAATGTCA
Source organism: Carassius carassius (assembly GCF_963082965.1). NCBI lineage: Eukaryota > Metazoa > Chordata > Actinopteri > Cypriniformes > Cyprinidae > Carassius > Carassius carassius. The sequence continues at coordinate 6,245,783 of NC_081757.1, read as the reverse complement.
GAATAATGTCAATAACTTTTTTGCACACAGTGAAATCAAAGTCTTTAATTTGTATATACTAGTTCATAAATGTCTTCTGAATAAGGAAAGACTTTTTACCTGAGCTTTTACGAAAATCATTAGAGAAGCATTTAAAATTGAAACAGCATTTATGGAACATTTGGAATAACATTTACGATGTATTGCTTGTATTTTAAAAAATAAAATTGTTTACACTGTATCTAGGCAGACTAAAGCTAGTTTAAGTAGCCAGTAGCTTGGCCAGTGCTCTCTACGAAAGGGGAAATTAATGTCAAGTTACAAACCCAAGCCAAAAATATGAATAAACACAAAATGGTGCGAACACATTAAAAGCTGTTGTTTAAACAACAGGGTTGATGCTGTCGTTAATGCCAAAAAATGGCAAAAAGAAGGTGAGGACTGTGTCCCTTAGGGGAATGTTCATACAGACCATGCAATAACAAAAACCAGAGACTGTTACACAAATAACAGCTCAATGCAGGAACTGTCTGAAGGGCAACAACAGGCCCTCATTAAGCTTGTGTTGACTGGGGGCCAATCAGGGGCCGGCGAGAGAGGAACTCCTGTCCACTGTCATTAAGGTGAAACTCGTTAACGCTCACAGGTAACTCCCTGAGCTCTCACACAAAAACATCCAAGTCTATCAAAGCTTAGATGGGGAGGAGAAGAGAGAGAAAACACTGGCTATGTTTGTAATGGAATATTAGTGTACTGCTTAAAAGCACACTACACACTAGACATGACTACTGCCTAGAGCTCAACTTTTTAAATGCAGGACAAGAAACAGTATGCACATTTTAAACTACACTGATGCCTTACAGTCTTACTCTGTGAATGATGTAAAATAAAATAAAATTAAATGTGACTGATTAAATAATAAACCAAGAAGATGTGAATAAATAAATAGATAAAATGGTCAAATACCAAAGGTGCAAACAATGTAAAATAAGTTAAATAAAATCTACTACTACTACTACTACTAATAATAATAATAAAGTAAAAAAAAAAAATTATATACAGTACAGACCAAAAGTTTGGACACACCTTCTCATTCAAAAAGTTTTCTTTATTTTCATATGAAAATTGTAGACTAAGACTACTTTGACTATGGTATTCTATTCCAAACAGTTTCAAAAAGTCCTTAGACCAAAAGTAGATACAGAAATCAGACTATAGCACAGTCATAACAATACATTAAGACATTGTGTCATGTTCTGTCACACGGTCCCTGACCAATGCTGAGAAAATCATTTTACTGAAAAAGACACGCAGATTTCTCCAGGTTTATTGTTTTGAGAGCCAGGTACTAGTTATATAAAAAGAATACGGCTGTAAATAATGGATTTTGATGTGTTTGGAGTTCACAGAACCAAAAAACCTGACCAAAGTGTCAAACAGGCAGAGTGTGAACACTTGATTTGATTTTCTTCATACCTGCATGATCTCATCAGGGAGATCTCGGGCGGATGCCAGGAGGAGTTCATGTCCGCACACAACTCCCTCCGCCAGGAAGTACTTGAGCAGCATGCGGGAGTAGCTGTCAAAGGAGTCCTCCTCTGTGAACACGAATCACCATCAATGCCACATTTACCAACCCAAACATGAGCGCTGAGCCTTTTGACGCACCTTGTGACTGTCAGAGAGTCACTATCACATCAGATTCTCTAATAATCCCAACACATAGAGCAAAAACAAGACTAACCTCAGATGAAATAAGAAAACAACTGTTTATTCTGGTTGCTAGTGATGCCAAACACACTAGACGCTTTGGGGTAAGAGGCCAATGTGATTGTAATGGATTCGGCATCCATCAGCAGCTACACTCAACCTGAGAAGTGTGAATATGACACAATTCCTCCTGTAGTGGAAATGTACAAGCTGAACGGATTAGTATAAGAAAAAAGAACACCTGTCTTGATCTGTAAACCAGATGTTCAATACTTGACTAAGTCTTCAACCCTGTGACGAACCTTCAGTGACAGACAAAAAATATTATTAGGGATTACTAATGCCTTCAAAATGTCATCACTATAACTGTGTTTTACAAATTTTTGTACATATTAACACCCTTATTAAGGAACAGAAAGGTCTAAAATAGTTGGAGGAGGAGAAGGTTATTTGTTAGCATTTCAAACTCATTCCAGTGGCAGCTGCTGGCTTGGCAATAATCAATAATCAAAAACGCCCAACTCAATTATCCATTATATATCAATTCAAATGGATTCATTTTTGTCATTTGATTCATCAAATGTCAAAATGATTCCTTAAAAAAAAAAAAGATAAACCGTGATTTTATGTAAACCATTTCCACAGCAATGTATACTGTACAACATAATACTAGTTTTATAAAATATAATACATTAAATACAATATAGAATTATGCATAGTGCAGTTACTTTATTGTTTAATTATGTAAGTTACAGAAATGTTATCCGATAGTTACAGTAGCATTTAAAAATTTGGGTCTGTAAGATTTTGCCTTTTTAATGTTTTGGAAAGAAGTTGCTTATTCTCACCAAAGATTATTTTTTTCATGCATTCTAATTAATGCACTTTTAAACACAGTAAAAACAGGAATACTATTATTGAACTATTGTTATGATTTAAAATAACTTATCTCGGTTCATATATTTTAAAATGTCTTTTATTCATCATTTTTTTAATAAAAACTTTTTTTATATATAAATTGCATGAACTCTGCACTTTTCATCAACATTTTTGTATATTTAGTATTTTGTTATTAAATTAAAAAACAAAGTAACTGGCCTAATTGGTTTAGAACTGATATAATAATAATAATAATAATAAAAATAGACTTCCTGTTACAGAGTTGAGCAATGGCCAGCTCAGAATCACTCACAGACTGCCTTTTCCCCTCTCCAGCAAAAACAAAAAAACACACACTGACAGTTTCAACCTTTCATTCTTCTTTACAAACACCCTTAAACCCACACGGATCAAAAGCCACTGTGTGACCTCTGAAGGATTCCTCCAACAGCAGGACGGAACGAGGGATTTCCTGTCCTCATCCCAATTCTGCCCACAAACCTGGATGTCTCTCATATTCCATCACCAATAAAGGAAAAAAACAATTCCTCAGCTCTTCAATTTGTCATTGGAAGAACTCCCCTCTCCCTTATTGATGTATTTCTAGGTCAGCAGGCCTTTGTGGCTTTCAGCAGCCCTGACAAAGACACCCAGATGGGCCCACTCAAGATGGGGCCTATTGTGGTGGCGTTTCTATGGTGCCTTACAAATGAAACCTGCGGGTGCTATTAGCCTTGCGGGGGTGTTTTGGGGGCGGGACGAGATGTGTTGGGGGTGCATAACTCTGCTGTAGAGACAACACAACTCTGGCACATATCAGTCACCTAAGAGGTGGGACATCGAGAGACTTCCTATCTTTTCTGATGCAGAGAAGAGAGGGTGTCTCTTTTGGAGAAAGAATAATGCAAGCCATACTTCAGCATGTGTGTAAGACCGTAGGAGTGTGTGTGTGTGTGTGTGTGTGAGTGTGCATGTGTGCAGTGAGTGTGAGTCAGTCACTCAAAGCTGCAGGGGAAATTTGGGTCAACACTTCTGCGCTCCTGGTTCCATATGTTTGCTGTCTGAGTCCCACTGATTCACAATGGCACTGGTAATACAAATCGGAATTAAATGTGCAACTACTGGGGACACTTCTATCGTGTATTTTAAATACTGTTGCATCGAACCGTTCAATCTGTGTATTTTTCTATATTCAAATAATTTATGCTAGCATAATATGCAGAAAGTTGAACCGATTACCTAACATAAGCACAATAAAATATTTATGTATGTTTTAGTATCCCATTCTAACACAGCAACACTGGCTCAACCAGTGGTTTAAATGTGGGGCGGAGCTATCTATTTAACTAACCAATGACAGGTGGTGTTAAGATAAAAAAAAAAAAAAAAATTTTTTTTTACCATTTTCTTTAGTACAACTTTTTAACAAAAAATATACCCTTCACTTTTATAGTTATTTTTTTATCTTTTTAGTTTTTTTTTAGATTATGAAAAAAGGATACAATTTGTTGTATATTAGATAAAGCTACAGCACACCATTTAAGAAGATAATTTCTTTCTAATTTAGAATGTATAAACATCTACTTGCTTGATACACATGTGGGTCACGTGTTGGTGACATGAGTGACCTAGACAGGACTCATAAAGAGTCTTATGATACATCATAAAGAACCATGACCAATCCACTTTCAATGAAGTGAAAGAATTACTTCAATATGACAAAAAAATGCAAAGAATAGAAATTAGGCCATAAAGATATAAGATCCCCATGAATATATGTGTTGACAATGATGAGCCACATCAAAATGATTCACTATTCTAAATAAATATTATATATAATATATATATAATCAGCATATAAACAGCAGAACTGTTTCCAACACTCATAAAAAATCTGAATATTAGAATGATTTCTAAATGATCATGTGATAGACTGGATGTTACATGTGACACTGAAGGCTGGAGTAATAATGCTGAAAATTCAGCTTTGCATCACAGGAATAAATAATTTTTTAAAAGTATATTCAAATAGAAAACTATTTTTTTAAGTTGTAATAATATTTCACAATATTACAGTTTTTTCTGTATTTTTGATCAAATAAATGCTGGCTTTATGAGCAGAACAAACTTCTTTCAAAAACATTAAAAATAGTAATGTTTCCAAACTTTTGGTCTGTACTGTATAAATGACAGTCATGTACTACAGTGTAAAGTGTCAAATTTTCATAAGCTTATATATATATATATAAAAAGATGAGTAGCAACAGAAACATCCTCAAAATTAACCTCTCTACTTAGGTAAGCTGCAGTTTTCTTTACAGAATTTCAAAAAACCACATTTAAACTGTAATCAGAGTTATCACCATATCTATCAGCCTACTGAATCGTAATTTTTAGAATGAAAATCAACTACATTATTATTAAGGAATTACATAATATGCACGCACTATTGCTATTTGCACATCTGGTTAGATGCTTTTGCGTTTCATTGGCTTTGGTTTTGTACTATATACTAATAAAAACATTATTTTTTAGTAATCAGATATCTTACCCATAATTTTATTAACCATTATGACATGCATAACATTGGATGAGTGCAAACATAATAGCCAGAAATAATAAGTTTTTCAACAACCTACTGACATGACAGTATAAAGAAATTGCTTCATTGCTCACCTACAAGCAGCAGAGTTCCAACCGCCAGGCCTCCACCTACAGAACAGTGCACATGATTTAATGACAGAACACAGTAATATCAACCAATACCATACACTACAGAAGACAAAGATATCCCCATAACATCATCAGAAAAGCTCACATAAACCTGCAATAAAATAAACATTTTCCTTACCAGATAACATTTTGCATTATTATGCTTGAAGGTAAGCCCAGCAAGTAGCTTTATTACAAACTGAAATAAAGTTTATATTTGAAATATTGAAATATATTTCAATTATTATTATTAAACATTTCTCTTAATTTTCAAATTTTCTCTAAAATATACATTTAGGTCCTGTAAGTTATAGATTCTGTAATTATTACTTTATCTTGGCATGTACACACTGTAAAAAGTGACAAAGAATTCCATGAGAAATGTTCAATAATAAAAATTGAAATACTACACTTAAAAAATACACTATATATATATTGTATAGCATATATTACTATATAATATATATATATATATATATATATATATATATATACACACACACACACACACGCACACACATCATACAATATAATGATATTTAATTACACCCTTAATAATAGATAAACCGAAGGAATCAAGGCATTTCTGAGTGAGGTCTTATATCATACTGCTTGCATACATTAAGTGTGACAAAAAATATATTAATGGGAAAGTATTTCTAGATTTACTAATAAATATGAGGTGGAGTGCAAAAATATGAATATAGTGCACATCCACTTGACAATGAGCTTAAACCGAGTGAATTGTACTGACCAATCACGTAGTCAAACGAACTGACGCTAGATGACACTAAGAGCTGTCCGTTCTGTACAGACGGTCTTGTACCAGGGATAGAAACTAGTTTGCTGCGGGCTTTTTTTAAACTAGTTGTGTTGCCTGTGTTGCTGGAACCAGCCATGCCTCTCAAGGGAGCCGCCATGTTTTTCTGGTGTTGACAGCAACGTCAGTTACGCTACAGCCAATCAGCGACTGAATTGCTCTTTTCTTAGCCAATCAGAAGGAGACTTGTTCAAAGACGATGATGCAATGGAGTTCAAGGTTGACTGCAGCTGCGTAGTGAACGTGTGATCGAGAAATACAAACATCCCGCTTTCAGTTGACATGAATCAGGTAGGATTACTGTACAAATGACTGTATCGTTTATTATAATTCCATCACACGTGATATTCCTGCAGTAGATCGTGTATACTGAGCCATAAGAAAATCATGATGCCCTTGTGCTTTAGACAAGACTTAGAAAATATAACGTTAGTGCACAAATCAGAGCTTCTTTTAGAACCACATTGTTAATACTGAAGCTGTCATTTTAATTGTGTTATTTAAAAAAAATTATATTTATTATATTTATTTATTTATTAATACATAGTAATCTAGGAAATACAGTTTACTAGATTCTGGTAAAGACATTTACAATGTTACAAAGGATTTGTATTTGAAACAAATGCTGTTTGTTTGGAACTTTCTTTTCATCAAAGAAGCCTGAAAAGTGTATGTTTGTATATTTTAAGAAGTATAGGTCAGAATAAGCATGTTTAATTTTTATATAAAATATCTATTATGCTGAATGATAATAGAACATTGTTTTACCCACATTTTGACATTTTATTTACACGGAAGTCATTTGAAACATTAAAGTAGACATTTGCATCCTTAATATGCTTTCTGTGTTATAAATATTTAGTAGATTTAATCTGATGAGGCCACCAAAATTGGGACGTCTCGTCTATGACCCATAATATTACTGACTGTGGTAGTTTCTCACATCATTAAACATATGTAAATCAGTAATTAACTTCCATATATTAGTTTTGTCATTCAGAAAAGTGTTTAATCTAGTTATCCTCTAGACAGGTCCCTTTATTGTTTAGGTGCTCTTTTTAGTTTGTCCAAATGCTGGTATGGCTTATGTTATTTTTATGATGTCAGCTTTATCAGCTCATATTGTTCCACACAGTGCTAATACTAACAGTCATAACATGTCAGATGTTTCCTGAGCACTTGTTTGAGTTTCCCCAAGCGTGATTCTCTCTGCTACCACAATCTGAGGTGAAGAATATAGTGGCATTGCTCAGAAGGGAAGTTAGATTGTCATCTACGGAAGGTTTGTTTGCGTTAGTGTTGAAAGGAAAGTAATAATCTTGGATGCCAGGACAATTATAGGGCTGTGGTTACTATTATTTGTGACCCACAGGAAGGTCATTTTACGCTCTGCTCTGAAAGCTGGATTAATCTGTGTTTTTTTCCTATATGAATTAAAAAATATCTATAATGTAAAAACAAAGCAGGCTAATAAAAAAAAAAATCGGTGCTAGGGATGGGCATTTAGTTAATAGAGAATTGTAAGATTTCTCTTTTAGCCAAAACATAGGTTCTAACTTGGGACATCCGATAAGATCTGTTCGTTTGGGTTCAGACTGCAGTCAAAGGTCATTTCAATAAAGATTAGTCTATTTATGTCACGTCATTGTTACAGAACTAGCTCAGCATCCTTTGAAATCGCTTCGCTTTTGTTCATATTTATGGGGATTGACTGTAATTGGCTTTAGTCGTTATCTGCCTTTTAAAATTCATTTGATTTCCATTAGACTGTTGTACAAATCAAGTGATGGAGAAAGACATCCTTTATGTCATAAATCCAGACATCTGTCCTCCATCAACCAACCAGGTGCCAGCCCCGTTTCGATAGCTGCGCTGATAGCCTCCCGATTGCCAAATCTCCAGGATCTCCGATCCTTTTCACTGGACACAGAGGACCAATGAGAATAAAGAGAGCAATGCGAGGCCACCCTCATCTGCCTTCTGCCACACAGATCGAGAACATCAGAGAGGTGCCCCCTCCTCAGTTTCCTTCCATCTGGGTTCTCGGGGGAACGCCGTCTTAGTTAACACTATACGTATCTATGTAGTCTTCTTAAGTCCCGCAGAAGCTCCCAAAATCGAGCTCCTCATGTATGTCTGAATTCAGATAGGCTGTGATAAGAAGCTGTGAAGCAGGCCTTGGGATTGAGTTCCTGTTTTTTTGCTCAGAATATTTAAAAGTTTACACACAATTTAAGATTTTTTTTATTGCCTCTCTAAATCCCAGTATGTATCACCATTCAGAAACTGAAAAAAACTAAACAAAACAAACAAAAATATTTTATAGTACAGTTTATATGCAGCTATTCAAAAGGTCATCATGTTAGAATGATTTCTGGAGGATCATGTGACACTGAAGACTGGAGTTATGATGCTGAAAATTCAGCTTTGCCATCACAGGAATACATTACTTTTTAAAATATATTAGAAAATAGAAAATAGTTGTATTAAATTGTAATTATATTTCGCAATATTGCTCTTTTTTTTGTATTTATGAATTAAAAAATTGCATCCTTGGTGTATGAACATAAGAAACACCTTTCAAAGACATACAAAAAAATTTTTTAATAAAAAAAATTAAAAAATATACCAGTCTTTTTAACAGTAGTGTATTATAAATTAGAATATATATATATATATATATATATATATATATATATATATATATATATATATATATATATATATATATAATAAATTATTAATTTTTTCAATATCTGTTGTCTTAACCATTTTATTTTTTTTTGTACTGCTTTTCATTCTGAATGTCCGGCGATCCTGAACAATGGTAGCCTGCTCTCCAGTGTCACCTGGGCTGCTGTTTATTTTCTTTGCTCTTTCAGGAGGTCAGCGGAGTGTTAGCACATTAGATGTGTTCAATTTCAGAAGTTTGTTGTAGATCAGATGTATATGATTAAAACTGCATTTTGATGCCACCTGCTTCTGAGCTCTCTGGGAACACTTTTTCCCTTCTGTTGCATTATGGGTTTTGGGGGCCACAGATGGCTCTCCTGAGATACTCTATGTGACTGTGTAGCAAATGTATACATTGTACTGTGTAATCCTGGATTAAGGGGAGACTTGGAGTTAATTATCCAATTGTTAGATAAAATTCATTTTTGTTCTGTCACTTCCCTGCCCGGGGAATCATGTGGCAGAACACACAGGGGAATGTTCAGAAATAGAGATTTAATCTCAATTGTCTGAAGGTCTGTTTGATTTGGGCTAGTAAGCAGCTGACTCACCCAGCCTCTCTCTCTCTCTCACACACACACACACACAGGGTGCCAGTGGAAAACCAGGCGGCCGCATATGGACTGTCTCTTGATATCATTCACTGGCCGTGTAATCGTATTATGCTAAATCCTTAATCCTCACCTATGCTGGACGCCCACAACAGTGATGGTGCTGGTGATTGGACGATTAGACGTAGTTGAGGACGCTGTGTTCTCTGCCACACATTCTGCCGAGCTGGTCTGCGTTACAGACAGTCTCTTGAGGTCAGGGCGAGAATGAGAGAGAGCCAATCAGTTTGAAGGAAATCGATGGGTAGAACTAGAGGGAATAGAGTTCTGGATCAAAATCCTTTGTTTTTATCAGAATCTGAATGGTGTTGAGTAGTTGGCTATTGTCCATTAGTTTTATTTATAGTTCAAGTTTGTGGTTGGTAAGATTTCATGTTTCTAGAAGAAGTATCATATGCTCAACCAGGCTGCATTTATTTGATTAAAAATACAGTAAAAAAAACATAATATATTGTGAAATATTATTACAATTTAAAATAACTGTTTTCTATTTGAATATATTTTAAAATGGAATTTATTCCTGCGATGCAAAGCTCAATGTTAGCATTGTCACATGATCCTACAGAAATCATTCTATTGGGATGTCTTTTGTAACATAAAAAATGTCCTTATACTTTCACTGATCAATAAAATGCATCTTTACTGAGTAAAAGTATTTTATATTATTTTTTATCATAATGTGCCCTTTTTGTTTTTAAGGTAGTATAGGTTTACATATCTTTTTTATTATTTTAAAAAGGCTGTACTTTATTGCTTTATATGCTGACAGTGTGCTATGCTGTAGTATTTAGACAGGGTGCGCAGCAAAATCTTGTCAGAAGTCTTTTCTAATTCACTCTCCATGAATCAAGCCATACATTCAAACAGATAACAGAAAAGCTGTTTTTTGAGAGCCTCACCCCATGAATGTAAACTGCAGAACTCCGTTGCTAAAGGTTACTCTGTATTGTAGCCTACATCCCAAAAGATGCTTTATAGAGGTTTAAAAGGTGAGCATATATGTTATAGTTTAGGCAAAGAATCCATGCCCGCTATCAACTGCCAGGGAAAACAACTCAGAAATAGGGGTGTTGAAATTAATCGATGCATCGCAATGTGGACATGGACAATTTTGCATCGATGCAGTAATAGACCAGATTATAGCCTATGACGTCATTCGCATATACGCGTTTCAGTCATGCGAGTTTAAAATGGCGGAAGGAGGTAAAACACATACGCAAATATTAAAAAAATGCACCTACAAATTTTAAATTTGAGATCTGGGCACATTTTGGTTTTTATAAACAAATTGTAGGCACGACGAGCTGGAGAGGACACATGCGGTGTGTAAAACCTGTCAAGCTGAAATAAAAAATGTTGGGAATACGACTAACTTAAGAAATCATGTTAGATATTTTCACCCTGAGATGCTGACGGCAGCTGGCCCAAAGGCCGACCCAGCTCAGCCAACGATAGTTCAAACAATATCAACTCTGCCGCACAACTCAGAGAAAGGGAAGAAAATAACCAGATCAGATCTGTATTTATTAGTTCTAAATGCTCTGTTGTCTGTTGTGTGCAGACTTAAATTTAGTTGAATGTTTGCTACATTCAGGAAGTGCCCAGTGCTGTTATTTTATATTTATTTGATTTTATGTTGTATATTAGAGTTTTAGTTTTAGTTTTGAAGACTGTACTATTTATAATGGGTTATAAATTACCGTATTTTCCGGACTATAAGTCACACTTTTTTTCATAGTTTGGCTGGTCCTGTGACTTCTAGTCAGGTGCGACTTATTTATCAAAATTAATTTGACATGAACCGAGAGAAATGAACCAAGAGAAAACATTACCATCTACAGCCGCGAGAGGCCGCTCTATGCTGCTCAGTTTTCCTGTAGTCTACCACTGAAAACACAGAGCGCCCTCACGCGGCTGTAGACGGTAGTCCAGTGCGACTTATATATGTTTTTTTCCTCGTCATGGCGTATTTTTGGACTGATGCGACTTATACTCAGGTGCGACTTATAGTTCGAAAAATACGGTAAGTAAATTTTTATACATTTGTTAACATTTAAATACTTTTTGAAGTAGTACACTGCATTTTAAATGTATTTAGTACTTGACAGTTTCATGTGCCTTTAGTATTTATTCACTAGTGTTCACTTAATACTAGTGTTCATTTACTAGTGTATTTACTCTGTTCAGACTTAAGCTTTATTTGAAGCAGATAAAATAAAAAGGGAGTTCAAATATCTAACTGCTTGTAGACTATTTACTGATGAAAATGTAGCAATGTGCAGGATTATTGAAAACCGAGGTTGCAAAGAATGCATCGTGATGCATCGTGAAATCGAATTGAATCGAATCGTTGACATGATAATCGTAATCGAATTGAATCGTGAAACCAGTGCCAATTCACACCCCTACTCAGAAACAATAGTTTGTTCGCCCCACCCTGGAGTTTGATTAGCAAAACAACAGCTGGCCCTTTCACAGCCTCCCTGAGATACGACTACGTCCAGTCAGGCAGAAACATCACTGGACGGAGGGGGCCTTTGGGTAGAGCAGCTAACTCTCGTACACCCTGTTTGTGTTGGGGGTATCAGACGTAATTATGAGGATTCAAAGGTGTGGAAGAGAGGGGAGCAGGGGACAGAGGTATGGGGCGAGGAGGTGGCTGGTGGGTAATGGGATTAGGTGTAGCACTTTCCATAACACACGGAGACAGACACCTGACACTTGGCCTGGGACTGAGATGGAGGAAGTAGGGGACAGAAGGATTAATTCCGCCCCATATTGGAGATGTCATTCCCGAGGCAATAGGGGCTTTTGGGATAGGGCTCGGTTTCGTTCAGTTTCTGCTCTGCTGGGTCGCCTTCATTCTTTTGGCTTGTTTCAGGAGAAAAGATTGAGGTTTATCCTTCATTGGACATCCAGTGATGTTGTTCTCCTGAAGATTTGTTTTCTAATTGTGCAAGAGCTTGATTGAGTTTCTTGTTGAAAAGCAGTTCGACAACTGACAAACGCTGTTGAAGTGTTTGGTTATCTTTTGAGCCGAGATTTTGAGGATGTGTACACTCTTAAAAATAAACATTTTTTGTTGGCATTGATGGTTCCATGAATAACCTTTTAAGATAAATGGATAATCTTTCCTCTGCACATAAGGTTCTTTGGGGAACCCACAATGGTTCTTCTATTGCCCTCTTCTCAAACTATTATTTTTAATGGAATAGTTCACCCAAAAATGAAAATTTGCTAAAAATCTACTCACCTTCACCCTAATGATGCCTTTGTTTCTTATAAGACTGGTGGACTGGAGTCATGTGGATTATTGTGATGGATTTATCAGCTGTTTGGACTCTCATTCTGACGGCACCCATTCACTGCAGAGTATTCATCGGTGATGCTGAATTTCACCAAATCTGTTTGATGAGGAAATGTACTCATCTACATCTTGGATGGCCTGATGTGAGTAAATGTGAGGTGAACTATTCCTTTAAGAGTGTACACACATCCAAACACGACCTTTATTGACTCGCGCATGCTGCTAGCTTGATGGCCAAGGAAAAGTCAATAGTTTGAGAGAGGATGGACTGTTTATTCAGACAACGCACCACAGTTTTATCAGTTAAAGTGCTGGGGTGTGAGGACAAACAAAAGACCTCACGTTCTGTTGCTATGGCCAAAGCGTAACTCTCTTTTTTTCAGCCTGAGCAAATGAACCTGTGCCTGCTAGCGCCATTACCTGCTCCCACAGGTGTAGATTGGGTTGTCTGAGACAGGGTCAGACGCCCAGGGGTCACTCTTTGTGTCTTGTTGATGGGTTGTAGAGGCTCTTGAGAATGAAACACCATCTCTAATGATCACTTTGGTTTCACAGTTTTAACCGTTAGCCATTAAATGTGTGAGGTGCATTTCCCCACCAACACCACCTCAGTGACAAAGTGTTTAAAACCCTCTTTTGACCCTCTGGCACAGGCCTCTGTCATCAGGTTTCGTCACTGTGTGAGTTTTCCAATTAAGAAATTTTGAAGGTTTTCATTTGGAGCTGCATTGTAGTGGTTCAAGCATGTGCTCCAGAGATGTGGTTCTCATTAAGAATGGGTTAGAATCGTCAACTAGTAATAAAATAATTCATAAAAATGGTAATGTGATGCTATATTCTAAATTCAGGGTCTTGAATCTACCATATACCAGTGTTATTTAAGTTTATACTGTTGTCAGTTATTAATATCATTTATAACTTTAGGACTTCTGTGTAAACATATGCCAGTTGTTTCTAATTTTCAGCCTTTCTAAGATTGATTTACCTTACATTTTTCATGTAATGTTTATATTTTATTTTATTCAGCTTTATACTGAAAATGGCTTTTAATATACAAACGTATTCTATTTTATAAAAACTTTTAGCATGCTAAAATCTTCTCCAAGGATATTATGAAATACCAGTGAAATGTATATAAATAATATATATATCCCAATATCAATTCAACTAGCCATTCAGATGCCTCACTGACTAGTCAATTTTCAAAATCATTTATACATGCTTAATTTTTATGCAGGTGACATTTTGACTTAAAATGACAATGAAAATGACTAAGATCAATAAGCTGTAGTATTGTATTATCCGTTTTTTCATTTCCACTCAAGTAATTTATTGTTACTCTTCCTAAAAAAACAGATTTAGTTTTTAATTTCAGACTTCATATTAATTAACGAGTTTTAGAACTCAAACATATATACAATATCACCTTTATAGCAAAATCAGTGTTGTGAATACAACCCGAATTCCGGAAAAGTTGGGACGTTTTTTAAATTTTAATAAAATGAAAACTAAAGGAATTTCAAATCACATGAGCCAATATTTTATTCACAATAGAACATAGATAACGTAGCAAATGTTTAAACTAAGAAATTTTACACTTTTATCCACTTAATTAGCTCATTTAAAATTTAATGCCTGCTACAGGTCTCAAAAAAGTTGGCACGGGGGCAACAAATGGCTAAAAAAGCAAGCAGTTTTGAAAAGATTCAGCTGGGAGAACATCTAGTGATTAATTAAGTTAATTGATATCAGGTCTGTAACATGATTAGCTATAAAAGCTTTGTCTTAGAGAAGCAGAGTCTCTCAGAAGTAAAGATGGGCAGAGGCTCTCCAATCTGTGAAAGACTGCGTAAAATAATTGTGGAAAACTTTAAAAACAATGTTCCTCAACGTCAAATTGCAAAGGCTTTGCAAATCTCATCATCTACAGTGCATAACATCATCAAAAGATTCAGAGAAACTGGAGAAATCTCTGTGCGTAAGGGACAAGGCCGGAGACCTTTATTGGATGCCCGTGGTCTTCGGGCTCTCAGACGACACTGCATCACTCATCGGCATGATTGTGTCAATGACATTACTAAATGGGCCCAGGAATACTTTCAGAAACCACTGTCGGTAAACACAATCCGCCGTGCCATCAGCAGATGCCAACTAAAGCTCTATCATGCAAAAAGGAAGCCATATGTGAACATGGTCCAGAAGCGCCGTCGTGTCCTGTGGGCCAAGGCTCATTTAAAATGGACTATTTCAAAGTGGAATAGTGTTTTATGGTCAGACGAGTCCAAATTTGACATTCTTGTTGGAAATCACGGACGCCGTGTCCTCCGGGCTAAAGAGGAGGGAGACCTTCCAGCATGTTATCAGCGTTCAGTTCAAAAGCCAGCATCTCTGATGGTATGGGGGTGCATAAGTGCATACGGTATGGGCAGCTTGCATGTTTTGGAAGGCTCTGTGAATGCTGAAAGGTATATAAAGGTTTTAGAGCAACATATGCTTCCCTCCAAACAATGTCTATTTCAGGGAAGCCCTTGTTTATTTCAGCAGGACAATGCAAAACCACATACTGCAGCTATAACAACAGCATGGCTTCGTCGTAGAAGAGTCCGGGTGCTAACCTGGCCTGCCTGCAGTCCAGATCTTTCACCTATAGAGAACATTTGGCGCATCATTAAACGAAAAATACGTCAAAGACGACCACGAACTCTTCAGCAGCTGGAAATCTATATAAGGCAAGAATGGGACCAAATTCCATCAGCAAAACTCCAGCAACTCATAGCCTCAATGCCCAGACGTCTTCAAACTGTTTTGAAAAGAAAAGGAGATGCTACACCATGGTAAACATGCCCCGTCCCAACTATTTTGAGACCTGTAGCAGAAATCAAAATTGAAATGAGCTCATTTTGTGCATAAAATTGTAAACTTTCTCAGTTTAAACATTTGCTATGTTATCTATGTTCTGTTGTGAATAAAATATTGGCTCATGTGATTTGAAAGTCTTTTAGTTTTCATTTTATTAAAATTTAAAAAACGTCCCAACTTTTCCGGAATTCGGGTTGTAATTGTTTTTAAATGTAGACTTTTTTTTTATTATTATTTCAGGATTTCTGAAGACTGTCAGGATGTTTCGTGGTTTCTTTGTGAAGACGATTAGCTTTGTCGGTTACACCGTACAGTATGGCTGCATCGCTCACTGCGCCTTTGAGTATATCGGCGAATTCGTGTCGGTAAGTTTCTTGGAGCTGTTTGGTCAAAGTATTTCCACTAATAGTAAAAGAAATACATATAAAAGTTTATTTCTACCCAAAACAGTGTTCAGGACCTTCCATGCAGCCCACCATCACTAACCACGATGTGGTTTTTTCAGAACGAGTAAGCCGTCACCTCTGTCGAATACAAAAGTGAGTGTGAAATGCTTACTTTAGCTTCTATTTGACTTTTATTGATAATAGTGTCATGCAGAATCGTTGAGTATCTGCTTTATTTTGACCTCACCTGTTACATTCTTTCAGAGGGGATATCATAATAGCCAAAAGTCCTTTTGATCCAAAAATGAACATTTGTAAACGAGTGATTGGCCTGGAAGGGGACAAAGTTTGCACTAGTGGACCATCTGACGTCTTTAAAACACACACTTATGTGAGTACCTGCTGTATCGCACCTGAAATCAGCTCTGCTTGAGGAAATGATTCCTTTCCATAAACCCATAGACACTTTATGAACTCCTTTACTACATCCTTTTACAGTTCTTTTTCTTCTGTCTCTCTTTTTTTTTGTATAAACCACTGTGTTTACTCTTAAGGTGTATGCATTTGAATTGCACATCCTTTCACCTTCGTTGGGTAAAACGTTTACCTTATGGCAACAACAAATGCTTGTTTCTCAGTTATTGGCCCAGAAAGAGCATAGCCACCCTGTCACTGAAATAGCTGTTATTGCTTTTTTTGTATCACTCGTTTCGTTCACCTTGACTATGTGCGGTTCTGGCCTGTAATTTTTCCCGAAGCTGTTAGTGTTAGTGCCAGATGAGTAGAGCAAGTGATGAAGAGAAAGGAGAGAAAGAAAGGCCTGTTGCTGCAGTCATTTAAGGTAAAGAAATACAAACCCTCAGATGAAAAAGGACCCAAGATTGTAGAAGTTTGCTCACGCTCTGTACTAGCCAACCTAAACTGATTGCAATGTCAGAATTGCTAAATAATTATGATCGCAATGTACTGATGCGGTCATATATTCTACTCCCAAAATATATGAAAAGTGGTCCAAGTATGAAATCTTAAGATGCTAATTGAATTCATAGCAATATATACATACGTAGTTGTAAGTGCTCTTCCTTCTTGTATTTATTTGAGCACTCTATTGATTTTTCTTTCTAATGCTCATGATTTTGTCACAGAAGTTGTTTTGTGTTGATACTTGTTTATAGCTGACAAAATGTGACATGTTTTCTATAATTGAAGTAATGCTAATATACGTCAGTTCTGTAACATGATAACATTGAAATATCAATGTTTCATAAACATTTTTTTAAAAGAGTGTCTTGGCAAGTGTGTTTAAATACTGTCTTTAGCATGACAGGGTAATTTGTTTGTTTTTATATATAAAAGGCCTTTGAGTAATTGGAGGATTTGTCAATCAAAGGTAGAACATTAATAACTAATTTGGCTGGGATGTCTTAGGCAGCTGTTTTCACCCCATGTCTCCAAACCACAACATGTTCCTGGGAAACATTTATAAACGGGAGAAAACGTGTGATAGTTCAATACAGTGCTGCAGGAACTAATCTTAAAACTTGCATTAGTTGCGTTTGTGAACTGCCTGTTAAATCATTCTGAATTCAATGGATTTTTGTTTTGTTTCATTTTTTTTCGCTTGTGATTTTAAGCTTTTACATGTCTTGAAAAAGGTGGTTACTAACTAGTTGCTAAATAGACTACAGAATTCGGTGTCCATAGTCCATATTTACAGCCTTGTTGCATGCTCATGCTCTCACAATCAACATCAGTAACCGTAATATGTTTCTAACATGCTTCCCATTTGTAAGATTGAACGCAGGGTTGTCAACATTTGTGTTTGGTCACAGAATGGTGTGATTTCTCGTATGCTTAGCTGACAGACAGGACAAAGCTTCGCTTTGGAACAGCAGATGATGACGGGCTGAGATTTCTTGTGGATGGGATCAAACATATGTTTCCATGCTAATGAGAGTCGACTGCAAGATGACTCCACGCAGACATATGTTTATAATCACCATTCTTTCACATTTGTCAATGATGCATTTGTTCACAATACAGAAGGTCAGCAAATCACTTTATGGGTCATATTTAGTCATTCCCACACATTACTGCATTAGACGGCTTTGTTAGATATCTAGTGTGATCAATTAAGAGTATCAGATTTCTATGGAATTCTTCATAAGATTCTTTGGAAAGCTACTTGATGGGGAAAAACGATTTTAAAAATTCATCAAATTTTTGGTCAGTGCCATCTCCATACTGTTATGTTTATAATGACAGCATGATGTGTTCACCATCGCCTCACATATAGAGGGGGTGGAGGGGACTTAATTAGGGGCTTGACAGCCCCACTCTCCCTGTGTGATGAGATTATTCCTAATTGATGTCAGTGTGGATCAGGCTTCGCTCGGTTGCCGGCCCAGCCTGGCATGTCTGTCCGTGGTCTCGACCCATGGAGCAGCTCACGGAGGCGTGGCTTCACCCCTCACCGAGAGGATAAAGAGGGTGGGGGGGTACGAGGCCCCAGCGGTCAGTAAAAATGATCCCTTTCCCATCTGAGATGAGCAGTTTAGACAAGTGAACTTTCTCACTGTGAGGAACTTCTCCTTTATCCTCTAATCCAGGGAGAAAATACGGTGTGTTGCATATGAATGTGTTTCATAGTGGGGCAAAAGGACCATTTTAGATGAGTGTGTCTGCAATTAGAATAAATTGTACTCATTTTCTCAAGTTAGCAGGGTGGTTTAACATTTTGGACATCCAATTCTGCTGTAATCTAGGTACCAAGAGGGCATGTGTGGCTGGAAGGCGATAACCTTCGGAATTCCACAGATTCCCGAAGCTATGGCCCAATTCCCTATGCCCTGATCCGAGGACGCGTTTGCTTAAAGGTAATTAGCAATACAGTCTCATTTCTTGACCTATACACTTTCCCAAAGGCCAAACCACAAGCTTTTTTAGTTTGAACTGTTGCCCTTTTATGTAGTATTTTGTAGTTTGTTTGTTTTTCTCAAAAAAGCAGTGCAAATTATCGTTTCTTAAGTGTAATTTTATTTGAAATTGCAAATAAATGAACTCAAAGTATAATTTTGTAAGTGTCTCCAGAATTGAGTGCCGTCTTCATTTAAAACTGTTTTCGGCTGTCGACTCGTATAGCATCATGTGGCCATGACCCTGTAAACAGGTCTCCTTACCTTCTGTCAGGCCCTGATTGGAAAAGTCAGAGGCAAATGATATGGGGGTGGAGGGGCTTACAAGGACAAGATGTGTTTTCTCCACTTGAATGTCCACTTGTTCTCCGAATGTATATTTCAAGTTTAAACTAATATAATGCATAGTATGTTGATAAAATGTACACTTTCTGAAAAAATTTACAAAAAGCTTTCAATGGGGTGATACCTTTTCAGAAGCTCATAATATATGTACCATTTAGATACTAATATGTGCAGTTTAAGGGGTAATATATACCTTCAAGGTACTTCTATGCACCTTTTAGGATAAAAAAAAAAAAGTACAAAGGTGTACCTTTTGAAAGGATACCACCCCAGTGACATCTTTTCCCTCAGAGTATAAATATAAAATAGTATAAATATAAATATCTGCCTTTTTCCCTTCTTTTTTTATTTTTTTGCAGTTGTGGCCACCACATAATTTTGGCGTATTGGCTGAAAGTCCAAATGATGGGCGCATTTTATGAAGAAGCTGTGTTCATGTATAGTTGCAATGTAAATGATATTTTTGCAATGTTGTAAAATAAATTTACATTTATAATTCATGTCTGTATCATTGTTTAGCATGAATTTATGATAATGAAAAAAAAACTCAAAATGCATGAATGCATCATATCCGTAACATCATGCTGCAATCAATGGTATAAAATGTTTATTAAGAAACTGCATTAAATGCCAGAAAGATCTGGTAAGGTTTTAACACAGACTTGTGTTGTTTCAAATAAGTTTCAGAACATTCATCAATGCAGCTGACCCGTAAGTTACACTTTTTATATTGAAATTTCTTTTTTTGCATATAAACATTTTCACCAAAAGTTATAAATGGACATTTTAAATGGGAAGACACCCTAAAATAAGTTTGTATGAGAGTACAGAGACTAAATTTGATGAAACTTCCTTTTCAGCCATTTAAAAAAAAAAATTAACCGTAAATATTTTTTTATGTGTATAAAAAATACACATTTTTTACTTTAAGTCAGAATAATGCTTCCATATTTTTTAGAAATGCAGTTGTGTTGTATAAACACATTTCCAGACATCCTATGCTATGTTGGCATTGTCCTTTGCCCTTGATGTAGAATTTAATCACCAGGAGCAGCATTTTTAGTAAAGATAGCTTCAACTTCAAAAAGACACTTTTTTATGTATTAATTTCTGCTGTTTGAGAGTGAGAACTTTAAGCTAGATACTTGTCTTCAGGTTGCACTACCTTATATCCTCCTTGATGTTTGAAACATCAGATGGATTTCAGCACACCTGGGTTGTAATCCACTATTGAAGGTAATGATTAATAAACTTAATTATAATTAAAGTCCAAAGAGAGGCTTCTACACACCTTCACCAAAGACAAGCTCCTTCACTCACTCTTTCTTTCAGTGTTTATTGGTGTGTTTTGATGTGTGCATTTAATGTAATGAGAAATTGACGTCTTTCTTTCAATGCAGAATGCAGAATGCAATGCAGAATGCGTTTCTTTAATCAAGGTTTTAATTAAAACTTCAGAGCGTCATTTGATCTCAACGCAGGATGAGTCTGTCTTTGGTTGATGCTGGCTGACATCAAATGTAAGACGACGGTCACAATTTATTTTCAATAATCTGGGCGTTTGCATGGGATGAGCTTCTTAATTTGGCTGAAACTTGTTATTGTGTGCTGATCTGAGGTCAGATTTGTGGTTTCTGTTGTTTTAGTTGAGAATGAGGTTTGTGGAAAGGGAATTTGATCTTAGATCAGTTCAAAAGGGAAACTTCTGCCAACACTGGATTTCCCCCCCGGTGGATCCATACCAGACAGATGGCATTGAGAGGGAGACAGACTACTGGCGGCTGCACCAAGTGTGATGTCTGTTGTGATTAGACCCGTGAGGATAATCGATAGATAAACCCTACTGATCAAAGCCTTTGATTTCATATGTGAGCCCGGCTCCCAAGTTATTGTAGAAAGCATAGAAGTGAAACAGAATGCAAACACATTTCCAGGTGTTAATTAAAAAGTCTTTCTTTGTCCATGACCAAAAACTTACTATAGATATTTTGACAACCAACATGATCATTATAAATGATTCTTAGCCACTTTTACACTCAAAAACAAAACTATACATTTACTGGAAAGCACTGTTACTGTATAGTATCACATGCATGCAGCGTTTTTCAGTCTTTTATCCATATAGCTACTATTCACAAATCAGTTTTCAGTCTTTTATCCATAATGCTACCGTTCACACTTACAAAATAAATAAATAATTGTATCCATATAATGTAAATGGTAATCAAAATGACAAATTTCAAACTAAAGGTAGCTTAATTTTAGTGCTGTCAAACGATTAATCGTGAATAATCACATCCAACATAAGTTTTTGTTTACATAATATATGTGTACTGTGTATATTCATTATGTATATATAAATACACACATACACTGTATATATTGAAAATATTTTTACATTTATTTAATCATTCTTATACTTTATATTATATATAAATATATTTAATATATAAACATAACATCATTTTCTTAAATATATACATGCATGCATTTTTATTTATATATACATAATAAATATACACAGTATACACACATATATCACGTAAACAAAAACTTTTATTTAGGATGTGATTTAAGTTTGACAGCACTAAATATAACAGACTTAAACTATAGCAGACATGTTTTGATAAAAATCAGAATTATGTGATAAAAATGCAGTCAATTCTAAAAAATAGGCAATAATATTATAAAAACATTTTTTACAGTTAATAACTGTTCTCTACTTCAATATGTTTTGAAATGTAATTTATTCCTGTGGTGCAAAGCTGAATTTTCAGCATCATTACTTCAGTCTTCAGTGTCACATGATGCTTCAGAAATCACTCTAATATAAAGATTTGCTTTTCTTTTTTATACAGGATTCTTCAAAGTTGGAAGAACATTTATTTGATCTTTAGTAACATTATAAATGTCTTTATATCATTTTTATTTTTACAATTTAATGCATCCTCAAGAAATAAAAGTATCAGTTTCTTACAAAAAAAAAGCTTATAGTAGTATTTATTTACTTTTTTATTGCTTTTTGTTGTTCTTCTTTTCCCATGTTTCATTCAGCAGCTCAACTAATAACATAATGATAGTTTTTTTTTCTAAGATTTTGACAGTGGTCCCTGTCCACACATAATGCCCAAACAGCATAATGCCATTACATTTATAGAAAGGGCTATCTAAGGAAATGTTCAAACAAATGACATACATGTATTTCTCCAGTGGAGACTGATGTAAACACTGTAGATCTCAGACCTGAGGAACCCTTATCAGAAGATCACAACAGCAGCGTTGAGGTCTGTGGCGTGAGTTTGCCCTGCTGTGTGGAAGTGTCCTCACGCCACAGGCATTCGACACCATTACTGTCGCTCTCCTCGACTAATAGTGGCAAGAGTGCTGCGGAGGAACACTGTACACTCCTAATGGAGGCCAAAGGAATATTTTCCCCAAGGCCTGCAGAGATGGGCAGGGGGTGAGGTGGAAAGAAAAAGGGGGCTTAAAGGCAGGCAAATTCTGACAGTCCTGACCCACATACCTCCTGTGGGTCTGCGTACAAGCACTGCTCAATGAAAGGTTTTTTTTTTTTTTTTTTGAAAAGCGAGAGTCTAAAGGACTCTGAACACTATTTTTATTCTTTTCCCTCTTGTTTTCAGACTTTGTCCTCTGGGTCCTCTGCAGTAATTCTTATTTCACTGAATAAATGTGTCAAATGAAATGTGGTTTTCTTCTTTGATTAGAACTAATACCAATCAAGCACCACCTCCAACCCTGTCCCGGCAGTTTCTCATTGCTGATCTCCAGAGAATCAACCACAATTTCCAAGCTCTGACTGCATGGCACAGTGCAAGAATAGTTATTTTATTCTTTGCTGATGTTTTATTTCCCTCTTTAAAATCTTCAGCTGTTTTGTATTTGGGCATAATAGTGGGCCTTGGATAAATAATTCTCGCTATTCAGTCAGACATTGATTTTAAGTCTTGAAATTTATTTGAAGAACATCACTTAATTCCTACAGGTTCATGCATCCCATGCTAAGTCCCACATCTTAAACTTGATCTGCATCTAAAGCCAAGATGTATGATGGTTGATTAATGATTAAATATGTACTTAAAAGTTGGAAGTTTGCTTGAAACATTTGCATGACTATTGAATTTTTGTGTTTATTTTCCAGTTCCCTCAAGATTCTAGGAAACTGAAGAGTGTTGAATAATCTTGGTGAAACTGAACTTTTAATGGAGAGAAGCTGCTATCAGACTCCAGCAGACCTTTCACAAAAGGTCATCGATCCAGGCTTTAATTAAGGGCAGCATTAGAGAACCACCTTCTAGCACATTTAACACAGCTTTGATGTCCAGTCATTGATTTAATTTCCTTAAAAGCCTCACAGAGCACTGATACGCCTTAACAGAGTCAACGGAGAGGACGACATTGACATGTCAGCTTGAGAAGTTTGAGAAACCGGAGGAACCAGCAAAACTGCATGTGTTAAAGTGAAAAAAAGTTAAAGTAACATGACATGTGGCCACGTATGGTTACCCATACTCAGAATTCATGCTCTGCATTTAATCCATCCAAAGTGCACACACAGCAGTGAACACACACACACTATGAACACACACACGGAGCAGTGGAACAGTGTTTCTAACTCCTGAACCAGGAGTGATGACGTGATTTTCCAGTGACAAGCAGGAAGTCTGCCCACACTGAATGCTGTGTGCACAATCACAGTCAACCAAACATTCGAGGTCAAGACTCTACCCGGTTCTCAAGTCTTTAAAAAACTTACACAACCAATAAGTTATGAAAACATTAGTTTTTACATTACTTTAACTCTTTAAAATAAAGCAATTTTCAACTTTCATTTATAAGATACACAAGGTATTTCTTATACAACTCATTATTTTAAGCCAGTTCAATGTAATTTAAGTTTAAACAAGTTACATAGCTAAGTATATTGCACTTAAAAATTTAAGGCTGCAAATTATTGTGCAAAGTGAGGATTGTCGTTGTTGCCATGGAGCCCCAAATACATGAGCATCTTGTGGGAGACCCTTTAAAAATAAATATATATATATATATATATATATATATATATATATATATATATACTGTATTGGCAACAATGCATATGCCTCCATTTATAATGTGAGAAATAGTAAGTATAAAATACAATCTGAATTCTACAAGACATCTTATTGTTTACATCTTATCTCTCGATAAACCCCTGTGACATTTTAGTTGACTCATAGCTATGTATGTATATAGGCCTATTCTTATTTTTTGAAGTCTATTTTCGAAGGCATGAAATAAGATAACTGGACCAACAGTTCTTCCTGAGTTCTAGTTAAGCCAGACATTACACCAGTATAACAAAATTTCCACTACTTTGCATTGAGGTCTACAAAATTAAGTCATGATAACCACGTCGTTTATAGAGGATCAGTACAGATAACACTGGCAAGGGTTTGACAATGTATCAACTCCAGAGAAATCACAATGGTAGCCATTCTGGCTGAACTCTTGTCTGGCCACTTGCCATTTAGTTGTCTATTCCAAAAACTCTCTTGCTGGGCCTAATAGTTCTTGAATAGGCAAATACTTTCAAATAAGAGGCATTGTGGGTTGGTAGCCCACATCTTTAGCCACTAAAATACCATTAACAATACTGAGACTTAAATGGCACATCCAATCTGATTATCATTTAAGATGTATTGGAACCATACCTGCCAACCACAGCCTCACCTGTCAGTCATTTGACAGATTACAAGACAGATGCACTTAATTTACTGGTGTTTCTTTCTTTCTTTTTTTCGGAGCCTCAAATGTTGTTTGTCACTGGTATGTCATGATGTGATAACACTTCTTTGACAGAACACTTAACAGCTCTTTTTTTTCTTCTCACTTTTTGTGAGTTTTTAAAGTCATCAAAGACATGATAATAACATGGCAGAAAATTAGCAAATTTCAAATAGATAAAAAAATTTTTTTGGATGCAGCTTATTGGATTAAACTTTATAACAGAATTTTGTCATTCAAAATGACAGAAATCTATTGTGATTTGCTGTTTGGATGGTGCAACGATACATCTGAATAGGTCATATAAATATAAAAATATAACTAAAAAGAGCATTAGATTTCTCATGTCATAATAATAATAAAACATCACCGTGATTTTTACTGAATACATAAATTGTAGATTTAGAGCAATAACTTTAACAAAACCTGGTCAAAAGGTATTGTTTTCTCAGAAATAAAATCATCATCTGGTTCTCTTTGGCAGCAGTTGTTTGGGCCAACACGCATGACTGTCTTTCCAATACTGCTGGCCCTGCCAGTGAATAAGGCTAAAATGATGCCAAATTTCCCAGCTATTCCTGCCCTTCCTTTACCAGACCAGTGAATCCAGACCTTCTGCGAATCTGGTGCTGTGGCAGCTTACTGACTGATCATCAATCTTCCAAAAGCCTGGTGGGCCCTTGTAAAGCCCAGTAAAATGAGAGCCGCTGGGGATGACCAGTGCATTCTGGGTGTGCTTGGGCTTGGATGTGGAGGCACGGTGAACGGCAGATGGGTTTGAGTGCAGAATGAGCCAAGAGGTGGACAGGAACAGAAAACTGAATATCTTATTTACCCCTAAAGGAGCATATTAATACCTTAAAATTTGTGATTTTATTGCTAAAAGTGTACGTATCTAAATGGTACATAATGGTACCTTTCGAAAGGGTGCTGTCCCAATCACAGCTTTTGTCCTTTTTGTCTGTGAGTGTACAGTCATGTGGTGTGACACAACTGAAGTGAAATGCAAATAATGCTGTAGTATTCAAAGAATGCAGACAGTGCACACTCAGGTCACTCTATTCTGTCATAATGGACTTATTCAACAGAGCGTTGCTAATGCAAGTTCATACACACACACAAGCACGTCAGTGACAAGGTGTCGAGAAGAGCTTATTAAATTCTGCTTTTTCATAAACAGCCCTGGAGGCCAGAATGGTAGACGCTCTCCAACATGCTTCTGGTCTGCGTGTTTGTAATTCCTCCCTGAATATCTGCTGTACGTACATTGATTGCTGGTGATTTTGGGAGGGAAGTTATTCCAGCCTCCCACCACTTTTTTATATTTAAGGTCAGATTTCCACTGTTCCACAGATATTGGTTTGTAATAGCACACTCGGCACAGTATTTATACTCAAGTAACATACTTATGAGATGAACTAAATGAATTGGGAATCACAATTCAACCTTTATCTGAATGCAGAATAGGGGCTTTTGTCTATGGTCTACTACGCATCATCTCACTAACACTGACACTAACTTAAGATGCTCTTCACTGCCAATTTTCCCCATGCTTGAGATGAGTCAAATCTTCGGCTCTCTGACTGTGATGGTGGAGAGAGCAGATATTGTAATGCCTGATCAATCTGCGAGTGAGCGTTTCCACGGAGATGCATTAGTCCACTCGCTCGAGCAGAAGATTCCAGAGCATATCTAAATGTGGAAGTCGTGCGGGTCGAATTCAGGAGAGACTATGCATCTGTAGAGAGATAGATGGAAGCAATGGAGACATCAGAAGCAAACTGATATCACCTGAGAAATATTGCAAGTTGAAGTTATAGGCACCTGTTTGCAGTTAAATATGGTTATTGCAACAAGTGAAATTCCTGTTTGTGCACTTAGTTGCACACAAGGTCAGATTTCTAAGTTTGCTAAGGGTTAATGGTTTAAGATCAGAACCTTAAGAGACCCTGTTTTTCAAGTTCTTCAGTGCATTGAGATAACTTTTTATTTAAACAGGAAGTGGTGCAGAACTTTTTTTGTTAATGGTTTCCTGCTTGCAAATTCGAATATGCATGTGAATGCTTGTTACAAATATTTTCAGTCAGTTTTCATAAAAGATTTATACAAATTTAAAAGCGTGTGCGTGTGTGTGTGTGGAAGCTGCATTTATGTGATCAATATTGTGTTAAAAACAGTAATACTGCGAAATATTATAAAATTTTCAAATAACTGTTTACATCAAATAGGATTTATTCCCGTGCTGCAAAGCTGAATTTTTAGCATCATCAATCTTCAGTGTCACATGATCCTTCAGAAATCATTCTAATATGATGATTTGATGATACCAAGAAGTATTAAAAACAGTTGTGTTGCTTTATATTTTTGGGGGTGAAACACATCAGGATTTCAAGATTCTTGCTATTCTTTGACAAATAGAAAGTTTTAAAGAACAGCATTTATTTGGAATTGACATTGTTTGTAACATTATAAATGTCACTGTTGACCCCAAAATTTTTAATGATAATGTATATCCACTAAAAGGTTAATTTTGTCGTTGTTTGAGTATACCAGAATATAGATTACCTAAAAGCTAACAGATACGAGATAAAAGCCACAAAACTCAAATTTTTACTTCATTAAGTATGAGCAAAAGTAATAATGATATTGATGCCTACCTCAACAAATACGTTTAAGAAGTAATCCAACAAATTCAAATATGTATCTAATCTTGTCCACTGAGCCTTTTTATTGGATTTATAAGTTTGTCCACAGTACATACAGTATGGATTTCTGAATTATACATTTAATCTTTCCTTACTGAATAGTGTTATTAGAGAAAGAAAAATGGACTGACAGGGAGAACTGCATCCAAACCAGTGTGGAATTTCATCTCCCAAGGTCAGATCTGAGTTCTTGAGTGTGTAAGTGTGTGTATGTGTGCTGGTTGATTAGCAGAAGGTGTAGAGAGATTAAGTTGGATGATCAGGAGAAGGTTCAGCATACCTTTACTGAAGTGACCATGACCTTCTTGTGCCAGCGTGCCAGAGCCCAGCAGGACGGCCATGCTGCTCCTCTCTGATCTCTGCTGCCTCAATAATGATTCTAATTGTGCCTGTCTCACAATTGTCTGTCATGTGTTTTGCCTAATTTATTTTGCTATCTTTGTTTTTGTTTCCTCCTCCATTCCTTTTTTTTCTTAGGAAGAGTGAAACCCTTTGCACGCAACCATTATAGCAAACCAGACCCGGGTACAATCTCTCTTTATCTTACACAGTCACAGTCTTGCTCTCATTCTTTCTTTTCACTTGTCTTTCTAGCTTTTTTTAATCCTCTTTCCAGAGATTTATATATGTTTACATGGGTGTGTGAGCATTGTCTAGTTTCTGATTTTAATACAATTCAACTTTAAGTGTGTTTATTTACTCTAACTAAACATTCAGTTTTCAACACTTTAGATAATGTGCGTGTCATTTTTATGTGTGTGTGTGTGTGTGCATGAATAGATTCAAATAATAAAATAAAATGAAATTGGGAAAAATATTAAGTCAATTTCTTTAAAAATGGCAGTGTACATAGCCTACAAATCTCGTCATATATATATAAAAATATATGATAATAGATAAAACTACTGTAGAATTCAGTGTTCACCTTCAGAAAGCCAGGAACAAATTTCCAGTGACAGAGGAGATAGAGCCATCAGTTTCAGCCACACTGTAGAATTCACTTCATTAGGCTGATGGTGTGAGAGCTGGAAGACCTGCAAACAGTTCCAGACAGGATGACACAAGCTGCCAGCATGACAACACTGCCACCCAGAGCCCTTATGCATGTATTCAAAGTGAGGTTAAGCGACACAGTCTGCAAATACAGGCATCCACGTGTTTTTTTTTTTTATTTATTTATTTATTTTTTTTGTATCAATGTTAGAGTTGAAAATAGGAAATTTAAATCTGGTAAACTTTTTTATTTTTTTTTGTAAAACAAATGCATATCAATTCTTAGCCAAATCATTTTTACCCATGAGCGAATCATGTTGGTGCTACTGGGGTGCTTCGTGTGGTGGTCATGTGGTGAGATCACCAAATGATCCTGAATTTGAGTTCAGTCTCAAACAAAAACAGAGACATTTTGATCACTGAATATCCACAACTTCTCATTTGACATGGGTTTTCAATTTAGCAATTTAAAAAAATATATATTTTACAGAAATTAGATCCTGATTTTCCATTTATGCCAGAGAATGATTCTTGAAATCATGCAATACGCTATGTAATTAATATGAGAAAGTCATAAGATTTGAATGTGACTCTGAATTAGACAAGAAAAACAAAAACATTTGAACAGTAATATTAAAAAATGAATGAAGTAATATTTGAATGAAGTAATATTTAATTTTGCTATGCATTTTAATGCCTTTTTCCAAGTACAGCAATATTTTCATGTTGCATGCTTCAAGTAGTAAAGTAATGGGGGTTACTAAAGATAAAAAATGTGTGTGTGTGTGTGTGTGTGTGTGCAATTGGTTACTGTATCACAACTTAAAATTCAACAGTAAAATAAGTAATAATGTGTTGTTTCAACTTAAAGGGTTAGTTCACCCAGATAGCAAAATTATGTCATTAATATCTCACCCTCATGTTGTTCCAAACCCGTAAGTCCTCCGTTTATCTTTGGAACACAGTTTAAGATATTTTAGATTTAGTCCGAGAGCTCTCAGTCCATCCATTGAAGCTGTGTGTATGGTATACTGTCCATGTCCAGAAAGGTAAGAAAAACATCATCAAAGTAGTCCATGTGACACCAGAGGGTCAGTTAGAATTTTTTTAAGCATTGAAAATACATTTTGGTCCAAAAATAGCAAAAACGACGACTTTATTCAGCATTGTCTTCTCCTCCGTGTCTGTTGTGAGAGAGATTTCAAAACAAAGCAGTCTGGATATCCGGTTCGCGAACGAATCATTCAGTTCACCAAATCGGACTGAATCGTTTTAAACGGTTTGCATCTCTAATACGCATTAATGCTGTTAACTTTTTTAATGTGGCTGACATTAAAAAAAGCATAGTTTTTTAGGTTGCATAGGTTACATAGGTTTTCGGATCACCAGTACTTCTTTCGGACAGTTCGATTCAATAAACCGGTTGAAGAAAATGGTTCACCGGTTCTTTTGCGCTCGATGTAATGGCGTCATTTGCGATGATTGCCCTTGATTCAAGCCTTCGGTTTACCTGGGCTCATAACATTAGCACAGAGTCAGTTCAGAATCAATCACCAAAAGAATCAGTTCGGTTCAGACGCTCTGTGTGTCAGTCTGCTTCACGCTGAATCACACATGCGCAGTATCATCAGCTCCTCGGTTCTTCTTATCTGGCTCGGCTCGGTGTTCATCTTCAGTTCTCTCTTCCCAGCAGTTCAGTCAGTGTACTGTTTGAGTAAATGAATTACTCCGGGATATTGGTTTGTTTGAACTCAGAGGGAGTGTCAGCCACATTGAATGATGTGGAACTGAACTGAATGATTCGTTCGCGAACCGGATATCCAGACTGCTTTGTTTTGAACTCTCTCACACATTTTAATTGTACTGTCCTGTGTGTGTGGCATCTCACTCCATCAGCAAATAAACCAAGAAGAATTGTCAGTTCTGTCCACATCACAGGCTGTTCAGACCGTAGCCTGCTGTTAGCTGAGTGCTCTATCAGTCCTGAGTAAACATAGCTTGACTTCTCCATGCCTGTTGTTATCCACACAGGGTGCCTTCAGTTCTGTATTTCAGAGATTGTTTGGCCCCTGATGACGCTCCATTACCAATGTGGAAATATCCAATATACTCTACCTCTTACTGCATGTAAAGTTTCACCTGTACATGAAGCATTTATTCAGCTTCAAAACCAATAACTACAAAACAACTGTAATAAATGATAAATACCCTTGACAGATCTCCTGGCTAGTTCTCAAAAGAAAAGTATAACCCAACAAAACGAACAGGAAATCTTTCTTCTTAAGAAAATAACCCCCAAAATCCTTCTTTCCTTATCTTCCTAGTTATCTTTTTTAAGTCACTCTCTTAAAATATAAAGTCATTTTAATTCACACTCAATTCAATCTGGCCTTCAAAACCATCTCACACACAAACTCCAACTGCGTTTACATGCAGCCAATAACCCGTTCAAAACCGTGATATTAGCAATAACCCGGTCGCGCACGGCCATGTAAACACCGGCAAAAACCCGGATATGCTCATATCCCGGTTTTTAAAAACCGGGATATTATACCTGGGGTACCCCTTTTCTAACCCGAATATTTGGTCTTGTAAACGCGTTTCGGCATATCCCCATCAAAATGTGTGTTCTGCGCATGTTCTATTCACAAGGAATCTTGGTCTTTTGAGTAGAGACGGCGCATAAAAAAACCCCGCGTGCAGTATAGAGGCACAGTAGTGTCAAGTGCTGCTGGTGGATCAGTACCAGCGCCAAAGCGCAAACAAAGACTATCGCTATCTGCCCCAAACTATTCATTATCCGCCTGCTGCTGCTGCTTTTGTTGTTGTCTTTGAAAACAGGAAGAAGAATCGGAAATGACGCATATTGCGTCTTGTTGTCCGTACGTCCAGACGCTAACCGTGCGTCGCCGTTTACATCGGGATTGGTAACTCTCTCTGCTCACGCATGTAAACGGGTTATCCCGAATGTTTCAGAAACCCAAATAGTGACCTTAACCCGACCATAACCCGAATTTTAACAGCATGTAAACGTAGTCATACTGTCACGCTATAGGACCAGAATTGTTGTCTTTACTAATTAGTCCAACCCACATCAATTAGCCAATTAATGGATTGTACAGCTCTGGTAGCACCAGAAGAACATGAAAGACCAAAAATAGGAGAGAGGGAGAAGCAACCAAACTGAAATCAACCAATGTTCAATTGTACAATGAATTACATTATTTGCTCACCAGTGGATCCTCTGCAGTGAATGGCTGCCGTCAGAATGAGAGTCCACACAATATTTTCAACTTCAAACCACTGATTCTCGCTAAAATACAGGTCCTGTACTGTATATCCATAACATTTCCTCCTTCAGTGAAAATTGCCTCTTATCTGGATCAGGAGAGATATATGCACAGATAGACCAGTTTCAAGATGAAAAGTCCAAAGAGTACAAAACAGTTCTAAAACAAATCTGTATTATTATGGATTATGAACGTATAATCTGGTCAGAAGCGACGGTTTAAAGTTAAAATGCCATAATGGTGGAATTGTTTCTTACAAACATGCATTATATTTCACAATACGTTAATCAATGAACTGGAGTCATGTGGATTACTGTGACTCTCTTTCTGACGGCACCCATTCACTGCAGAGGATCCACTGGTGATCAAGTGATGTAATGCTACATTTCTCCAAATCTGTTCCGATGAATAACAGACTCATTTACATTTTGGCTGGCCTGAGGGTACATTTCAGCATATTTTATTTTTTTGGGCGAACTATTCATTTTTAAATTAAATAAATAAAAATATCTGCCAATGGAATTAGTCAAATAAGCGTGTTTATCATTTTTCTAAAACAAGACACAAAGAAAATACTACTTCATTTTGCTTTATGCAGTGACAAAAAAGTCACAAAGACACAAATGGCAGTGTTACCTTAAAATAAACATCAACTCTTATCTATTAACTCTGAGTTTATTAGGATTTACCTTCTCTTTCCTTTCTCAATCTAGATGATGTGTTATCATGCTGGAAGGCCGACCTGCTCTCTCGTGATTGTCCTGAAACATACATAGACTCTGTCAAATTCCAGCTGTATCAGGTCTTTAAAGTAACAGTGCTCTGTTAGCCTCTCACCCCTGACAGGGTAATGTAACAAACTCCAGTGACCACAGCTCATGACAACAAGCACCAGTTTTGTGCTCGGCTGCCCTCCGCGGCTACATATTACAGCTGCGGCTAAAAGTCCTGTCATGGCCGTGATTTTGAAAAAAGCAGGAGAATGAGGATGACACGAGAGGGGATGTGCACCCTCTGTCCCCTGTCATTCTGTGTTATTGAGAACTTACCGGAAAAATCACCTGAGGGTATCAAAGTCCGTCTGGCTCCCATCACAATCCACTTAACACAAGCTGATGGCTCCAACACTGAGGCCTCTGTCTGTTTCCTTCCTCCTTTTGGTTCTACTGTATCCTTTTCTTTTCTTTTCTTTTTGTCTTATTAACCCATTTCTCTATTATTTTTACACCCTTGAGAAAGGTTTTATAGTCTGATGTGACGTGTTTGTTGAAAGAGCAAACAATGTATTTTAAGTACAGTTCAGGTAAACCAAGAAATCGATATGCTGAAAACAAGACTTTATAGCATAATATAGCAGCTCAATAATTATATGGTGAAAAGAGAGAGAGAGAAAAAAAGAGAAAGAATCTCTTTAATATCTCAATTTCGTCTCTAAGGGTGCTTTCACATCACTAGTTCGGTTCATTTGGTCCGAAACAAGGGCAAACAATTATACATTGTAGCATTTTTCTGCTTTTTTGGTTCCTTTTCACACCACACTGATTGCTTTGGTCCGAACCAGTTGAAACGAACCAAAATGCAGTCACATGACAACATCTACATCACTCATTGGCCATGACGTATTTCCTAAACTGCTTTTCGATTGGTCAGAATTTACGTGTGGGAAAATTCCAACATAAGAGGAAAAGCCAGCAAACAACACGGAGACAACACAACTATGGAGAGACGACTTCGCGGGCTGGTTTTGTCCCTGGCCATAATCTAGTACATTGTTTGTATACACCACAATATGCAAACAATACATTTCTATAATGAAGCACGGATGTGGCTTAAAAACAACGTTCTAATGCACTGCAAACGGCGAGCGGGCATCGCTCGTAACTTCAAGCGGAGGCGTGCATTAATTCTTCTTAACTCTGACATGCTCATGGTCATCTGACAAAATTTCTATGAAGCTCCGCACCTCCTCACTACTCCTAGTTTGTCCATGAGCTGCCATGCTAAAGTGCAAACTGTCAACAAACACTTCCTCATCCCATAATGCACAGCGCAGCTGACTACGGCAGCTGGTTTAGTCCAAAAATGATCAGTACTTTTTGCAGTTGGGTCTGTTCGAGGTCGGATCACATTCTCACCACAAACGAACCGCTCCAGAGTTCGTTTGAAAGCGTACCGAGACCACCTCTTCAAGCAGGTCTCGGTATGCTTGTTTGGTCCGCTTTTGGTGCGCACACGAGTGCGATTGCTGCTTTCTCACCTGCCCAAACAAACCGCAACAAAGCGGGAAACGAACTCTGGTACGGTTCAACCAAACTAAATGAGGCAGGTGTGAAAGCACCCTAAGACACCCTATGAGAGAACAAATTAAAAACTCTTGGTTTATTTGTCTCAAAGTTCCCAGATGTTTCCTATGTTTCCAGCAAAGACAGTAATATAGGGCTTGGGCGTCGTGACGTCATTACTTGGCGTGGCTGCCATGTTGATGGCCTCCTTTACTGCTACTCGGACTACTGCGCAGTGTTTAGACATACTCCCTCTCAGCCATGTGTCTTCATTTGATTAATTAAAAATCTATAAAAATCTACCGTTGCTGCAAGACATAATCGCCATGGGACAAAAAAAGAGAGAATTGATTAACTTTCCACCGCTTTCCTGCTTGGAGGTGCGACCACGGAGACCATAACATCTGAATTTTAATGTATATAGCTTAAGTCAACATTGAAAATAAGGGAAATTTCCCGGGTTACTCATCCAAAATACGGGAAATTTCAACATTCATCTTTCCTGTTGCTATCACTCTTCTGACAGCAAAAAATCGTAACGCTACTACAAAACTGCTGCATTAACTAAGCGAGTTGTGAAGGTAGGTCTAACGTGACTTTGCTTACAGATTGGCATGAAATCGTGCTCTCACAACAATCACGCTATCTTAAAAAGCCCAACATCACACTAAGTTGCTTTCAAGTAGGCAAAACGATGCTTTGAAATCATCTATTTCGCTGGAAGGGCAAGGGGGTAGCAACAGGACAACAGCACAGAGACTGACAGGACCGATGGAAGGACAAATGGGATATTTTACAGGAAAATACTAAAATACATGAGAATCCCGGAAAAAACAGGAGGGTTGACAGCTACTACCTACACTTTTAAAACCCATAGTTAAAAGTACATGTGTGAATGGTGGTTAGCACTAACAGGTACTAAACTAGCAGATAGGTGTAGCGCAGCTTACCATTGTCCGGATTACTGTATACTGTTTGCCGGCTTTATGATCTGCTGCTCCTGAACCCATGCCTTTGTGAATTGCACATGAGATTCCAATGACTTGCAGCTTCGGAATTGTTCTGAAGTGTAGGCGCTCACAAAACAAACAAGGTAGTCGAAGATATCTGTAATGCAAAAGTGCAGCAGCAAGTCATCGTCGGTGCTTCACTCTTTGTTGGAAATATCATATGGATCCAAACCGTTAATAGTGCCGATTTTTTCCGCATACGGGTCCCTAGCATCCCTATTTAGCGTATCCCTGTAAATCCCACAACCTTTTCGCGATTTTAACATCTTTTTTCTTTCTCCCAACTCTGCTTCTTTTCGTTCGACTTGCTGTTTGTTTACATTCGCGAGGCCATCAACATGGCCGCCACGTCCCAGAATGCAATGCTGCGCCCAAACCCTATTGAATTTAACTTAAAAAAACTGTTTTCTATTTAATTATATGAAAATGTAATTTCTTCCTGTGATGCAAAGCTGAGTTTTCAGCATGATTACTCCAGTCTTCAGTGTTCTTTGATGAGCAGCCTTTATTTGAAGTAGAAATACATGTCTTATAAATAAATTATAAGTATGAATATAAATAAATAGAAGTATAAATAACCGTATTTACTGTAACTTTTGACCAATTTAATGCATCCTTCCTGAATAAAAGCATTCATTATATTGCAAAATAAATAAATAAATAATCTGACCTCAAATCTCTAAACTGGTGCATTTTGTTTGGCAATGGTTCCATAGTTTCCAAGTCAAACATTTCTCATCAAATTTTGCTTAGTTTTTACTAATGTTATCCACATTCATTCATAGCTCTAAAATCTTACTGTATGTCAATTACCGGCTGATTTGTAAAAGAAATATCTGAGGAAAAGTTAACAAGCTCTCTGTTAGGTCTCTTGAGCTATGAAAGCAAACTTTAAACATTTTAATTCCCATGTGGGTGTTGCAGCAATTAACTATTGAAGGATCGCAGATGTGACATACACTATTCTGTTGAGAATGTGATTAGAGAGACCAAAACAAAAAATTTTCTATCAGATCTCTTGTCTGTACCTGAGCTCTATAGACTCGGGTTTGGACTCGAAGGCAATGCCAGCAGG
Organism: Carassius carassius; assembly: GCF_963082965.1. NCBI lineage: Eukaryota > Metazoa > Chordata > Actinopteri > Cypriniformes > Cyprinidae > Carassius > Carassius carassius. The sequence continues at coordinate 6,209,388 of NC_081757.1, read as the reverse complement.
ACAGAGCTGTAAATATGATTCAACTCTCTGGGGATTATTAATTAACATGACACTCAGAGCAGAGTGTGAGTGTGTGTGGTGTTTGAGAGCAGATGTTTGCTAGAGGGCATCCTTCATTTCATATCTACACATGAAAGGCTGAATCGTCAAAGAGAGAAACAGAAAGTGCCATGTTGGAGAAATGTTGCCCTATTTTTCATAATGTTTATTTAGTATTTAATTGTTATTCATGTTAAAACGATTTAATGTTTATGATGTTAACTGCTCTTATTAAAGCAAAATAATAGATAGGAGAAGCATCGTTTCGGGAGAAATATGCACCTAATTATTTTAGACTCAATATTAGAAATTAAAAATGCAAAGAAGAACATAATGAGCATGTAATGTTGTATTTTAATCAATTCCATAAAATCAATTAAATGAACCATAATATTGTGCATGAAAAAAAGAGAGAGATTTAATGATTCTAATCTAATTTTACCTTTCCTAAATTTATTTTTCCCATCTACATCTACCTTGTTCTGTAGAACAGGAAGAGATTATTATTAATTATGATTTCTTTGGGATCTCAGAAAATGTCAGATTCATTAAAAAGAGCCATTATGAAGCAGAATGTAATAGGAACTTTGATCAAGGTGACCACAGACATGAACAAAAAAGACATTTTATTGTCAACCTTCCATAATGGCTTAATTAATGGATTGGGCTTACTAACTAGGGAGAACACTACAAAACAAAGTTTCATGAAATAGCTTGTTTACTACGGTAAATAATAAAATAAACAACCGGTCAGTAACTCCATAACAACATCATGACCACAACTGTAGCATAACGGCAGTAAGTTTTGCATGCACAAGGATCACTCACATTTCAGAAAAATATATATTTGTTCAATATTACTTGTAATATGTAAATATTATTTTAATATTTTTGAAATTATATTGTTAAGTTTGGTATTTTTATGATATATTATATTTTTATATTTGTTGAATTTTTGGATTTTTGATTAAAGTATTATTATTTCAGTCCTAAAGCAATTGAAAAACAGGAGAGTCCGTTTAATTAAAATATTTCCTAATTTGTCTTTATATAATTTAGTATTTATTATTTGTTAATATTTTGTTTCATATTTTTGCAATAAAGGCAGCTTATAATTCTTGAGATAGTGTTCAATAAAAAATAAATAAATGAAATAAAACTTTTTTTAAATTTATGTTAAAACTTGATTACTTTTTCTGTCAAAAAAAACATTATTATTATTATTAATTTTTTTCATGTAATGTATTATTCTGTGAAGTTAAATCTTTTTAGTTTGAGTCCTAATCTCTTCCACAGGCCTGAATATCATGTGTAATACCTGGAGAAGACAGCGTTTCCATCATTTTCCGTACTGGTGAGCAGAAATGGTTTGGTTGTGCTTTGCCGTCTGGGGCTGGATTAAAGTCAGGAGACGAGTGCATAATGCTATGAGGTATTCATAAAGTCTCTACAGGAAGGTCAAGAATAACTGGATTATCTTAAAACACCTGATGCCTGAATAGATGTAATGATGTCAGTGGAAGTAATGTTATACAATCCATATTTGATTCCTTATTTGGACAAATTGCAGACTTCTCATTATTTATTTTTTTTAAGAATCTTACTTTCTATTATTTTATTTTTTTTTTGAAAGCATAGGAAACAACATATTCCTTAAACAAAGACCAAAGACATTTGCTCTTGTTCTTTTTTTCCGTATATACAAAAGCGATACAAACAGACACGCACATGCAGACAGGGGCCCGTCTGCCTTTTTCACAAGCCGTTAGCTCCTGGAGCTACATCAGAAAGCTGGAGGAGACGAGCAAACATTTCAGCAAGACGCAGATGTCATGATCAAAAGTGTGTGTGTGTGTGTGTGTGTGTGTGTGTGTGTGTGTGTGTGTGTGTGTGTGTGTGTGTGTGTGTGTGCGCGTGCGTGTCAAATACAGAGACAGAAAAATAGCCATGTTTCATCACACAGCCTTCACAGTCAAAATATCCTCATGGTTTTAAACATGTTGGATAAACATCTTTGCGTGATTCTGGTGATGTTTCAATTCTGCTGTCATACCTAAAAATTCTCTATGAAGCCAGGATGGAACTTTTGGAAGTAAAAAAATCTGTTTAATTAAGAAAAGCATGTATATTTAAGTCTTACAGGAAAATGTAATAAATTGCGTTTGAATTCTTAAGACATAGCCTAATGTCTGAATTCATAAACAAATCTTTGTTTTTAAGCGGCCAATTTGAATGATTCATTTAAAATTATGCACTTTTTTAAGTCAGTGAAGCATATTAAACCCACTTTATGTGGACATGTATACTGTTAAAAAAACTGATTCACTGAAGATATTAATCTAAATGAACAATCTTATGTTAACACACTAGCTTATCATTATACAACATTCTCTCTATTTGTTATCGACTCTTTTGGATGAACCTTAGCATGCGACTCTCTTTCCACAATTTATTCATTCACTGAAACAAATAATAATAAATTTTCATTGAATTTACATTTCTTTTAAATGGTAGAAATTTGTATTATAAATACTCTTAGGGCCAATATAGTTGACTAAAACTAAAACTAACTTGAAATAATTAGAAATAAATTACACTAAAACAACACAAATAACTTATAAAAACACACACAAACTATATAAATAATAAAAAATATTTTATTTCAGCTAGTTACCAACTAAAATGAACTATTATTAAAATGTTATAAAATTAACTAAAATTAAATTAAAAACAGAAAGTATACAAATAAAAACAAAAAATATTAATACAATTTTATAATTGTATTTCAGTGATACTAAAATATTAAATATTAAAATATATTATATTCTAATATATTCAAATATAAAAAAATTAAATATACATTAGAAATTATTATGTCGTGCTGGTTTTTGGATGATATTCATCACTGGAGAGGTGAACGGAATCAGCTGCTGCAATTCCCTTTTTATTCCCACATAAAATCTGTGACACACACACACACACACACACACACACACACACACACACACACACACACACACAGAGAGAGAGAGAGAGAGAGAGAGAGAGAGAGCAGATGGTTCATTTGGAGCTTCCAGATTCTGCAAACAGGCGCAGAGCCAACTGGGTCATGCATACACTCACTGAGAGGAAAAAATGGCACTATTTCTTTATAAGACACACACACACACACACACACACACACACACACACACCATCCCTGCATTTCCCACTGCTGTCATGAGATATCTGCTATCTGTCATGCACTATAAGGTGTTGAATGCCCCTAAAATTAATTTGCCCCCCACAGAGCCTCTTGATTGTAGGGAAAGTTGAGGTCAAAATGATATTCAGATTCATTTTGTTGATATGAAGAGGATGTAAGCTGTTATGGAACAGGGAGGGAGACACTGCGCCCTTAAAGATCACTCAAAATCAAGTGTCTCCTCGTAACTGATTTCTCAGGACGTGCAGAAAGAAATGGAGACCTTTGGGCTAAAGGGGCAATGCCTTGTTTTACCCTGACTCTTTTAACTCTGATGTGAAGAGGTTATGTGATAGTAGTCTATAGAAGCTTTGTTCATATCCAGCTAAATGTATCTCCTGCATGTTAACTATGAACATAGGAATTGACAAGGATTGTAACCTGCTGCTGGCAACTAATCTCTTAGCTGTGTTTTAAATTTGTAATAGCTGGGTTGTGATCATAGGTCAAGGGAAAAGTAATTATCAAGTTAAGTGGCTCGTAAAATCTTTAAAGATCATGCTGCCATGAACCAAATGTACAGTATAGCAGTATAACATGTGAGCGTCTTGTGCACATAATGTGTGTGTGCGTTGTGGATTTTAGTAGAAGTCAACATATCCATCCATCCATCCATTGTTTATACAAAAATAATAAATAAAAAAATAAAATGAAATAAAGTTAAATTAAATTGTCTATAGATTATATTGGCAATAGTGTAGATGAATGAATGACAGCTCAAAACAAAACATTCAAAACAAGCAGCTTTCTGTCGGGTAACACAATATATTCACATGACGAGCTAAACCTATTGCAAAATTTCCCCTTACATGAAATTACAGATTTCCTATTATGCATGATTGTATTTCATCAGTAAAAATTCACAGAGTAAAAGTAGATGCGACCACACCTTAAGTCTGATCCTATTGAAAATCAAAAGCACACCTATCCTAAACAAACTACATGATTTGAGGTATAATTCATGTCTATAATACAAATATAATCCCATTTAACCTTTAGAAACATGCATTTACTAGACAGAATCTGAGCCCTGGTTTGAAGTATAATAATCATTTTGTTGGAATAGCCTTTCATATTCATGGCAAATCCACTGAAGTCTCACTCTGTGTTGAGTCCAGTGGATGTCACCATCATAAATGTCCTCATGACACTGACTTTAAGAGAAGTGACCCGCTCTCACAGCGAGTGGTGCCTGAACTGCCGGACCAGAAGAATCTGCAGTGAAAGTATTGGGCAACTTTAGCGTCCACCCTGCTGGGCCCTGCCATTTCACCCACGGGGCCAGAGCCCCGACCAGTCAGGGGCACTTTATGTGGCTGCACTCATGGGGCTGTGGACAGGGAGTCATAGCAGGCACAACAAACAAAAGCAGAGGAAGGATTTCATGGGTTGTGAAGATGTCAGATGGGTGTCAGAGGTCTGAGGACTATAAAAAACACAGCCACTAGAGAAAAAGACGTAAACAAGCAAGCACAAGAGACACATTAGGCACACATTTACTATTGTTCTGCATAAAAATCTGCTGCAATTTTGGTAATTTGATACAAATTATAAATGGATAATTGTTTTTTGAATATCACACTGTGGCTCAAAGGAATAAAAAATAAATAATAACAAAAGAGATACACAGAAAGCAAGAAATTTCAATATGTACTCAAACATTTCTTCTAAATTCTTCAATTAACTTTTTAAAAAATTCTCAACTTATTTTATAAGAAACATCTGAGACATAAGAGCATAGGTGAGAACGTCTCGAACTACAAAATCCCAGCCTATCATATAAAAATAGATTTTAAATATACCTTGCATCTCCCTAATGTATATTTGTGTTACACTTTAAGGTTTGTTGAACTACTCAAATATTTTGAGCCTTTTAAAATGATGTTTTTTTGTCAGTAGAGAACGGCATGAATATTTAAGCAGAGCTATGAATGCACCTATATTCCTGCTGATTATAAATGAACTGTCTGGACTCTTGGTGTGTGCACTGAGGGGAACATTAAAATGCATGTTAATTAAATCAAGGCACGAGAGCATAAATATCAGTGTGAGACAATCTCTCGAATCTGTTTTATTGCTTATTTATTTTAGTACATACAAAAGGTGGTACAGAGTAATGTAATGATGTTATTTATTAAACTAATTCTTTATTTATTAATTCATCTATAATTTCCACGCTGTTGTAATTTTTCTCGTGGCACACAGTGAACAGTCCTCTAGCGCCTCCTAGTGACCAAAACTGTCATAGCAGCGTCACTATGCTGCTCAACCCGCAGAGAATAAAAGAACAATTTCAAGCATTTAAAAGAGAGAAATCACTGTTTTCAGTCTTCATCCTTGTTCTTGACTCTAAGACGAGAAGAAATCGCTCTTCTTGGTGCGTTTATGACAGAATTAGCAATATACGGTTTTTAAATGAATCGTTCGTGTGAGTCGGATCATTTGAGTGAATCGCACATGGCCGTCTAATAATATGATAGTAAAAATGAAATAATATTGTTTTAAAATTTAGAGCAGAGGAGTCTTACAAAGCAAGTAAGTTTTAAAATGGCTACAAAACTGCCAAGTTTCTCTCTTACATATGCTACCCCTTACGAAAAAATCTTCATATCAAGTTCAAATCTACATTCAGCCTCTCTCTGATTCAGTCTTGCTGTTTTGAGATGGAAACATGGTTCAGCGTGACCCATCTGTGACACTTGTCATGTATAGGATGGTTTGACTTCCCCTGCGTCTCTGATCCTGAGTGAAAGGAAATGGAGAAGGGGGAATATCTGCTCAGTCAGAAAATGTGTTGTGATAACATGGATCTAGTATCCTCTCTCTGATGTATCCTAAAGACACCTAACATTTCTTGCAGCAGATTGTTGACATTGAATTCACATGTCTGTGGTCTGTTTGAATAGTGTACGTGTATAAAAGAGAAAAGAATGTCTATAAGAAATTGCATTTAATATTATAAATTAAAGGCATAGTCCTCCCAAAAATAACAATTCTGTCATTATTTACTCACCTTCTTGTCGTTTCGAACCTGTATTACTGTCTTAATTCATAAAATAAGATATTTTGAGTGATGTTGCCTATCAAACAGTTTCTGTTCCCACTGACTTTCATTATATAGACAAAAACACAATGAACATCAATGGGGTTCACAACAATCCTAAAGATATCCTTTTTTATATTTTGCAGAAGACAGAGGTTCGGAACGGCATTAGAGTACATTAAAACTAAATTTTCATTTTTGAGTGGACTATCTCTTTAAAATTATCATATCTTGTCATATCTTCCCCTCAAACACCTTTGTAATTGGAAAAAAAAAGCTAGTTTGGTTATTGACATTTTTTCCTTTTGCTTTCCACAGGTTAGGAGTAACATAAATGTGAGCAAGATGTACTTTTTAAGAGGTTTACAGTTGTAAAACTGGTATTTTGGCAGATATTATGATTACTTCTGCATTTGCCCACATGGAAAAAACCTATATAAACATATATGTTTCAATATAGGTTTTGATATAGATTTTTAATATATGTGACGTATATAAAATTGGCCGGTTTCCTATATTATATGCACATATATGTACATCTATGCACACATATATATGTACACATATATGTACACATATATATGTGCATACATATACCTATATAGGTACATATATGCACGTATATATGCACCTATATGTTCACCTATAATAGTACATAGTAAATTTAAATCCATAGCTGCTTGGCAACATAAATAAAAGTCCAAAATGTAGAAATGTACATTATTTATTTACCCAAGATCAATCAAATAGTACAAATCAAAAAATATGAGCTAGGCATCATGTATGACAGTCAAAAATGAGATATGAGCTACAAAATGACCAGATCCTGCCATTAGCTATATAGAAGACATATCTTGTATGTATAGGGCTTATATGTGGATATGAAGAAGCAATACAGGAGACCTATATTTCCTGTATATGCACATATATGCGCCTCAATTAAGCAGGCATATATGCGCATATAAGCAGCATATATATATTATTATATATGTGCATATATGCAGGATATATGTGCACTGCATATAGGTTTCATATATGCGCATATATCCACATATAGGTTCTTTCCATGTGGGTGTTTAGAGTTGCAATACCAGATTAGAACTGATACTGTACACAGGACCTCTGGGAAACACTCTGGCATCTCTGACTGGCAGGTTAGCATGGCAAATGCGATTAATGTTAATATCTCTGACTGATTACCCTCTCTGTGAACTGCACTAACTCAGACTGTCCTTGTGCAATCAACAGCCAGCGTGAATGAAAGATCAGTCATTAGCATTAGCAGGCCGGGTGTGAAGCGTGATTACGGGAGTTCTCTCAGCCCATTGAGTGGCCTAGTCTAGTGTAGTCAACTGTGTGAGATCAGGGCAAGACTCCTCACTGGTGCATATGCCTGCGTTTAATGCTCCAACCTGCTTCCACATGGTGAGTTTACACATCTCCTGCAGTGAAGGTGCTGTGTGTCTGTGTATTGAATGTGTGTTTGATGATGTGCGTTCGGAGTTAATATCAGTAATCAGTCTAGTGCAAACGGTCGGGGTATAACTAGGCCTGACGTGTGGGACTGTGTTAGGTATACTCTGGTGCTGCTTTACGAACTGGTTCTGTGGAAGTATCTGCTGATGTTTGGGGAGATGTTGATTCAAAACATGCAGCAGAGGTCTTCATGAAATCAGGTAAAAACTTTAAGAGATTTTATGCAACAATTTTCTTTTTACAAAGAATCAAAACCAAAAACCAAGAAAAAAAAAGGATTCTGCATCTATGTAATTATGGATGCATATGAACATATGAATGCATACTTGTTTGAGCTTAAAAGTTTACCCATCATTTACTCATCCTCATTTTGTTTCAAACCTGTATGAGCTTCTTTCTTCTGTTGAACTACACTAAATGAGGTTCAGACAACACTGACTTTCATTGCATGGACCAAAAAACAACAACAACAACAACAACAACAAACATGAGTTTGAGTAAATGACGACATAATTTTATTTTTGGGGTAAACTATCCCTTTAAATATAGTTTAGTATAGTGTTGAGAAACTGTCATCCTTAAAAATGCATAATACTTTATTTGAACTGCTGGACATTATATTTCTTTCAAAATATTTGTACTGTAAAATGTAACCTTTTTAAATGTTGAAGTGCAATGCTTAGTGTTGAGTTCATTACCTTTGACCTTGTCATCTACATGAAAATTGAACTCAACACCAATAACGAAAATGTTTGCCTTTTGGATATTCTTTTTTTTATCCTTTAAAATAAATCTGCAACTACTTTGACTCCAGTACTGATGTTATGTAAGCTTTAATTTATTTAATAAGTTAGTGTTTATAGACACATGCACCAGTGTGTTTTCCAAAAATAGCACCATCTAAAATCTTGTTTTCTTGTATTTAATATAATAATAATAATAATAATAATAATAATAATTTAAAGTTACTATTGATACTTAAAGGGATAGTTTACCCAGAAATAATAATTATGTCATAATTTACCCACCCGCATGTCATTAAAGATATTTTAAGAAATGTCATTGTGTGTGTTTGTGTGTGTGTGTGTGTGTGTGTGTGTGTGTGTGTGTGTGTGTGTGTGTGTGTGTGTGTCTGTGTGTGTGTTTGTTTGTCTTAATCCATACAGTGAAAGTCAATGGTAACAATCTATTGTGTTATTAATATTCTTCAAAATATCTTCTGTGTTTGATAAAAGAAAAACAGGTCTGGAATTACATGAAGGTGAATAAATTATAACAGAAGTTTAATTTTTAGGTGAAATATCCCTTATTTGTTACTACTTTTAAAATGTCTAAAACTTTGCATCCTTAAACTTGTTTTTTTTTTCAAAGAGGATCTGCCCCTGATGAACTAAAGTGCACACTTTTCCATCTTTTTTCCATCTGTGCACAAAAGCGCATGTAAAAAGGCCCATTGGACTTATTGTATTACCCTTAGTGGACGAACAGATATACCACAGGGTTCAGATTACAGATTTTACAAAACCATGCACTGCTATATTAATGCTGGATGAATTGTCATGCTCCTCTATCTGATTTTCACAGTAATTTGGACACGTAATGGCTGCACCTTAACTTCTCGCATGTTAAGCTCGCCATTCCAGCGGTGCGTTCATCATTCACACATAACAACTGTGTCCTCATTACTGTCTATACACCGGAGAGCTGTGCCGCATGGAAATCCTAGGAAACATTCACACTTTGGTTGACTTTCAATTCCACCCACTGGATTTAGCTTTCAGCATCTGTGACAGGAAATCATTTGGACCCCTGGCTCTTTCATTTATGTGAAGTTATTATCGAATCACTTTGCCATGTGATTTTCCTAATGTGACACAAATTATATTGCAGGAGATATAATTGACAGTAAGTGCTGCCAAGGCCCCGGTGCAGAAGGCGATCTTCAAATTGAGTTGCTTACAGTTTGAGGAGCATTTGCACAAGCCAAGTGTGAAATCCATAAACACTCTGCCTTGGAGACTGTACAACTCACACACACTGGGTGCGATATGAGCGTGCTTGTGTTCAGTCTTCTCGAGTGTGTTAATGCTCTTCCTGGCCAGAGCACGGCCTAAGGGTCCATAATCAAATCTGAGACTGTAACCCATCAGTGGATTATTCGTCTTGTTTGTGTCGAGTGGTAAATTTCCATAATATGATCCTCCACTGAACAAGACATGCTTGTTGGTTTTGGGTGGCTGGATGTGTGCTTGTTTGTTAATTGGAACTTTTATGGTTGTGCACAATAAATCCAAGCCATAATCCAAGGCTTTATATTTGACAAGAGTTGAAGAATATAAAAAGATATGTGTGCATGGGGGCAAGAAGAAAAACAGAATGTCAAACTTATTGTGTATTTAATATTCTGTCAGTTAGTGTTTATGCATGAGGTTTGTGAATATTCTGTGAATATAAGACAAACTATGAAATGAATAGTTGAAGTGTGACATTTCACTTTCTGAACAGGATTGGATTAAATTGATCATTCATTATGACCTTCGTATTATCCTTATCCTGTTTATTTATTTTCTGCTTCGCTTCACTCACCCTTGCCTTGATCCTTAAGTTTCCTCATTGCCGCCCAAAACAGCCGGCGCCCCCTGTCTTTGACTTTCAGCACTGCAGAACATACACTGTAAAAAAAAAAAAAGTTGCGTCAACTTAAAAAAATAAGGCAACTTATCGCAAGCCCTTTTTTGAGTAAACTTAACAAAGGGGGACTAAAGTCCACCCAACTTAAAATAATAACTTAATATCACAAGTTGTCACAACATAAATAGTCATGTTAACCTAAAATATATCAGAACAAATTTTTTTGTTTATTGAACACAAGGCCTATTATCTACATTTACATTTATTTGACACTTTTGTACAAAGCGACTTACAATTGCTATATATGTCAGAGGTCGCACGCCTCTGGAGCAACTAGGGGTTAAGTGTTTTGCTCAGGGACACATTGGTGTCTCACAGTGGATTCGAACCCGGTTCTCTCACACCAAAGGCATGTGTCTTATCCACTGCACCAACACCTGTAAGCATACACAATTTTTTATATTATTCAAATAGTCTAAATAAATAAAAGACCATAAGAAGGGTCAAATAACTTTTTTTATTATTGAAAGTTTGTGTCCAAAGCACAAGGACATACCAAGTCTTGTATATTAACTTCTTTACTCAATGCATTTTACACTGAACTCAACACATAATGCATGTTAAATAAATCCAGTGTTAATTATACCCTCATACGTTAGCAGTCTTGTGGCATGAAGTCACATGTATTTAACATTTTTGTTTGTTTTTAAAGGAACTATTATTTGAAAATTACAATATTGCATATTTTAACATCAACCTAATCCACGGGGCAAATTTACGTCCAGTGGACGTCTTTTTATGTCTTTGCAGACGTTGAAAAGACGTCCACTGAGGAGACAGAACGTTTTTTTTAAAATGTTTTTTATGTCTTCTGTACGTCCAATATAGACGTTCACAGATCCTCCTTATAAGGTTCTGTGACTTTATTTCTGTCAGACATCTAGAGAAGCTCTTATTGAGAATTAACAGAGGTTTAAATGTTGATACTTGACTCATTTGAAGTCACCATTGTGGTGGAAAGTGTTTGGTTTAGTTGGGATCTTGGTCCAGTTACTTCTTGTGTTGGCTTGTCTCTTGCTGCTGTAACGGTGTGTTTTAAAACGCTGTTTTTGTGGCAGAGAGAGTTGAGCTCAAGAGTACACTACACAGCTTGCGTTCAATGGTGACAATTTATAGCAAAATAAGATGTTAATGTATTGTTGCAACCATGGATTTATTTTTATGAATAGAAACCCTGTAGATAAAATAATGTACTTACTTTTTAGAAAACAGGTCATGTCGTCTCAAACAGACATCAAAATTTTGGATATGCATCACATCAATGGTGACAATCAGAACAAAAAAGGCTGGAAAATAAGGAGGAGTTTGTGCTATGAAGCTCTTTTGTTTGTCACCGCTGTTGAGATGTATATGCTAAATCTAGAAGTCTGTGTGTGTGAGTACTTGACCCTTCAAATTATTTTAAACGCATTCATTTTGTCCATCTTCAAAATAAGTATTTTGCTCTTGGTGCCTATTAAAAATATCAAACAAAACTTATTTACTGATCTCAAATACTTACTATGTGATGACTTTCTCATCACCAACAAAGAGCTGATAACACCTGAGCTAATTTACTTTTGTCTTTCTTTGCCACAAAAACAGCGTTTTAAAACACACCATTACAGCAGCAAGAGACAAGCTGACACAAGAAGTAACTGGACCAAGAACCCAACTAAACCAAACACTTTCCACTACAATGATGACAGTATCAACATTTAAACCTCTGTTAATTCTCAATAAGAGCTTATCTAGATGTCTGACAGAAATAAAGTCACAGAATCTTGTAAGGAGGATCTGTGAACGTCTATATCGGACGTCAGAAGACAAAAAGACGTCCACTGGACGTAACTTTGCCCAGTGGATTAGGTTGATGTTATAATACGCAATATAGTAATTTTCACGTAATAGTTCCTTTAAAAACAAACAAAAATTTTAAATACATGTGACTTCATGCCACAAGACTGCTAACGTATGAAGGTATAATTAACACTGAATTTATTTAACATGCATTATGTACCATGTGTTGAGTTCAGTCTAAAATGTATTGAGTTAAGAAGTTAATATACAAGACTTGGTATGTCCTTATGCTTTGGACACAAACTTTATAGATGGTGGTGTTGGCGCAGTGTATAAGACGCATGCCTTTGGTGTGAGAGAACCGGGTTCAAATCCACTGTGAGACACCAATGTGACCCTGAGCAAGACACTTAACCTCTAGTTGCTCCAGAGGTGTGTGACCTCTGACATATATAGCAATTGTAAGTCGCTTTGGACAAAAGTGTCAGCTAAATGTAGATAATAGGCCTTGTGTTCAGTAAACAAAAAGTAAAATTTTGTTCTGATATTTTTTAGGTTAACATGACTATTTATGTTGTGACAACTTGTGATATTAAGTTATTATTTTAAGTTGGGTGGACTTTGGTCCTCTTTGTAAAGTTTACTCAAAAAAGCGCTTGCGATAAGTTGCCTTATTTTTTTAAGTTGACGCAACTTTTTTTTTTTACAGTGAGATGTCACATTTGCTGTGACTGTGTATATTTAAATGTATGTTCTAGGTTGCAAGTTCAAAATGATTACCTCAGACGGTAATTTTGATGTGCAGTTTGTAAAGTTTGTTGTAATTGTTTTATGCTTACAGCAGATAGATAGATAGATAGATAGATAGATAGATAGATAGATAGATAGATAGATAGATAGATAGTCTTAAATATACTTTTCAATGAAATTTCCTATTTTTCTTTTCTCTACATACCAGTTGTCAATATAAAACTATTTTTTTGTTAATTTATTAATTTATTTAGCAACCTAAGGAACAGCTACTGCAAAAGTATTCAATAAAAAATATTACAATTATTTTCTATGGTAGTTTTCCATTTTTCACTCAGAAGCTGCTTGTAAATAATTGCAAAGAAATTGCAAGTAACACAATGAATCAAAGATAAAATTAAAAAGATTGAGATTAAAGATTGTATTCATGACAATTCTGACAAAATTAAACACTTTTGTCAAGTAATTTAAATGCCAAATAGAAAATCCACCAAATAAGACTCCCTCCCCTTCACACATTGAGTTGTCCTGGAAATGCTGAAGAAAAGAGCAGCTGTGCAAGTGTGTGTGTGAGAGTCTCATGATAAGACTGAGAGGCCAAACATACCCTAGGCTCCTGCTCTGAGGTTTGTCGTTGACAGGAGAGAGTTATTGCTCAATGACATTAGATGTTTTCCTTCAGTTTCATGTTGGATAGATTTCTCTGATGTTTCTGAAATACCTCCAGAGCCCCTGAGCACTGTGACTGCCATTACTAAAACAAAACAGTGACAAGGACAGAAAGATGGGGGATGAAGATGACAGAACGGAGGGGAAGATAAGGTAACAGACATATAGAAGAATTTACAGTGCCTATAGCAATGCCCTGGTATCATTTGCGTTCACATTTTCTTCAGAAAATGTAAAATTCTAGTGCACAGTTTACCATAGATCTTATAGTGCTCCATTTCTTGTTTATTTTTAAAAACTGAGCCCAACCGCTGTTTGCCGCTGTATTACTCAATTATCCTTTTGCATCTCCTGGCGTTTAATGCAATTTCACAATAACACTCACTCTACGACTCATTAACAGCTCGTGTTAAATCACAAGGTTCAAGTTGCAATGTGACACAAAGTCCCAGATTCCAACCTCTTACTCCAGATGTGCTCTAGAATAATCGCTTAACAATGTGCATTGTGTGAATGCACACCTTGACTAACACACCCTGTTCTCAGATCAGAAATGTATTCTGCACAGCTGAAGCAAATCATGTTGAGTTTAATCAGAGGATCTCGGCCTGATTTGCATGCTCTGCTTGTAATGTGTTGTGGCATGAAAGTAAAAAAACCCCCACAAACAATTAATTTATGTGAGAGCAAACAATACATGAGCTCTGAGACAAAGATAAATTGACAAGTGCTTAAAAAAAACAACAACAAAAAAAACACTGTTTGCCTTCTTGATGTTGTTTTGGGTATTAATGTCAAATAAATAGGGTAGGGGGTTTTCCCCTACGGTTATTTTGTTCAGAAATTAATAATACCAATAAAACAAATTCAAATGGCTTTGTTTCAGCACTTTTATATAGAGTTTCCTCAACTAAAATAAATCCTAAGACACGTTTCACACAAACTAGTTTCTCTATTTGTCTACTAACAGTGTCCAACACATACGTGCATCACAGGATGTTTGAATTTCCACCACAGTTATTATTATGTCTTGTAAATGTGTTTAACAGCATTTTGTGGTGAAAATGACAGAGGTGGAAATAACTTTTTCTTGCAATGTATCAATGTATTTATTCACATAGTTCAATAAAATAATAAATAATGTGTAGATATATATAGACAGATGCATCTAAAAAAATTGCTTGTAACTTCAAAAAGTGAAACTTTCATATATTCTAGATTCATTACATGAAACGAAAACATTTCAAAAGTTTTCATTTTAATTTTGATGATTAGAGCTTACAGCTCAATAGTAAAAAATCCAGTATCTCAAAATATTAGAATATTTCCTAAGATCAATCAAAAAAGAAAGAAAGAAAAAAAAAAAACAAGGATTTGCAAAACAGAAACGTTCAAGTCCTTTAAAGTATGTTCATTGCACTCAGTACTTGGTAGGGGCTCCTTAAGCACAAACTCCAGCATCAGTGAGGTGTGTGGCATTGAAGCGATCAGTCTGTGGCACTGCTGAGGCACTAATGAGCCTTCAGCTCGTCTATGTTGTTAAATCGACTATTTCTCTTAAAAATATCCCATATAGAATCCATATGGGGTTCAGGTCAGGCATGTTGGCTGGCCAATCAAGCACAGTAATATCATGGTCAGCAAACCTTGGAAGTGGTTTTGGCACTGTGGACAGGTGCTGAGTCCTGCTGGAAAAGGAAATCAGCATCTCCATAAAGCTTGTCAGCAGATGGAAGCATAAAGTGCTCCAAAATCTCCTGGTAGATGGCTGCATTGACTTTCTAACTTGATAAAACACAATGGACCAAGATGCCACGGCACCCAAAATCATCACTGACTTCAGAAACTTCACACTGCACTTCAAGCTGCTTGGATTCTGTGCTTCCTCAGTCTTCCTTCAGACTCCAGACATTGATTTACTTTTATCTGAAAAGAGGACTTTGGACCACTGAACAGCAGTCCAGTTCTTTTTCTCCTTAGCCCAGGTAAGATGCTTCTGACATTGTTTCTGTTTCAGAAGTGGCTTGGTTTCTCTTTTTCTGAAGATGTCTGAGCATGGTGACTCCAGCTTCAGTCCTCTCCTTGTGAAGCTCTTCCAAGAGTTTGAATCGGCTTTGTTTGACCGTATTCTCAAGATTGTGGTCATCCCTGTTGATGGAGACCTTTTCCTACCCAAATTCTTCCTTCCAGTCAACTCTGTGAGCAGCCAGCCCTTACAGTAATGACCTTCTGTGACTTACTCTCTTTGTGGAGGGTGTCAATGATTGTTTTGGACCATTGCCAAGTCAGCAGTCTTCCCCATTATTCTGGTTTCAAAGAACTAGAGAAACCCAGAATTTATACTGTAGGGATGGTCATTTAAAGACACTCAAATGTAAATATTCCAATATTTTGAGATAATGATTTTTGACTTTCATGAGCTGTGATAATCCAAATTAAAACAAAATAATTAAATATATGAAAGTTTCACTCTTTGAAATGTTACCAAAAAAAAAAGAACTTTGTGTTATTGTGGTGGAAATGACATAATGTGTAATTTTGTGCAGTTTTCATACAATAAATATACCAGAAAAGTTATAATTGAAATTTATATGTGATACGATTGACAGTCTGAGTTTACATAAAAACCATACAGAAAGAAAGAAAGAAAGAAAGAAATCCCTGGAACATTAAATGCACATTGTTGATAAACTAATAAAATACTTATTGACTGAACATTCAGCATACAGGCAAATTTAGTAGACTAATCAGTGTAAGGGAATAATTTCTGTAATCTAGGGGTGTCCAAACTCAGTCCAACTTGCCTGGAAGTTTCTAGAATGCCTAGTGAGATCTCAATTAGCTGGTTCATGTGTGTTTAGTTAGGGTTGGTGCTAAAGTCTACAGGACAGTGACCATCCAGGAGCAGGACTGGACCCCTCTGCTGTAATCTTAATATGGATCAAAACAGATTGGATATTAGATTGTTAACGTAAATCAGACTGAAAAAGGTTGCATTAGTTTTGAGTGTCTTGACTGTAGTTGTGTGTGTCACTGTGTTTTAGACATCTTTTGACATTTGTGATTGAAAAAAGTTTGTGACAATGATATTAGGAGGACAATATGTTGTTTTAATGCAGGCGGGTGACGGTCTTACAGTTAGGTGGGGTGTATGTGTGATGCCCTGGGGTGGCTCAGCCCAGCGGTGTGCAGTGACCTGGCTTGTCGTTCACTGACCTGTGAGACGGACATAATGAAGTGTGAGTGGCCGTCACCTTAACCGTCTGTGACAAGCCATCCCAGCCTGAAGCACTTCTGTGTCAGTCATCTCCACCATCAGAGCCGGGCCTCACTGGCGACTCTGCATCTGTCCACACTGTGCTCCTGGGATGGCCCCAGCACCCCACTGCTGCAATATGGCCCTGTTATCCAGCGAGGTCACAGGGGAAGAAGGAGGCAGAGCCAAAGACCAGCTGTCACACACCAGAGCCAGAGGTCCAGATAATTGTTTTTTTATATATATATATATATTCATTTTTGACTACTTCTACTCAACTACTGTAACAACCTACACTTGTAAGCCACTTGTACACTCTTAAAAATAAATGTTTCAAATGGTGGATGATGCCATATATATAATGTACAAAAATATGTACAAATGATAGTTATAATGAGATCAAGACAGATTAACTGACTCTGTGTTTAAAAAATACATTCTTTGAACCGTTCTCTGTAGATTCCATATTCTCATACTTTTGGATTGGTTACAATGTCTGGAAAAAATAAAATAAAAAATGATACATATATAAATTTGAAAACAATAGCGAGGGGGGAAAAAATCCAAAATTTGGACATTTTAGGCAATTTAGAAAACTTCAGCCAAAACATGTACAGGAAACCAGTATGTATAGTCGCTCTACTGTGCCTACCATTATTGTGTGGTTTCATTTGGCTATAAAGGGCTTGAATCAATGGTAATGGGAGGATGGAAGCTTTTGGAGTACACTTAAGAATAGCATAAAGCGTTTTACAGCAATGAACAAAGACAAAAGTAGAGAAACACACACAGCTTTTTCCTGTCCACCCAGCAGTGAGTTGCCATGGAATTCAGCAAAACCAATGAAGCACATCACATGCTCAGTGGCATTTTCTCAAGTCAGAGCTTCTCTGGATGTCCACCTGCACGCCATTCATGTCGAGGCTTTGACCTCATGTACCTCAACACACAAAGAGATTAATCCACACTTCCACCTCATCTTAAATTGAAAATAAAGACAAGACAAGGTTGGCTGTTCTATTTATGTTCAGTCAACCATTGGATCTCTCTTCTTCACCAAATCTGTCTCTGGGTATGTTTGAAGGCACATTATCAAATTATTAGTATCTGAGTGATACAGTAAATGTATACTGTACTAAAATATTTTCATGCAAAAATGTTTTTTCGACATTCCATTCATTCCTATGGGGGGGTCAAATTAACCTGTAAGGGAAGGATTGTTTACTTTTTTTTACACCCACATAAAGTCCTCGAATCCACTCAATTTTTTGTTTCTGTGATCCATGTTCAACTGTGACAAAATTACAACAAAAGTCACAAAGTCTTGTAGCACTCAGATGAACACTCAATATGTAAATACTGAATACTCAATAAAACACTCAACACTCAAAAAAACAAAACAAAAAAACAATTTGGGTCAAAATGACCCGAGAAAAGGATGAAAATTGAAGTTGATTTAATAGATTTTTTTAGCACTACTTTTCAAAATAAATATATAAGTAAAATAATTGCACAGATATTAACTACTGTACATCTGAAAACGGAAGACATAATAAAAAAAAATTATAATTTTGACATTTTTTGTATGGGAACATGATGTAAACATCATGGGAAATAGCATTAGAAATGTCAAATAATTTGGACAGCTGATGATAAAATATGATATATATTTTATGAATTCATTTTTCAATAAGTTCAGTTTTTTCAAGCCTGTATGAATAAATATGTATTTTATATTTATAATTTAGCATTTAACATTTAACAATAGTGATTTCAATACATGAAATGTTTATGTCTAATGGTTTTCTATTTAGCATGCACACACTTCTCTGTTGTAACACAGCTGTATAACAATAATTCTTGTGTCAGGAACAGTCTGTTAGAGATTTGTCTGTCTCTCTCACTCAGTGTCAGCATGGCTGGACCTTCTGTGTTGCCTACAGAGACAGAGCCTTCCTCTCCTGTCATAAGATATGTTGCTTTGTGGTGTGTGTGTGTTGGACAGGACCCTGGGGCAGGACAGCCTCATCTTTGTTTGTCAATAGCCCGAACGGAAAAGACACAGTGACAGAGGCTGAGATGAGTCAAGCTGATGGTGCTCTTAACCTGCACATAGATACTGTATTTAGGAAAAAAGGTTATATAGCAGTGAAGTGCCCACATTATAGCCTACTTAGATATTACAGAACTGCATAGTGAAAGCTTAACATAGATGTAAGTAACTGAGTTTTACTCAAATTTTGAGATTCATAAAAAATCTCACACATAAATTGACTTCACATAAGCGTTAAGCAATCATTTAGGCAGCATCAGTAGTAAGCGCTTTTCTGAATGATTTCAAAAAGTGTTTGAAATAAGATCAACACAGCTGTAAGGCACATATTTCTTTAGTCATTTAAGTGTTACTTTTTCCTTTTAATATTTATTAATGGAAAATTACCTTTTATGGATAATTTATTCCTAATTCAAAGACACATTTTTATTCTCTCTATGGCAGAATTTCACCAACTTATCAAACAGATAATCAAAACTAAACGTTTAAATATATATTTGCAATTGGATACATTTTTTTTTTAAATGTTCTGCAAAGTTTACCATTTGTAAGAATGGCTGATTTGCACAAAAAAAAATAAAAAAATAAAAAAATCACTTATACAAATTATTTAAAATTATGATAAGGAGAGCAGCAGCAAATTCATGTACTGTCTATTACTATAACAATTTTATTTGATCTGCTTAATTTCATACCTGGAGTGTTAAATTCATTAATTTGTAATTAACAGGTGCAATGATCAGTAAAGGATACAGTTTCTCAGTGAAAGACTGACCAGTGAAGGAGTAGATATGAGATCTGGACTCACATCATAGAAGGAGACCACACCTTCCTCATAATCCACAAACACCCCCACCTTCTGTGGCTTCACTCTCAGAGACAGAAGGACATAGGAATCAGTACAAGCCCAATATTCATCACCATTCCATGGACCCACAGTCCAGAATCCATCCTGTGGACTCATTATGATCTGTCCCACCCTGTTAATATATTCTCTGATCACTCCTAGAATCCTGCAAGTCTTTCCCTTCACCTGCACCTCAAAATAAAACCTCCCTGAAAAGAATCCCTCTTTTCCTAGGACACAGTAGCTGTGATCAAACCTCTCTGGGTTATCTGAGAGGTCACGATGAATGTCTCCATGTCTCGCTTGTTTCCCATCTTCAGACAGGATGAGTTTTTGATGAGCTGTATCAGGATCCAGAGTCACATCAGCTGAGAGAGAGATCAGAGATTATGAATATCTTCACAATACAAAGATCTCAATTTTTTAAAAGTGTTTGGTAGAATAAATTACAACTAATTTTATTTTTTTCCAAACAGATCACACATTACCTGCATGCTGCTGCATCATCCTCATAACTGTTGAGACAACAAAATTATTTACATTTTTGTTTACAATAGTTTTTTTTCTAGATACACATCTTTTAATATCTGTGTCTCTGATAATATTCTTTACTTTTTCTGTGTTCAGTGTTCAGTTTTGACTGCTAGATCCATGTTTGATCCGTTGTATCAATCACAATATTAAGGCTACTGATTGACTATTAATTTCCTTATTTAAAAAAATAAATCATTCCCATTTTCAGTTTTCAGTTTTCAAATAGCCCATTTTCTTAATACAGTTACAAAACATAATCTGTTTGCTGTATTTGATATTGACCTACCAGTTTGACTGAGTTTCTGGTCTAGAGTTTCCTGCAGCTGAGTCAGAGCTCTCCTCAGAGTCTCCACACTCACATCAGTGTTCATTCTGATCTCAGGCCGGTTCCTGGTGTGTGGAGGACTGCTGCTTTCTTCTTCTCCTCCATCATCTCCAGCAGATGAGCCTGACATCTCTCAATGGAGAGTATCAGATCACTGAAGAGCTCAACACTGCGGCTGCTCTGTGCTTTTCTGAAAAATACAGCTTTATTTTTAATCAATTAGCTTTAGCTATAAAATAAAAGCATTATTCATCAAACATTGAACATCTTCAGCTCACTTTTCTGAGTTTTGCACAGTATTTAATGTCTTGAATCTTCTTGATTCTGTCGTGGATCTTCTGCTGCACGTCTTTCTGTGTCTTCATCAGCTGAGTTTATAGAGACAAACAGGAACAGGAGATTATTGAAGTAAGTTTATTGTACTGTTAGTAACTCTTGCCTTCTTCACTTTACTCTCCTCCTCTAGAGGAAAAGTGTTGTGACTCTTGTGGTCTCCATCAGTGCAAAACACAAACACACACACACACACACACACACACACACACACACACACGTCCTATCGTCTCTACAGA
This sequence comes from Carassius carassius, assembly GCF_963082965.1. Classification (NCBI taxonomy): domain Eukaryota; kingdom Metazoa; phylum Chordata; class Actinopteri; order Cypriniformes; family Cyprinidae; genus Carassius; species Carassius carassius. The sequence continues at coordinate 6,188,110 of NC_081757.1, read as the reverse complement.
ACAGCTCCAGAAGTCTCTCGTGTTTCTGACATATATAGTCCTTCATATTCTCCAAAGTGTCCTTTTTTTTTTTAAAGCAGGTTCTGATTAAATGTGTGTACAAATAGACAGCTACAGTCCTGATAATTGTCCAAGTACTGGTTCAAGCAGCTCTTACAGAAGTTGTGTCCACATTGAATGACAGGTCTACAAAAAAGGGTGAAAATGTATCACCTGCAGTTAATGTTTACAGTTATTAAATAATTAAGCTATATAACATATATTTATATAATATAGTATTGTTCTTCCGAATATCTCTCAGCCAAATCACAGCTGTGTGCATGACAATGAGTGTGATAATGCTTTTATAGAACAAACAAATATACTGTAAATTAATAGTATCAGGAAATAAGTCGCATTTTAGATATAATATAGACAGTTAAAGTATCTCTTTCGAATAGTTCTAATTAAAGTCACAGCAGAGGGCGCTCAAACAGAATGTGTTCATTTCACTACGCTGCTATTCCCTTATTTTTAATTTAAGCATGCGCCAGGAATTGTTAGTTACTTACTTACCTTGAGCTTTATCCGTTCGTTATCTCCGTTGTCTTGATGATGTTGGTAAATATTCTGCCACTACTTCTACTCTTTATGTCTAAACAAAGGTCACAAAATGTTTAAAAGCATGAAATCTGTTCATCACTTTGTTACCTTATTATTATTTTTAATAATAATAATAAGTAATATTTTGAAGCTGGATCATTTGCGAATGAAAGCCAAATTTGTGTATTTTGATGCCAGACAGACTCCATATACATAGACTCCACGTATAAGAGTATTTAATTCACTGTGGATTAAGCCTGATAATAATCACATTTTAAATGTGAAAACTCTCGAATACAGCAGAGTTAAATGGTCTAATTAAATGTTTCGCATTTTTTACATTTAGATGAATTCAGTTCAGTTGATTATATTTATTACATAAATAGGCCGATATAATTATGTAATTATTTGCAATGCCATATTAATTCATGACGAACAGCTGTTACCGTGTTCTGTTTCACAAACTTAGTGCGTTACAATTACAGACTAAAGTTAGTTTTGCAGCCCAACAGCACAACCAGTTGATAAAATTCTGACATCTTTTTTAAATCTACACGACTGAACTAGCTGAATGCTTAACTCATGCTTTAACCTTGTTTAGCATAGTTTATTTTAGTTAGGTAGCAATCCACTCTGCTGAATGTGTTTAAATAAATGTATCTGACATCACGTAGGTTACATGTGAGTGCATCAGCTGTGTTCACATATGTCTTTGAATGTCTAAGAATTAAGCTAGGCTATATTATTTATTAAAAAGTCTAAAAGCTTTTAGATTGTTGTGCATCAGTTTAGTTTAACTCAACTCTCCCTCACCTGCAGTTCAATCACACAGTAGCTCCTCCTATGTACAGCCAAATTTCACATTTATACATCCGGTTCACGTTTGAAAATGACCTACCACATACACAAAACCTAAGCCAGAAGTGTTGCCATGCTATTTTATAGCTTGCTTCTACCAGTCTCGGATCTCATTTATCGTGACCTCGCAAACGAATTTGATGTCAGAAAAGCAACACAGCTGGTTGTGTAATGCATACGTTAACATGTTTACAAATCAGGCACTATGGAAAAAGTATTTATTTATTTAAAAATATTTTGATGCTACCTGTAATTATAATTTGTAAAAAGACATACAAGTTTGTTTGTTTGTTTGTTTTTTACTGCCACTAGCATTAATTTGAGTTGGAAACTGTAGTGAATTGTATACATTTTGCCATTTCTGTTACATAATTACACTAATATAGCTACAATATATATTATCATTTTGAGTCATTGTACTCAAGTGATCTGGTTCTTCCACGGGTATTTATAGGATATTCTCAATCTGTGCAAATGTTTACATTTTATTTGATGTAAAATTGTACAGATTATGAATAATTATGGCAAATTAAAAAAGCTAATGGACAAACGTGACAGTAAATTAATAAATTGACAAACAGCAGCTGCATACAGTATATTTTACATTCAGATGAACATGTTTTATGATGATTCATTTTCAATGTTTATTTCATATCTGGGTTGCATATTCATTCATTGTATTTAACAGGTGAGATGATCAGTGGTGCTAAATTTTTACCAGTATCGTTTGAAAAGGGGCAAAAATACGGATATAATCTATTAGTGAAAGACTGACCAGTGAAAGAGTAGATATGAGATCTGGACTCTACATCATAGAAGGAGACCACACCTTCCTCATAATCCACAAACACCCCCACCTTCTGTGGCTTCACTCTCAGAGACAGAAGGACATAGGAATCAGTACAAGCCCAATATTCATCACCATTCCATAGACCCACAGTCCAGAATCCATTCTCAGGACACACTCTGATCTTTCCCTTCCTGTTAATAGATTCTCTGGCCACTCCTAAATCCCACTTATTCTTTCCCTTCACCTGCACTTCAAAATAAAATCTTCCTGACAAGAATCCCTCTTTTCCCAGGACAGAGGCACACTTATCAAACCGCTCTGGGTAATCTGGGACTCCATGTTCAGCATCTCCATGTCTCACTTGTTTCCCATCAATAGACAGAATGAGAATTGGATGAGCTGTATCAGGATCCAGAGTCACATTCACTGAGAGAGAAATCAGATAATAGGAATCACATTTGACCTATTCAAAGATCACCACATGTTGACATGTTTGGTAAAATAAAACTATTATGAGTGAAAAATCACAGATTGTACCTGCATACTGTTGCATCCTCCTCAACACTGCAAGTCAAACAATCATAAAAAAAAAAATAATTTCAAACATTTTCATAAAAAAATAACGTACGTGCCACATAGTCCAATAATAACATATCATATGATGTGCATGCTGTATTTGATATTGACCTACCAGTTAGACTGAGTTTCTGGTCTAGAGTTTCCTGCAGCTGAGTCAGAGCTCTCCTCAGAGTCTCCACACTCACATCAGTGTTCATTCTGATCTCAGGCCGGTTCCTGGTGTGTGGAGGACTGCACAGGGATGGATCAATCTACAGCAGGAGAGAGGAGAAAACCCTCAGCTTGAGGAGTGTGAGTGTTGTCCTGTGATGTGAGCAGACAGAGAGACACTGACCTGTAGGAGCTGGAGGTGATCCTCAGTGTGTAAGAGATGATCCAGCTCAGTGCTTCTCATCGTGAGCTCAGTGATTTCCTGCTGCAGCTCTTGAATGAGCTCTTCATCCTGTTTCTCTGCTGCTTTCTTCGTCTCCTCCATCATCTCCAGCAGCTCAGTCTGACATCTCTCAATGGAGTGTATCAGATCACTGAAGAGCTCAACACTGGCTGCTTTCTCTCGCTCTGTGCTTTTCTGAAATATATATATATATATTGTGAGGTTGTGCATCCGTGCGCTGGCACGTGCCTCAAAAGAGGACTTAACAATGCAAAGATACGGGAGGAAGATCTAGGAGTTGAGCTCTCTGATGACATGTGGGACAGGTGCTTGGCTACGATACATGCTTGTTCAATCAATAGCAGACACCAACTGATCCAATTCAAAGTTATTCACCACTTACATTACACCAAAGCTAAATTGCATGAAATCTTCCCCTCCGTTTCACCAATGTGTGAAAGGTGTAAGGTGGCAGAAGGTACAGCTTCTCATGCTTTCTTTTTTTGCCCCTTTATTGTCTGGATTTTGGTCAAGCATTTTTGACTGGTACTCCAAGGCTTACAATAAGCCTCTTCCACCGGATGCTGAACTTGCCATCTTCGGCCTCTCACAGCGCACCTCTAGCCTTTCAAGTGCATTGAAACAGTCCTTAATGCTGGGTATGGTCGTGGCTAAAAGACTTGTGCTTAAGAACTGGAAGTCACCCTTACCCCCTTCCTTCCAGATGTGGATTATGGATATGATCTCCGTCATAGAGATGGAAAGACTTCGACTTTTGAGGACTGAATCTATTGAAAAGTTTTCTGCTGTTTGGGGTTCATTTCTCAGGTATTTGGACAAGTTAACAGCTCAGTCGGCCCCCAAAGGCTTCTCTAAGATCTAGGCATTAGCAAGTCTTGGTACTTGCTCTGCCGCAGCAGCGTAGCAGATCTATTCTGCTTAGACCAAATACATGAACATTGTCATGTACAATCTCTCCGAGAATTGTCATGACAGAAATATATGTATGATTAATTAAGTGATGCCATCCATTTAAAAAGAAAAAACTGCTACAGATTCCCTTGCCTGTGTACCCCTGCTAAGCTGCGGTTAATGTCTATCTGTGTGTATTCTTTATCTGTGTGCCAAATTTCATAGATTTCCCACAAATAGTTTTATGAACTGCCATAGACTTCAAGAGAGGCGGAGAAAGAAGAAGAAGATGATGATGATGATGACGAAGAAGGTGGTGCTTGACCCCTAATTAATTGACTTCATTTACAGTATCAAACAATATCCTTAATGGATACTGTATTTATCAAACTCACTTTCCTGAGTTCTGTGAAATACTTAATGTCTTGAATCTTCTTTTTTTTGTCCTGGATCGTCTGCTGGACATCTTTCTGTATCTTCATTAGCTGACTCTACAGACAAGCAGGAACACACAAATACATTTTATCACTTAATTCCCAATGTTTTGACCAAATATATAGTTGGAATATTTAAAAAGTAAAAGGTTATTAAAGTATTTTTTTTATATTGTTAGGAACTCATACCTTCTTCTCTTTACTCTCCTCCTCTAGAGGAACAGTGTTGTGAGTCTTGTGGTCTCCGTCAGTGCAAAACACACACACACGTGTCTGATCATCTCTACAGAACAGCTCCAGAGGTCTCTCATGTTTTTGGCATATATAATCCTTCATATTCTCCACAGGGTCCATCAGTTTGTGTTTATTTAAGCTCAGGACTCTCAGGTGAGGCTCCAGGTGAGTTTCACAGTAAGAGGTCTGACACACCAGACAGGACTTCAGGGCTTTCTTTTTTCTTTCATCACAGATGTCACAGAGAACTTCAGATTTACTCAAACTAAACTTTTTCTGAAAGAGCTGCACAACCTCTCTAAGTGCACTGTTGATCTTGATGTCGGGTCTTTTACTGAATGTTTCTTTACAGAATGGACAGTAGCAGTTCTGACTGTTCTCCCAGCACTGGTTCAAGCAGCTCTTACAGAAGTTGTGTCCACATGGAGTGCTGACTGGATCAGTAAACACATCCAGACACACTGAACATTTAAGCTCCTTAGCTAGAAGACCACTGGAGGTTGACATAGCTGATAAGAAGAGGAATAATTAAAATGTATCACCTATAGCTCTTGTCTGCAAATATTGGATAATATACAAAAAACATTTTTACTTGTACGGCAACCAAAACAGGAATTAAGTATCATTGTAAGTGATGTCTAGATTGTACAGTTCTTAGTTACTTTATTCAATAATATTTTTAGTAGCTGACTTACATGGAGGGTTTTCCCTACTGCGTCTGGATTTTCGTGATCGAATTCTTTCTGCCATTGCTGATCTTGTCTTTAAGCCTTGTCAGAAATAAAGTCACAGGACATATTTAATTTCATAACATTTTAGGGCTTTATAATTTCCACAATGTGAAACCCAGTCCTAAAAAATTAAATTTACTGTACATGGAGTGTCATAAAATTTAGGATGAATAAATTAAAATTAGGGGTATCAAATCATGGAACAAACTAGTGTCTGTAAAGATTCACTTCACCAGCATTTCACTAATTCATTTGAGGAAAACGATCATCATACCATACACACTAACTGAAAGACCTTCATCACAATAGATGAAATTATAGCATAAAAGTAGAATATTCTTATCAAATTAAAACTATAATTAGAATAATTACTTGACTTATTGTTAAACTTGTTAAATCAAGTTTTTTTTTATTACAGTTTATTAAACATACTTTCTGAGAGAGAGAGACAGAGACAGAGACAGAGAGAGAGAGAGAGAAACTAATTCCAGAAAATTAAAATGAAAGTTCCAGTGTCTGTAAAAATTATAAATTTTTACAGAGGGTCCTTGGAGAATTGACCTAAAAAAGTTTGAGAGCCCCTGTAAAAATAAATAAATAATTAAATAAATAAAACTATACTTAAAAAAATAATTACTAGCTTAGAGCCAAACGGATCAGCTTTTTGATAATGTTTTAATGGCAAACAGTATCACTGTACAATGCAACCATTTGTATCAATTGACTGTTAATATTGATTATGATGATACATACTAATTCCAGAACTTCACAAATTATATTTATGGATGTAAAACAGATCATAATCATTCTTGTATGCAGATCTAAACATATTAACAGAGATCTGAGTACGTATATGATTCCAAATAAGGTTTTGCATTTTGAAAAATCAGATCAGACCACATCTTCAAAATATTCAGTTAATGGATTTTTCTTATCTGACCCACAAAGTGCAGTTTTCAGTGTGTTCAGTTTGTCTAAAGTATACTCAACAAACATTAGAAAAATGATTTTTTTTTAAATATATATATTCATAACTTACCTGTGAGTGAATATCATGTATTACAATGCTTCAATTAGGATTTTGTTGTTGTTTTGTAAAGTGTTAAGGAATTAAAAGTCGAAGTTTGCTCCCATCAGACTTTGACCCTGTATCATGTGTCTTTGTGCACAGTTTTATAGAGTGTCAGCCTATTATATAAGGTGCACTGCATACAACTTCAATGTCATTTATAAAGTACCTGAATTCTGACTGTTGCTATAGCATTAAAACCTTTATTCAAAAAAGGTCACTCCAAATCTTCTTGTTGATATAAACAGCATTTCACTCACAGTAATGAACAATTTGGAGCCCCACGACTCCCAAAAGGCTCCTTACACAATAGCTGGTGAAGCTCCGATATTTAGTATGTTGTCAGTGAGGTGTTGCTAGCTAGATCACAATTCCACCTGAAATGTTCTTTATGACACTGTAGCAAAGTTCGTGGGATGGAAGGAAGAGGACAAAGGGGTCGGCTGGACTGCTGACAGGTTTATTATAAACAAAAATAACTAAAAAGTTACAAACTGCCAAACGGTGACTCTTATTCTAGTCTCTTAAACTAGTCAACACTAGTTTCGTTTCACTCCTTCCGGTTTCCGTTTCCGGATTGGGTCAGCAGTCCATCTCTCTCTCGCTTGCTTCCGACTCTCCTGGCATTTTATACTCTCTCCACGCCAATTACTAGAACAAGAAACAGGTGATGATAATTTTTGCCCAAACCACTCACTTACCACTCGTCTCCTGATTCTCTCTCCCGCTGCAGACTTCGCTAAACCACACCCCCCCTGTCACATACCCCCACCGCCCGACTCAGGCCGGGGAGCCATCCGGCCTGAAGCCAACCCCCCCACCCCCCATTTCTGGAGAGGAAGTCAGCCACCGCCATCTGAACACCTGGCCTGTGGATCACCTTGAACTTAAAAGGCTGAACAGCTAGATACCAATGAGAAATATCTAGTAAAGTACAGATACCGCCTTTTAGTACTTAAGTACAGTAGTGAAGTAGTTCTACTTCGTTACTATACATCTCTGGTTCCCCTGAAACAGAACCCAGCGGTCCTGGCTCAGTTTCCCCCACCTGTACCCGCGCTGTCTCCTTCCGCACCTTATTTCCCCAAGAGGCATCCGCACATAACGACCCCAATAAAACCGTAAACGCGGGCCAATTCGTTCCCAAGATTATCGGATGCCGGAGGTGGGGACTAACCGCCACCTCCACACTATGCTTTTGTCCCCGGAATTGAATTATAATTGGCACAACCGGATACTCCACCACATCCCCGTGTACGCACCGCACCTTAACCACGCGGCTTGTATCCAATGCCCCCCGGTTGAATCAGGCTTTGATGGATTGAGGTTTGGTTACATCCTGAATCCACCAAGGCCGGATATGTACCCCCCTTGATACTCACTGGTATTTGGTACTCGCCAGCCTGACCGGGGGTGACCTGTGGGACGTCCGGGACCTGGATCATCGTCCCCACCTCCATCACTGGACACCTGTCTACGAAATGCTCCGGGTCCCCGCAACGCCAACAGGCCAGCCCAGACCTACCCGCCGCCCCAGTGGCAGGGAGTGGATTGGAGAATTGGCACAGAGAGAGCGGAGAAACGGAAGCACTGTCCCCTCCGGCAGCCACAAGCCCCCGCCCCCCTGGGCGGGGCCCTTGGACTCGCGAAATGGCCTGGGTAAGACCCGCCCCTGGGGCGGGACACGAGGAGGGCCAGGTGGACGGGACCTAGGGACAGGGACAGGGCGAGAGAGAGAGGGGGGAGAGAGAGAAGGAGAGAGAGAGTTAGTAGGTGGGGGTGCGCCGACCCTTGGGCACGCCACCATGTGGTCCTCCGCCAGGTGGATGGCCGAGTCCAGCGACGTGGGGCGGTGGCACTGGACCCACTCGGCCGTCTTTGTGGGAAGCCGAGCGATGAACTGCTCCAGCACCACCAGGTCGACGACATGCTCCATGTCGCTTCCCTCGGCTAGTAGCCACTTGCGGCAGGAGTCCCAGAGCTGTTGGGCCATCGCAAAGGGTCGACCGGCTTCGCCCAAGTCCAGGGACCGGAACCGCTGGCGGTGTTGACCCGCAACCGGCTGACCCGCTGGATGACGGTCCTCTTTAGGTCGTCGAAGACCAGGAGGTTCGCCACTGGAAGTTGTTGGGCGGCCACCTGGGCCTCTCCAGAGAGCAGGGGAATGAGGCGCACCGGCCACTGCTCTCTGGGGCAACCGCAGGCCTCCGCCGAATTTTCAAATAGCTCCAGGAAGGCCTCCGGATCGTCCTGGGGCCCCATCTTGTGCAGCGGTAGGTGCATGGGTGCGGCGGGCAGCCGCACCCATGCACAAACCTCCCGATCGATCCAGCTCCGGAACCTCTCGCGGTCCTCCTGCTGGGCCTGGACAATGACCTGGAAACGCCTCTCCTGATCTGTCCTTAGGTCCAGCAGGGCCTGGTGTTGTTCACGGTGAAGGACCGCGAGGGAGGCGATGATATCTGCAAGCGGCGTGGCGGCCGGACTTTGCATGGCGGCGGCGACGGTCCTACTTCCTCCCGGGTTTCGGCACCAGTGTAGCAAAGTTCGTGGGATGGAAGGAAGAGGACAAAGGGGTCGGCTGGACTGCTGACATGTTTATTATAAACAAAAAGAACTAAAAAGTTACAAACACCCAAACGGTGACTCTTATTCTGACACGTCAACACTAGTTTCGTTTCACTCCTTCCGGTTTCCGTTTCCGGCTTGGGTCAGCAGTCCGTCTCTCTCTCGCTTGCTTCTGACTCTCCTGGCGTTTTATACTCTCTCCACGCCAATTACTAGAACAAGAAACAGGTGATGATAATTTTTGCCCAAACCACTCACTTACCGCTCGTCTCCTGATTCTCTCTCCCGCTGCAGACTTTGCTAAACCACGCCCCCCTGCCAAAGACACGTTCACACTAGTTCAAATCTAATAACATTATATTTACTTTATTTCTTGTCTATTTACTGACATATCACACGATACTTACTGATATAAAACTACTTAAACTTTAATTAAACTTTACTTGTGCACAATTCACATTTCTCCATATTAAGCCTAAAATGTGTTTTAATGTCACTATAGATGTAATCTATAGATGACATTTTAAGTGTAAATAAAGTATACGTGCAATAGTGCCACTTTAGAACAATCATATGTACTTCAATATATCTTTAGTTAGTGGGGAAAAGTCATGACGTTTGCCAAGTATGGTAACCCATACTCAGAATTGGTGCTCTGCATTTTACCCATCCAAGTGCACACACACAGCAGTGAGAAGTGAACACACCGTGAACATACACCTGGAGCAGTGGGCAACTATATATCCAGCACCCGGGGAGCAACTGGGGGTTCAGTACCTTGCTCAAGGGCACTTCAGCCATGGGTATTGAGGGTGGAAGAGAGCGCTGTTCATTAACTCCCTCCCACCTACAACTCCTGCCAGCACCGAGACTCAAACCTGTGACCTTCGGGTTACAAGTCCAACTCTCTAACCATTAGACCACAGATGCCCCAGTTAATAGTTAGACTTCAGCTCTTCTTCTGCACAATTAAAAGTGCATTAAGTACAAAATTAGTTGTTACAATTTAGCAGACTTTGAGTATATCAGTTTAGTGATAAGTAATTAATATGTAAATGTATTTGTGGTATAGCATGCAAAATATGTATTTTCAAGTTGATGCAAAGGCTTTTTATATGATATTTTATTTTATTTCAATGAATTGTTATTTATTTTAAACTGATTAATGTAATGTTTTGTTGCCAGCAGATGCATCCGTGTTTTTATACACCAAATAAAACATTGTTGCCAAAAAGTCGCATACAACTTGCTTTAGGGCTGGAGCCGACAATGGAGTGAGCTCTAAGGCTGGAGGCCACACTGGAGCGAGCTCTGGGGCTGGAGCCAACACTGGAGAGAGCTCTGGGGCTAGAGCCGACACTAGATCGAGCTCGGGAGGAGCGGGCACTTGAGGACACTCTGGAAGGCGCTTTCAAGGAGCAGGCACTGGAGTGAGCATTGGGGCTGGCAGGCTCGCCACATTAACATCCTTTGGGCTTGCCACATTAATGTTTGTTGTGTGGGCCACATTAATGTTCATTGGGTTTGCCATATGAATGGCTGGTGAACTAGAGTGGGCCTTGGACGGCAGCAGGCTTTGGTGAGCCGCAGACAGCAGTGGGCTGGTTCTGGCTCGGGACCAGACACTCCCCAGACACCAGAAGACACCTTTCCTCCAACTTAGCCCAGTGGTGTCTAGGAGGTCCAAGGAGCGATGGTAGTTGGCCCCGAGCCAGAACAGCTGATTAAGCATGACATCATCCAACGCCATCACCGCGGCAAGCTTGCAGAATTCCCCTTCATACTCATAGAAGGGGAGATCTTGACGGGATATGCTGTTTCCATGCTGCGGGGGAAAAACCAGGAAACAAAAAATGGGAAAAAGAAAAACAAGGAGAAGGAGGCGCTGCTTACTTTTTTCAGGATGGCTGTTCTGTCATGACACTAAGGATGGCTGAAGCGAAACAGTCGTTCCGAAGCTTTGCGAGATCCCGAAGCGCAGATGTGTCGAAACACTGATCCGAAGCGTGATTCGAAACACCCATGTCACGTGACTATGACCAAACGAAGCCTCGAAGTGTTTCACTAATTGTTTCATCAGGTGTGGTCCGCCGAATCAGCGTTTGATTGGAACGGTCGGGAACAGACCACACAATCGCACATCTGTATAAAAGTGAAATAAACGCATTTTGACCTCGTGGGTTTTTGTGAGAGGAGTTTGACTTTGAGATAGCGGATTTTTGGTGATATAGTGACATGCGATTTGATTAGTTATAGGCAATTTAGACTTACATTTAAATTTACACAACACATTGACTGAGAGGCTAGAGACAGACAGAGTATACATATAGTGACACATTAATAGATACATAGATATAAATATATATAGACAGCTAGATTAATAGATAGATACATATATAGATAGATTACAGATACATATATAAATACATATATTATAGATAGATACATATATAGATAGATTATAGATACATATATAAATACATATATTATAGATAGATACATATATAAATACATATATTATAGATAGATACATATATAGATACATAGATTATAGATACATATCTAGATACATAGATCGATTCATATATAGATAGATAGATTTGGATAGATAGATAAAATGGAAGCTCCCCAGAAGAGATGCCGTACATCTGTGGTGTGGGAGCATTTCCATTTAGAAACCCCAAATAAAGTGAGATGTGTGTATTGTGATCGGCAGCTAGCCTACTGCAACAATACATCATCCATGATGCGCCATTTGAGGAGCACTCATCCTGCCATTTTGCAGGGTGCAGAGGATGGCATTCCCCCTGTACCTAGGCCTGCTACTGACACTGCTGGGCCATCTAAGCAAGGTATGCATTGTTTGGGATATAATTATAATTGAAATATAATTACAACCTTTTGGGACACTGTTTATAAAGTTTATAAGTTATATAAAGCACTGATTATAAACACTGGAAGGTTTCCAAATAATGAACCAGTAGGCTATACTTTTAATAGATGTGCACTAATTGAATATGTTTTGTCTTCTCTTTTAAAAGTCAGACAGAGGGAATTGGATGAGGCTCTTATAAACATGGTGGTGAAGGATCTGCAGCCCTTCACCATCGTGGACGATGAGGGATTCAGGGCATTTGTGAACAAGCTTGATCCAAGCTATGTCCTCCCATCCCGGAAGGTGCTTAAAATAATGGTCAGCGAAAAGTACAACAAAGCCAAGGAGAAGACAATGGAGGACCTACAAAAGGCCGAATTTGTTAGCCTTACAGCTGACATGTGGTCCTCCATTAATATGGATGGATATCTTGGTGTGACTTGCCATTACATAACACCAGAGGCAAAAATGGCAACTGTTGTACTGGGTGTAAGGAGGTTTTACCAAACCCACACAGCCCAGCATCTCATGGAGGCTAAAGCCTTGCTAATGGCTGAGTGGGGAATAACCTCCAAAGTTCAGTGCATGGTGACTGACAATGCATCTAACATGATCCTAAGTGCCCAGCTACTCCACCTTCGCCATGTCCCATGTTTTTACTCATACTTTAAATTTGATTGTGAAAAAGGCACTAGATCAAACCCCAGTCATCAATGAAATACGCCAGAAGGCCAGAAAGATAGTGGGGTTGTTCAGATCCAGCTGCAAAGCAAAGGACAAGCTTGTGGAGATGCAGAGCTTGATGGGAAGACCAACTCTGATGATGGGAAGACTGCACTTTCCAACTTAAACAATGATACTGCTCCCCTGACAAGTATTGATTATGACATTATTGAACAATCATTGTCAATACTGCAACCATTCAAACTCGCAACAACAGAGATGTCAGAGGAAAAGAGAGTGTCTGCTTCAAAGCTTATACCACTGTACAGGATGTTGCAGCAAAAGCTTGCACAGAAAAAAGGAAATGCAACGCAGGAATCAACTGTTCAATTAGGTAGGCCACAATGACCATACTACCCATGTGATTGGCCATAACTGTCATATTATTGTCATTATTATAAATATGTGTTTCTCCTGTTTTGGCTCATAGGCTCACATCTGCAAGAAGGTCTGCACTCCAGATGTGGAGGTTATGAGAGTTTTAGAGCCTTGGCACTGGCTACACTGCTGGACCCAAGGTTCAAAAATGTGGCATTTGGAAATGCTGCCAAAGCCCAGGAAGCTGAAAAGCATATCACACTGGAGTGTGCTTCACTGATGCGTTCAAACACAAATCCTGGTGAGCAGTTTCAGTCTGTGTTATGTTATGTAATCTGAATCATGTAATATAATATATCCTTCATATATGCCGTCAGTTTAGGATTTGTTACTAATTGCTGTTTTCATTTTTATTCAGACCCAGAAATGTCAACATCACACCCATCATCATCATCATCACCATCAACATCAACACCAGTAGAAACACAGGACAGTTTATGGGAACTTTTTGATACTCGCATCCATCAAACCAAGATGATACACAATGCTACAGCTGATGCCACAGTGGAAGTGAAAAAATACATCAACGATGCGTATTTGCCCAGAACTCATGATCCACTAACTTACTGGAAAGAGAGAGCAGTAATCTTTCCTCATTTGTATGTCCTTGCAAAAAAATATCTTTGTATGCCAGCAACAAGTGTCCCTTGTGAGAGGATTTTTTCAAAGGCTGGAGAAATTATCTGTAAAAAAAGAAGTAGGCTAAGTCCTTCCACAGCAGATAAATTAATATTTTTGAATAAAAATCTCTAAAAAAGTGAGACATTGTGGCTTGATTTCTTTTATTAATATTCATTTTTCATGACCAAAATAACATTATGCACAGTGAGGAGCCTATAGGTTACAAGCTTCACATATTAGAACATTATAATAATAAAAAAACAACACATTTTTTTAATTGCTCGTCAAGGTTGTTTCAGATCAACACCTGCAAGTGACCACTAGGTGTCACCGTTGAGACGGGTGTCGGATTGATTCGAAGCCTCGAAACAATATGGCACATTTGGTTCAACTGTTTCATTGGTTCACGAGGCCTCGATTTTGCCATCACTACATGACACACAGGAGCGAGGAGCAAGAAGACGCAGGATATTTCTTCAACATTATTTTTTTTAATTCAAAGATGTGGAATTACAAGGAGTATGGAGGAGATGACATTTACAACAGCCGACAGAGAATTGTGAACAGGGAACACTTTAAATACACATAAGAGGATAATGGGATAACGAGACACACATGGGATAAATGGAAACACATAGAAAACACCTGGAATCAAATTAATCAACATGAGGAAGAAAACTGGGTCACAGGGAGAAAAACATACACAATACATGGAACAGTGTCTGACAGGCAAGTGCCTAAGCTCGCTCGTCCAGGGTGGCCCAAACACAATAAAGAGATATATATTTTTGTTATTATATGGGCTACCTACAACAGTAAAAGAACCTTTTGAATGAGACACAACTAATGTGTAGTGTGAGAGCGGCATGGCTTGTGAGACATACCAATGGTAACTAAGGAGGGGGGGTTTTGCGAAGGGTCAATTACATTATGTCTGAAATCTATGTTCCCAGTAACTAGGGAACACAAAGCCATGTTTATATAGAGAGCTATACATCCATCTAGTGGTTACACCATGGTATTACATATGATAAAGTGTTCATACTTAAAGGTACATATAGTACTGTAAAATATATTTATTTTAATATATATATATATTTTTAATGGTCCCTTGTGCCATCTCATTCAGAAAATCCATGTGAATATTCTGTGTTATTTATCACTAATATTTCTGATGATTGTTAGTGAAATACAACAACGTACAAGTTATGCGCATGTAATTGTCCAGCCCTAATTTTAATTATACACTCTGCTGTACCATAAACATTTTAAAATACATTTCTCTCACAAGTCTGTCACATAGGCATACATGTGAGTATCAGATATGTTCACCTACTGTGTGTCTTAAAAAGAGTCTCAGAAAAAATATTGTTTATTAAAAAGTTAAAAAGCTTTCAGACTGTTGTTTATCAGTTCAGATTAACTTTCACAGAAAAACAGAAGCCCCCACAATGATTGCCCCCAGGTGGCTGGACCCAGCAGGTCATATACCCAACCCTCTCCATGTAATCTAATGGGATGTGAGAAAAACAAAAACAAAAATGGATGATTTTGAAAAAAGGATGCAAACGTCAATATGCAGTAGTTTACAAATCAAACGTTTTTGGGTTCAAAAGACAAAAAGTAATCGATAATCTGTTACTGTAATCATAGTATAGCCTATGTGTGAAAGGGATACAGGATGGTGTTTTACTGCCGTTAACGTTAATTCGAGCTGTAAAGTTCAATTTTACAGATAACAATAATAACAGATTTTCAAAGCTAAAACATCAGATAGAAAACATTATGATATTAACATTTTATCATTTTACTAATAGCAGCTGCATACAACATATCCGACTTTCAGATGAAAATGTATTACACTGCTTTGTTTTCATTGTTTATTTCACTATCTGGGTTGTAAATTCATCCATTGTAGTTGAAAGGTGAGATGATCATTGGTGCTGAATCTTTACCAGTATCGTCAGGAAAGGGGCAAAAATATGAATATAGTCGATTAGTGAAAGACTGACCAGTGAAAGAGTAGATATGAGATCTGGACTCTACATCATAGAAGGAGACAAGACCCTCCTCATAATCCACAAACACCCCCACCTTCTGTGGCTTCACTCTCAGAGACAGAAGGACATAGGAATCAGTACAAGCCCAATATTCATCACCATTCCTCAGAGCCACAGTCCAGAATCCATTCTCAGGACACACTCTGATCTTTCTCTTCCTGTTAATAGATTCTCTGGCCACTCCTAAATCCCACATATTCTTTCCCTTCACCTGCACTTCAAAATAAAATCTTCCTGACAAGAATCCCTCTTTTCCCAGGACAGAGGCACACTTATCAAACCGCTCTGGGTAATCTGGGAGTTTGTGCTTAATGTCTCCATGTCTCACTTGTTTTCCATCATTAGACAGAATGAGTTTTGGATAAGCTGTGTCAGGATCCAGAGTCACATCCACTGAGAAAGAAATCAGATAATACATTTGAACAAAGATCTCCATAAGTGTTTGGCAGAATAAATGTTAATTATCACTAAACTATTTATGTGAAGATGAAAAATCACACATTGTACCTGCATACTGCTGCATCTTCCTCAATACTGGGAAGTGAAAGAATAATAAAAATATTTTCTATTTTTTGTATAAAAAACTATTGTTTTGTCTCAGAAGTAATTTTGTACAGTTAAATGAGCATCTAATGAAATGTGTTCTGTATTTGATATTGACCTACCAGTTAGACTGAGTTTCTGGTCTAGAGTTTCCTGCAGCTGAGTCAGAGCTCTCCTCAGAGTCTCCACACTCACATCAGTGTTCATTCTGATCTCAGGCCGGTTCCTGGTGTGTGGAGGACTGCACAGGGATGGATCAATCTACAGCAGGAGAGAGGAGAAATCCCTCAGCTTGAGGAGTGTGAGTGTTGTCCTGTGATGTGAGCAGACAGAGAGACACTGACCTGTAGGAGCTGGAGGTGATCCTCAGTGTGTAAGAGATGATCCAGCTCAGTGCTTCTCAGCTTTAGCTCAGTGATTTCCTGCTGCAGCTCTTGAATGAGCTCTTCATCCTGTTTCTCTGCTGCTTTCTTCGTCTCCTCCATCATCTCCAGCAGCTCAGTCTGACATCTCTCAATGGAGTGTATCAGATCACTGAAGAGCTCAACACTGGCTGCTTTCTCTCGCTCTGCGCTTTTCTGAAATAGTTATATTTTTAAATAATTGGCTTCATTTACAGTATCAAACTTAAACATTATTCATTAAAGATTTAACATCTTTAGCTCACTTTTCTGAGTTTTGCGAAGTATTTAATGCCTTGAATCTTCTCGATTCTGTCCTGGATCTTCTGCTGCATGGCTTTCTGTGTCCTCATTAGCTGAGTCTATAGAGAGACAGAAACATAGAAACATTTGATCAAATCAGCATTTTCCATCTTCTGACAAAAGATCTAGCTGCATAATTTAAAATGAGGTTATTGGAATACGTTTTGATGTTAGTAAATCTTGCCTTCTTCACTTTACTCTCCTCCTCTAGAGGAACAGTGTTGTGAGTCTTGTGGTCTCCGTCAGTGCAAAACACACACACACGTGTCTGATCATCTCTACAGAACAGCTCCAGAGGTCTCTCGTGTTTCTGGCATATATAGTCATTTATATTCTCCACAGGGTCCATCAGTTTGTGTTTCTTTAAATAGATTTTGTGATGAAACTCCAGGTGAGTTTCACAGTAAGAGGCCTGACACAGCAGGCAGGATTTCAGGGCTTTCTTTTTTCTTTCATCACAGACGTCACAGAGAACTTCAGATTTACTCAAACTGGACTTTTTTTGAAAGAGCTGTGCAACCTCCCTAAGAGCTGTGTTGATCTTGAGGTCAGGTCTTTTACTGAATGTTTCTTTACACAATGGACATCTGCACTGTTGACTGTTCTCCCAGCACTGGTTCAAGCAGCTCTTACAGAAGTTGTGTCCACATGGAGTGCTGACTGGATCAGTAAACACATCCAGACATACTGAACACTGAAGCTCCTCAGCCAGAGAACCAATGGAGGATGACATATCTTAAAACAAGAGAAATAATTAAAATATATCACCTCAAGTTCTTGTCTACGCATGTTAGATCATATTTAAAGTATATTATTACTTGTACAGTAAAAAAAAGAAGCTGTGATGCTAAGACAAGTTTTTTTTTTCGTTTGCTTTATCCAATTAAACTTTTAGTGATTAACTTACTTGGAGGGATATCCATACTCTCTCTGTTTTGTTGTGATTGAAAAAAATCTGCCATTGCTCTGCTTTTCTTTAGGCCCCGCCATGAAAAAAACAAAAAAAAACAAAGTCACAGCACATGTTTCATTTCACAGCATAGAACCCCCCCCCCCCTCCTCCAAAAAAAGAAAAGTAAAAACCCCTTTTTTCCCATAATATTTCTCAAATCAAACCAACAAAATGGTATTTTAATGTTAGTCGAAAACTATTGTACACACAATACTATTGTATACAAATTCTCACAATTATATTCCTTCTTAGAGAAAAATGGTATCTGTGAGGATTTCCAGTCAGGATTTAGACCGTATCATAGTACTAAGACTGCTTTCCTTAGAGTTCCAAATGATCTGCTCTTATCATCTGATTATGGTTGACTGCCATCAGTTCCTAGCAGTGAATGAAGAGGTATCATATCGATCACAAGTGCAGTATGGAGTACCTCAAGGCTCAGTACTAGTGCCATTACTCTTCACGCTTTACATATTACCCTTCGAAGATATCATCAGGAAACACGGTGTTAGCTTTCACTGTTATGCTGATGATACTCAGCTCTATATTTCTTTGTGGCCCAGTGAAACATACCAATTTGATAAACAAAATGCATAGTCGATATAAAAAACTGGATGACAAGTAATTTCTTACTGCTAAATTCTGAAAAAACAGAGGTGTTAATTATAGGACCTAAAAACTCTGCTTGTAATAACCTAGAACACTGTCTAAGACTTGATGGCTGCTCTGTCAATTCTTCGTCATCAGTTAGGAACCTAGGTGTGCTATTTTATCGCAATCTTTCCTTAGAAAGCCACATTTCTAGTATTTGTAAAACTGCATTTTTCCATCTCAAAAATATATCTAAATTACGACCGATGCTCTCAATGTCAAATACAGAAATGTTAACCCATGCGTTTAAGACCTCAAGGTTAGATTATTGTAATGCTTTATTGGGTGGTTGTTCTGCACGCTTAATAAACAAACTACAGCTAGTCCAAAATGCAGCAGCTAGAGCTCTTACTAGAACCAGCAAGTATGAAGTGAAGTGAAGTGAAGTGAAGTGACATTCAGCCAAGTATGGTGACCCATACTCAGAATTTGTGCTCTGCATTTAACCCATCCGAAGTGCACACACACAGAGCAGTGAACACACACACACACTGTGAACACACACCCGGAGCAGTGGGCAGCCATTTATGCTGCGGCGCCCGGGGAGCAGTTGGGGGTTCGGTGCCTTGCTCAAGGGCACCTCAGTCATGGTATTGAAGGTGGAGAGAGAACTGTACATGCACTCCCCCCACCCACAATCCCTGCCGGCCCAGGACTCGAACTCACAACCTTTCGATTGGGAGTCCGACTCTCTAACCATTAGGCCATGACTTCCGACCATATTAGCCCTGTTCTGTCAAAACTGCACTGACTCCCTATCAAACATCGTATAGATTTTAAAATCTTGTTTATAACGTATAAAGCCCTGAATGGTTTAACACCTCAGTATTTGAACGAGCTCTTGTTACATTATAATCCTCCACATCCGCTACATTCTCAAAACTCAGGAAATTTGATAATACCTGGAATATCAAAATCAACTGCGGGCGCCTAAACTCTGGAATATTCTACCTAACATTGTTCGGGAGGCAGACACACTCCTGAAGTTTAAACATAACACACTAATACGCTTCTAATATCCAAATCCGTTAAAGGATTTTTAGGCTGCATTAATTAGGTAAACCGGAACCGGGAACACTTCCCATAACATCCGATGTACTTGCTACATCATTAGAAGAATGGCATCTACGCTAATATTAGTCCGTTTCTCTCTTATTCCAAGGTCACCGTAGCCACCAGATCCAGTCTGTATCCAGATAAGAGGGTCACTGCAGTCACCCGGATCCAGTACATATCCAGACCAGATGGTGGATCAGCACCCAGAAAGGACTTCTACAGCCCTGAAAGACAGCGGAGACCAGGATAACTAGAGCCCCAGATACAGAACCCTGTAAAGACCTTGTCTCAGAGGAGCACCAGGACAAGACCACAGGAAACAGATGATTGAACTGATGAACTGATGAATCTGATTTTGCTGCAACCTGGAATTGAACTGCTGGTTTCGTCTGGTCAGAGCAGAACTGGCCCCCCAACTGAGCCTGGTTTCTCCCAAAGATTTTTCTCCATTCTGTCACCGATGGAGTTTCGGTTCCTTGCCGCTGTCTCCTCTGACTTGCTTAGTTGGGGACACTTCATCTCCAGCGATATCGTTGACTTGATTTAAACAGAATTGAGATGATGACATCACTGAATTCAATGATGAACTGCCTTTAACTGTCATTTTGCATTATTGACACACTGTTTTCCTAATTAATGTTGTTCAGTTGCTTTGACACAATATGTTTTCAACTGTATTTATTACCACTGTTCTTACATTGCTAGTTTCATTATATGCATATATAACCCTACATTGCACTCCTATTTATAATCTGTACATACAGTACTCTGTTTAATATTGTTTATAGCAACTCCACTGTACATACTGTAAATCATAGCTTCACTTACTCTGCACTATGTATATAAAACACTGTATTCTTGCACTTCTGGTTAGATGCTAACTGCATTTTGTTAGCTCTGTACTTGAACTCTGCATAATGACAATAAAGTTGGACCTAATCTAATCTAAAATAAACATGACTGGAAATGACCCCAGAGGAAGTACAGCAATGTCAGTGAAGGTGAGATTTTATTTATTTTTTTTACAAGAGCTACTAGTTTACTGGCAAGGTCAAGTTTTACAAAGTCTCAGTGTTACACTAAAACTCTATTTGTAACATTTCACTATTTTTTAAAGAAATGACAAATTAATGCCAGCATTTCACAAATTAAATGTATGGATGCAAAACAGATTATATTCACTCTTGTATACAGCTCTTGCCTGTTATTAACATAAAGCTAAATTAAATGATTCCAAATAAGTGTTTTATTTTTATAAGTCAGACGAATTCATGACCACATCAAAATGTTCAATTATTTGAATTTTCTCATCTAACGCACAAAGTGCAGTTTTCAATGTCTGTCTAAACGAGACTCAGAAGTGAACATTAGAAAAATAAGACGTTTCATATATTTCTGTATCTTACCTGTGAGTGAATATCGCATAAGTCTTAGAATGCTTCAATTAGGAATTAGTTTTTTAAGAGAGAGAGAGAAAAAGGATAAGTGTAATAAAGTCTGTTGTCTATATATGCTAGCATACTTTCTGAAGCAAATCAGTCTTTGACCCTGTCATCATGTGTCTTTTATGGAGGTGTGTCCTTTTTTTTTCTTTTCTTTTTTTTAATGTATGTAGTACATAAACTGTATACAACTCCAATGTCCAATGTTTCCACAGGACTTTGTTGAAACTGTGGTGCGTCGTCTATGATGCCTCTTGGCGGGGTCTGGGGGCATGCCCCCCCCAGGAAAAAACTTTAACATTTTAAAGTTAAATTCAAAAAAGTGCACTTTGAGAGTTCAAAATGAAGAGCTCCAACACAGATTCAGTGTGCAAAGTAAAAGAAAAGAGCTGAGTCGGGCCAGCTGCATAAACTTAGCCACCATGTTAAGACTGTCTTAAGAACTAGTTTGACCAACTACCAGTTACCAAAGGGTAATCAGTCTTTTCTCATTCAAATAAGACTAATCTACCTTTTCATAACAGAATTTAAAAATAGAAACAGGCCCCTGGTGAATGTACTTGTTCTTGACATTTAAAGTGGACTCAACCCTCTCTTGTGATAGTGTCTCAGACAGACCAGTGGAAGCCAAAAAAATTTGAATAAAATAATAATAATAATAATAATTTTATATTATCATTCCTATGACAGTAATAGCCATATATTGTACTGTACCGCACTGTGAAATAAATGCCAGTGGGTGGTGACTTGAGAAAATGTACCGGCCATAAATATTTTTCCTTGCCATGAAACAATTAAACATTTAATAAAAAAAAAAGCCGAACAATACAACCCATTACAAACAAGGCATTTGTTGCATCCAGTAGGACTTAAATACTCATTATAATGACGTCTTTTTACCCATTACTGTATAAACATAATACCATGTCTGTATTTGTGATCTGCTTAAAACTCGTGTTTGAATCAATGTTGAATCTTGTTCATCAGTGGCAAATCCTTTACAAATGTAAACATACATACTGTGAGTCAGAAGTGCCAGACTGTCCTTGTAAATATGGCACTGCCCCAGTTTATAGAAACAGACTCAGGTTTAATGAGTTTGCCTTGCAGATAATAAAGCAAGAAGAATAGCATGCATATTTGGTGTGCTGTCCAGTGATAGGGCTCCGAGCTCGGCATTGGCCCAAACGCTGATTTTTTGTGGTTTCGTGGTTTTTGTGGTTTGGCTACATTTGTTCTTTTAGGTACCTTCATGTTTCTTGATCTACCTGTAAAGACCTTTTATTGAGGGCCTGCAGTTCTTTCATCAGGCACACTATCTGACTGTCAGCATACCAGCTAATGTCTTTTCTTGGGCATGGCCAGAATAAATTATTAATGCCATTGCGATGCATGCAGTTGACCTGTATGTTTCACCCTCTTCATTCATGATGATGTCAGAGAAGTGGTCATTATCATATTTCACCATACACCTGCCAACATGGTCGATGGTAATGACCTCTGGACGCCAAGAAGTTGTTTAAACCTTTGATTTTAAATTAAATCCCATATAAACAATGTAATTCCTGTTATACAGTGACTTTTATGTCTCAATGTTTTATTTACTCTTATCTTCTCTTAAAGGAGTGATAACCCCAAACCCAGGCCATGTTTGGCCCACATGCTGTATGCCAGTGCCAGATGAATGCCAGCTGTGCCAGATGCATGCCAAATCTGGGCCAAATTTGTTTTCTGACTAACACGGCTCTTCCCTTTGAATAAAGTGTTGTGTAAATGTGTGTGCTGTCATTATAAAACTCTCCTTTCACTCAGCAACTGTAAAGTGGAGCAGGACAACTTCCCACCAGTCCTTGTTTTGGATTCCCAACCACAAGCAACCCGTTCTGGTCGCGGGAATTTTTTTGTGTGATAAATATGAGCAGCATGGCACAGCAGTTTATAGGTCTATGATATTTTTCCATAAATGGATAAATATTAATTCTGCTGTTAAAAACAAATAAAGAAACCATCTAGGAGAGGTTATTATGTACAAACCATGAGAAACTCTATATGGCGGGCAGCCACAGCCTAGTTAATGTGAAACACCATATGTCATTGTATAAAGAATATGAATACTGATTGTTACTATAGGGCATTAGAATTAAAATGCTCAAAGTTCATTAGGTATCTGCGTGTGGTTATGCGCATCACTTACAGTCACAGAACAATTTGGATGCCCATGTCTTTCCAGCACAGCATCCATGTGCAGAAGCTGATCAAGTTTAGCATGTTGTCTCCATCTTGTGGACAAAGAATTTCAAGGTTAAGTAACAGAAAATTACAAACTACACTACTGGTAATAATGAACAAAAGTGACTTTTATTTACTTTATTCAGTTATAAATTGTGAACAAATTGTATTATTATATAAAAAGTGAAAATGCCTGTGGTACTTGTCCCACCCCCCCACCCTTTTTTTTTGCATTTCAGACTTGTTGAAGTGATGTGTAGCTAAAACATAAAATCTACACCCCATACCATTTTAAAAATCAGGACCAAACCAGGATGTGTCCTAATTACATGTGTTTGGTCTTCACACAAGGTGCTTTTTGCCTGATGATTACTGCACACTCATATGTGACACTGGACCACAAAACCAGTCATAAGTGTAAATGTTTTGAAATTTAGATGAATAAATTTTCTGAAAGCTGCATAAATAAGCTTTCCATTGATGTATTAGGATAAGATGGGACAATATTGGGCCGAGATACAACTATTTGAAAGTCTGGAATCTGAGGGTGCAAAAAATCTAAATATTGAAAAAAAATCTCTTTTAAAGTTGTGCAAATGAAGTTCTTAGCGATTAATATTGCTAATCAAAAATTAGGTTTTGATGTATTTACGTTAGGAAATTTACAAAATATCTTCATAGAACATCATCTTTACTTAATATCCTAGTGATTTTTGACACAAAAGAAAAAAAAATTTTTTTTTGGCTATTGCTATAAATATACCCATGCTACATATGACTGGTTTTGTGGCCTAGGGTCCCACATATGACTGGATATTTGAGAGCTTTGGCTAACTTAAGAGTTTCACCGTTATTCATGTATTTATGGTGGAGCTAGAAACACTTGACATTAGGCAGTGTCCCACTTTAGGGTAATCTCCCTACTCAGTGTTAAGATTGCACTGCTGAATGTGTATTTATTTTATATTAGCACACACTCAGTCAATTCATACCAACAACAACTGAATGGATCTAAAATATAAGGGCCGTTCACACCAACATAAATGAGCAGTCAACAATGCATTGAACACCATTGGGAGTGAAACCATTTAACTTGATTTTAATTAGTAAGGCACATTTATAAAGGCTTTGCTCTGAATAGTCTTGGTGAAATAAACTCATGCAGAGCAGTGGTAACAACATTATAGAAACGTTCAGAACAGCAGTTGGAAAGAGAAAAGGCAAGTCGTGAATAAAATGGATTTGAGTTGCATTTTTCTCAGTCCACTTCCATCTTTGAATTTCTTTCTTTTTTTTTTTTGTCAGTGTGAATGGCTCCTCAGAATGCACAACATCTGTTAACTGAGGCAAAACATAACACATCTCGTAATGAAGAAAATATCCTGAATTTTCTAACATTGAAATAATTGCGATAAACAACATATGAGCTCTAACGTTACCCATGTAATATATGATCGCATTACTGCTTAAAATCATTGTGTAGTGAAAACAGACTTTGTGAGAGGGGTTTCAGTGCCTCTGTTTGGAGGCAATGCATGTTGTGCATGCACACCAAACACTAACGATGGAAAATTAGAAATTTTATGGCCTAAGGAAGGATGTTGGTGTAATTCAGTTTGCCCTCTACAGGTGTAATGATTCACCATGCTGCGGTTCTCACATAATCATCTATTAAATACCAATTTGCATCCACTTCAGTTCATGTAGACTAGTGACTAGGATCTCATGATAACTGCACAACTTCTGTGAACCTTTGTGAGTACTGAGATTTTTCTTTTGTTTTAGGTTTTAATGCTTTTAAAGCAGAAACTATTTGTAATAATTTCCATGCTACTAAAAATAGAACAGACAGGCATATTGGAAGACTTTGTGCTTGGCTTTTGAATTATGAGTATTTTACAATTAAGCCTAGAAGCTTTTACAAACAGGGGCCACATGTTTTGTTTTAGATTAGTATGAAAACCAGTAGTACTAAGTACTAAATTTTCCATTAGAAAGATGTCATGCCTTTTAACATTAGGCCGGGGTAACATATTAGGTTAGATGAAAGTGTATGTTGGCTGTGGGCTGTGCAAACGTTGAAAACAGCTTGATTCACACATTATTCTTTATCAACTTCATGGCCATAGATTAACCACATGGCAAAGGCAAGCAATTCTGTCCAGTTTGAGTAGCAATGTACAAAAGAGAAAAAAGAAAAAAAAAAATATATATATATATTTATATATATATATATAGTATATATATAGTGCAAAGACATCTTTTTCTTTGGTCATCTTCGACAGCAGATGGCGCTGAAGAATGTCTTTCATAATGTATGCTGAACGGCAAATTGACTTTTAAAGTGAAAACAAGTCCTGTCTTACAGAGAAAGTAATTGCAGACATCTTTACAACTCTTTCACCCACATCATTGATTTTCTTTAATATGTACTTTTAATTAACAAAATATCTAAGATAGAATGTGTGAAATTTAAATCTGTAATTTTTTTTAAATGCCATGCATTTCAGAGATGTGAGATGCTGTCAGTTGTGCTACTGCAGTTATAAAAGCATTTTTATATTCATTGTAATCCTATATGAAAACATACTGTATCACAGTTGATGCTCTTGTTATCTTGACAGTATACGACTACATGGCCATTTCAAACATTTTCAGACAAGAATGTCTGCATTTTGACAAGGCCTCATTTGTGTCAGGGTATCAAGTTAATGCTATTGGCTGTTTAAAAATGTGGTGTTAAATATGTTGGCAGCATGTGCTTGTCTCTGTAAGGCTCAAGTTCAGTTCCATCATCCCCCTTTGATCAGCAATTCAGATGCACTGAGAGCGAATGTGAAAGGAGCGCTTCTCCATGCGTGTGCCTCACAGCAAAATCCTTTTGTTCCGAATCGGCCGTCTTGCTATCGCGCTACACTGGGAAGGCAGTGCAATGAAGTTATGAGAGTAAGTGAGGTCAAAATCCTGGCAATAAACAAGAACTTAATCCGTTTATCTATAAAGGGCAGGGTTAGAGAAAGAGTGGTACAATATAGTAGAAAGGGAGCTGCTTGCTTATATACAAACACACACATACACACACCTGGGCTTTGTTCTGCGGTGGCCGGTCATACATCTAACAGCCCCCAGTTTCCATTTACCTCCAGACTGCTTGCGACCGCTGACCCGGCGACCCCAATCCACAGAGGGCCCTGAGGAGGGCCCATCAATACTTGCAGCAGCTTGTTTTTGTCTGCCCTGCTGGATAAATGATGCCATTGGCTGGCACACACACTCACACACATCATCTCGATTCGCAGACTTGATAGAGTGGGGCCTTGTGGTAAAGAGGCCTTGCATTTGGGACGTCGGCCAATTTTGCAGACCTTGGTCGAGTGCGGCGAGATGCCACAGGGGGCTCTGGAGGACAAACCCCCTCCCTCTCTGCTTCTTTACATGCACCGTACCCTCTTCTCCCTCGGCCCTTCCTGTTACAGATGCCGCAGATTTAGTTAAGGGCGCCCTGGATCTCGAACTGTAGTGACCCTGGTCCCTCGTCGCTGTCAGAGTAATGTATTCATCTCATCCTCCGGCCGGCCCTTAGGTCGCAGCCTTATCTATCCAGCGTTTGTACCGCTGTCATCTTGCTGGCCGGAACCCATAAGTTCTCACTCTGCCAAGGGAAAGCAAGAAGATGTTGTTCATGTAAGCTCCACTAGAGGTCGATTGTTCTTAATACGAGGAATGATCTTGTTGAAGGTTAGGATATTATTTGATATATCCCACTAACATACTGGCCTTACTATTTCTGCAGTACTACAAATTGTTCTTGTTTAGTGTCATGCACTAACTGACTTTTATTTTTGTTTCACTGAAGTCTTTCCCTTCAATTATGTGACTTACCTGTTCTAAAAAAATAGCCCAACTATAACTTCAGTAAATAACCTTGCAGAGGTTTGATTGAAATAAGTTTCTCAATTTCTTACTTTTTAGGGTTAGGTCAGGGCTATTTTATTTAGACGTTTTTTTTTTTTTTTTTAAGGAGTTACTATAATTTTTTATCATTTAATTAATTATTTGCTTTTATCAGCTCACACACCCTCTGCAGTCCACTTGCGAATCCCAGTTTGGGAAACTCTGGTTTAGAAAATCTCATTATATGAATTCAAGCAAAAATTTTAATTTTCTAAAAATGTATTTACCCTCAGGCCATCCAAGTTATAGATGAGTTTGTTTCTTCTTCGGAACAGATTTTTTTTAATTTTTTATTTAACATTACATGACCTATGGATCATCTGTAGTGAATGATTGCCGTCATATTGAGAGTCCGAAACACTGATAAAAACATCACAATAATCCACAAGTAATGAAATGAAAATATGTGTGTTTGTAATAAACAAATTCATCAACACGTTTTTTATCCTCATCCAGTTGCTTCCAGATAAAATGTGAGTCCTCTGTCCATAATATTGCTTTCCCAAGTAAAAAAAAAAATTGTCTCGTCTGAATAAGGAAAGAAATATGCACAGAACAACAACGTTTAAAAGAGAAATCCATCCAAAACAGTTCTAAATAAATTTGTCAGAGGATTTGATGTGAGAGGACAACAGTGAATGGACTTTTTCACTGGACTAATTGTTATTATGGATTTGTATTTTGGGCAGAAGCATTGGTTTAAAGTTAAATGGCCTGATGATGGATTTGTTTCTTACAAACATGCAGCTTTTCACTTCACAAGATGTTTATTGATGGACTGGAATGGTGTGGAATACTTGTTTTTTTATCAGCTGTTTGAACTCTCATTCTGACGGCACCCATTCACTGCAGAGGATCCATTGGTGAGCAAGTTATGTAATCCTTCATTTCTCTGATGAACATACAAACTTATCTACATCTTGGTTCATTTTCAGATGACCTCTTAAAATTTCATCAACCTCTTTAAAGTTCTTACCCTTCTTTGGTAATGACCACTTTTTTACAAAAGTGAGCGCAAGATACATAAAAGTGATTATTGTGTTTTGGATATGGATCATTTACAAAAATGCAATGATTCGCCACAGGATTCACAACCCCCCCAAAGGGAGGATGGGCGGTTTTTATTTAACTTCTTTTGGCCTGATTTCATGCAACACCCGCTGAGTGGCATTAAACAGCTTGAAAGATCCAAGACAATTTTTTATATAACTCCGACAGGATTCGTCTGATAGAAGAAAGTCATATACACCTAGGATGCCACAGGGGTGAGTAAAACAAAGCCTTATTTTTATTTTTGGGTGACCTTTTAAAGTCGCAAAGGCCCACAACCCCACTGAAAAGTTTGGGGAGTGATTTAAATGCAAGAGTGAATTCTGTGTATGTTTGGAACACAAATCACTCCAGAAATACAATATTTAACATTGTGATAACCATACAGTAGTAACTACTGTATGTAGCTGTAAACAAGAAACATTTTAACTTTTACCGGTGTGGTATCTGCTATTGTTGATCAAAGTTACTTTTTGACAAAAGACATATAATCTTTGGCAACTGTGAGTAAACAACTATTAACAGAGACACTGTTTTGTTTGCGCTCATAAAGCTCATTTTTTACCAACACATTTCTCTGCTTTGTTGTCATTTCTACTAATAAAAGCCTTTAGGCTTCTTATTTTTTATATATTTAACAATATTGCCAGTCACTGTTTCACAAGAAGTAGGGGTTCTTTTAGACATACTGTTGCATGAATACTGCATATTCAGACAAACTACTTTTAGTCCTACTCATTTTATTATGTACTAGTAGGGATGTATGCATATTTGGATGAAAACTGTCAAAATGTGTGAACAAATTTAGACTTGTTACTCCCTCCTTCCCCCTGATGTGTTCAGTTTTGTACACACTACATGAATTGATTCCACTTGTTTGTAATATTTGGCTCTGGCAGCTTGTGAAGTAGTTTCTAGCATGAATCGTCATATGTAGTCAAATGTCACTTTCAGTCTTGCTCTGAGAAAACAGGCTCAAAGCAAAGATGAAAGAAGTCAAAATGTGTCAATGCTTATAGATGCTATCCATCTGCCCTCCTCCTTATGCCCTCACCTTTCCACGGTCAGGTGTACTACAATGCCTCTGTCAGTTGTAGCAGAATGGACTGCAGTTAATTAAGCACATGAGTCCCTTAATATAATCAATTTTAATTAAACTGAATTTTAATCGGAGTGGGGGGAGACGGAGTGCGTCTGGCAAGGGAGGTTGTTAGCGCAGTGTAATCCATGTGCTGTCAGTGCAGCTTCTCTCCTTTTTTTCCCCATCCCCCCCATCCTCCATCCTTTTTCTTTTTCAGTTCAGATTTGCTAGTGCCTAATTAATATGGATAGGGCATTAAGCCTTTTGGACTCTGGCGACTCTCATTTCATGACTATTAATGATTTTAATGAACTGCACTAATAAGACAGTTTTTCTCGGCCATGCTTTCAAGAGCAATCCGCTGTGTATTCTGAGAGGATTTGGGTTTATTGGAATGAAATGATCAGAATAAATCATTTTGTACACATACAGGGACATACTTGCACATAAATACGCAGCGTCCAGACAAAAAAGAAAAAGAAAAGAGAGAAAGAAAGAAAGAAATGAAATTGGTAATAAATAGTAATTTGATGAGATTCTACATAAGGAGAATTTAAATAGCATATTGTGGGGAAGACAAGGGTTTGTAGTCACATGGGAAGTTGTCAGAAGGTATGTGTTTAAGAAACTCTTAGATTAGAATAAGTTGTGTGGATTCTGCCTCCTAAATTAATCATATTTTTGTTATAGCTGCTGGGTAAAAAAG
This sequence comes from Carassius carassius, assembly GCF_963082965.1. Taxonomy (NCBI): domain Eukaryota; kingdom Metazoa; phylum Chordata; class Actinopteri; order Cypriniformes; family Cyprinidae; genus Carassius; species Carassius carassius. The sequence continues at coordinate 6,157,955 of NC_081757.1, read as the reverse complement.
TAAATTCAGTAAATTCAACAATGTTGTTGTCAAATCTTTATATCTTGTAATTTTGTACCATTTATTAGTAACAATTTCTGTTGAGCACAATGATTTGATTGATGTTTTTAACATGTTAACTAATTTCTTAATTAACCAATTAATTTATATGATAATATACTACCTGGTGTGACAATAGAAACACACACACACACACACAAAAGTGGGGACATCCCATAGGTGTAATGGTTTTTATACTGTAGAAACTGTATATTCTATGGCCCCACACCAACCCTACACCTAACCTTAACCCTCACAGGAAAAAAAACGGGGGACATGGGTTATGTCCTCATAAGTCATCCTCTCCACAACAAAGTTGTGTCCTGATATGTCACAAAAACATGCACACACACACACACACACACACACACATATATATGCATGAATATTTCACATTTTAGTTTTGTGTGTTATCTTAATACCTTAACAGAAAACATGGGAGGAAAAAATCATGTGCTTTGACGCATTTTTTAAATACAAATTGTAATAAATTTCCTCTCTCAAAATGAAGGTCAACAAGTTGTACTGAAGCCAACTGATGGTGATAATGAAAACGAAGTCCTTACAGAAAACCTTGATTTGAATAGCTTTAATAACCAAACTGAAGAAGCGAAGGCTCTTGATATTTTTGAGAATAAACCTTTGCACCCTCATGCATGCATGCCTGTCCATGGGGCAGTGAATACATGTGGTAGGCGACTGCTGTTCTTCTGTTTCTGTTCTGGGAAAATCATTAGGCAAATAATTTGAATAAACAGAATAGCTAGGCACAGCTTCCTGACCTGGGATCGGAGCACACTCATTTATCATTACACACGCTTCTTTGAACGATTACAAAACACATATATTGGGAAGAAATGGCACTATAAAAGCGGAGTCAGGAAATGTTTAAGTCTGTTTTATTTTTATTATTTTCCCTTTTTAAATTCCACATTGAATTTGAATTAAATGCTCTGGGTTATAGACCAAGGGCATTCATGAGTGGCTAACTCAAGGATGTGATGGGGTTATAACTTCTTCTGAAATATTCATAGTAACGTTTGGCATGGGTTAAATGATTTATTGAAGGAAATACAACTTAATTGTACTTAAATTGTGTTTGTGGAAAAAACTTTCACCGGGAGGTTAAGGGTTGATGATAAGTGAAAAGAGTTGTTTCTGCGTCACTTGGAAAAAGCTCATCATAGGTGAATCGAGTGCTTTCATACTGTCAATACATACTAAAATGAGATGTAATATTTTTTATGGTTTACTTACCTACAGTACGTGACAAAGCTGAGCTCTATGCTGAACGTAGTACCTCTCAGATGTATTTACAGAAACAGAGACAATATTATGGTTGTCTCTGTTTCTCTGTTTCTTATAGAAAATGTTGAAACAGCCAAAATAACTTAAAGATATAAAAAAATAATAATAACATTAAATTAGTTGTTAACCTTTATATTTAATAAATTACTCATATAAACTTTTAATATTTATATAAACATTAAAATGTCTGGGCTGTCATGGAGATTTACATTTTTGAAACTGCATTTATTTAAAAAAACGGTAATTTTATGAAATATAATTACAATTTAAAATAACTGTTTGTCATGCTACGGTAAGATAAACTCATGAAGAAGATGAATGCAAATAGTCTTTAATAAACCACAAGAGGGTAAATATAGGCAGAATGAATATATAGGGATGTCGAAGACTGAACGCAACTTAAATACATTGATAAATGAGGATAATTAACAAGACACACCTGAACCAAATGACAATCAGACAGAAGGAAAACTGGGTCACACAGAGCACATGGGGGATGAAAACACACACACACACACACACACACACACAAACAGTCCTAAGGCGTGTGACAGTTTTCTATTTGAATATATTTAAAAATGTAACTTATTCTTGTTATGCAAAGCTGGATTTTCAGCATAATTTACAGTCTTCAGTGTCATATGATGATTTGCTTCTCAAGACATATTTCTTATTGTTATTAATGTTTAACACAGTGGTACTGCTTGATATTTATATGGGAACAATACATGTTTTACCATATTATTTTATCAATAGAAAGTTGAATAAAACAAAAGCATTTTCTTTTTAAATCATTTGTAACAATGTAAAAGTCATTACCTTCAATGTAATGCATCCTTGCTGAATAAAGTTATTAATTCCATTTAAAAAATACAACAATAGCTGATTTCAATCTTTTGCATGGCCTGAAATATCTGATGCAGATTTATTGACTACACTGTTTGAACAACCAGGTCCAATTTCATTACCTGCAAAATGCAAAACAGTATGAATATTCATTCCTGAATAGTAAGTAAATGGACTTGTAAGGCACAAAACTGTCACTGGGACAGTATGTTATGTGAGGACACAGACCATGACATAATCTGCATCTTGACTGCAACATCAAAGTTGTCTCAGCAACTGGAAGAAAGATGGGAATACAACTGCAACTGTTTGCTCATCCATGACACCTGCATCTCCTTCCCAATATTCTCTGTGCCACACCACTGTTGGCCTTGTGGAAAATGTATTGCTGTGTTGCATCTGTTGCATTAAAGAGACATTGTTAAGCTGAATCACTTATCAGTATCAGTGTAAGCATGTAGAAAGCAGAAACATGACAGCCCCAGATGTAGTATTCATGAAGCATGCATGCATAATAGCATTAGCATGGCATTCAGAATTTATCACATGCATTCAGATGAGGGACATTGCAGAGTAAACACAGCGCAATGGAAAGCTTATGCTAAACTATGTATATAAACAACTAATATTTGATTCTCAGCTTGCTATGTTCAAGCATCCGAATGATTAATGTTATATTTTCTTTGTCACAGTAGAATTTTCATTTAACGTTCAATGTTGAGGCTGCTTTGGGGATTCAAGGTTCTGCGCCAAGTTTTCAGTTGGAGAGCACATATGGTGGGTTTTCTTTTCACATTGTCAAACTAAGCAGTGTCTTGTGACTTTGTCAGGCAGTGCAAATATGTTCCACTTTATAGTATAATTTTCACAGATATTTTGTTTTTGTACCTGAGGAGCTTTTATACTTAAACTTAAATGGCCAGCTAGTGTTACACTGTGGAAATATTTTCTACCTTTTGGAGTCATTGAATGTTCTTCTGTCTGAGGCTTGAATTACATATTATACTTCTCTGCTGAATGAGTGGTCAAGTGGAGGTAAGCATTTCCGACCATGGACATTTAACACAATGAGTATCTGTTACAGTAACTATATACTGCTTTGTATATATATATATATATTCTTGAAGCTCAAGTTTCGCCTTTTGAAATTTTCGGTATTTCCGTTGAGGCGGTGATCAAGAAGTTCAGGGAGACGAAGGAGCGCTCCGCTGCTTTCAGATCCTTCGTTCCAATAAGGTCCAGGTCTGAGCCCGAACAACATAGGGGTCCTGGCCTGTCTCGATCTGAGTGTCAAAGATGGACAAAGAAGGCTAGTGTCACGACTTGTCTCCTCCCCCACCTCCAGGCAGGGGTAAGAGGAATCGTGGGTCACTAGGAGGTAAGCAGATCCTAAGGGATCCAGACGAGGCAGCATTCTCTTCTGAATCAGAGCGATATCGAGGTGTCTACTCGTTCACTTTAGGGATTTTTAAATTCTGCTTTTATCCTCCCCTTCCACCAACTCTCCACCAGATCGAGGTTAGGTGGAAACCTCTCGCATAACAGTCTCCTATGCTGGACTTATATGTTTTTGACTTGTTCGATGTTCATAGCAACCACCTTACTGATGGTCCGGACTAACAGGGGCTCCAGCGCAGTATGTATGTAACCCTTTCTGTATATACTTATGTGTATTTAATTTGCTGGTGGTAGTGTCTCCACACTGTGGTAAGTTCGCACGCTAGTATTCTGCGTTCTTTCTAAAATACTATATGGTGAGGGCTTCGTGCAGTTTCTTCATTCCCTTTCTTGAGTTAGTAAAAGCCCTTTTCATCTTGGGCACCACTCCACCTATGTATCCTAAGATACCTATCTAAACAGGGTGTTGCTACTAGAGATCTGTTGAGACAGCTCCTTCAGCAAGCTTATGCGAAAGCTAGCGGTAGCCCCTGTGTGACAGGCAAGACTTAGTATAAAATGCTAGGTTCTTCCCATATCCAAGCCATATCCCTTTAAAGAAATCTTTCCTGATTCCAAGCCTTCAGCTCTACCCTGGGCCGAGGCCCTAACAATTAAGTTGGGTATGTAGCTTAGGCCTTTGACTGTAAGGGGTATTGTCACAGACAGCCGTTTAAATGTCCCAGGGGCAACTCCCATGGAAATGGTAGAGTTGGTACTTAGTGTTCGTCATGATTCTGGCCTGCACTCCCCTCAGCATGGCGACGTGGGTATACTGTTCCCCATAGCGAGCCCTAGAGGACACAGTTCGAAGTTCCCTTGAAAGGGAATGTCTCAGTTTACGAATGTAACCATGGTTCCCTGAGTAGGGAATGAGACACTGTGTCTTCTAGCTTCCTGCCATGCTTCAGACGCAAGCTTCAGATGAAGAAGTGAATGATGTGTTCTCCCGGTGCCTGTTTATAGTCACGCCGGTAGTGACAGTCAACAAGTTGGTGTTTTTTCAATGTATGCTTCAGACACATGTCACGACGAGGTGTTCCCCATAGCAACCCCTAGAGGACACAGTGTCTCGTTCCCTAATCAGGGAACCATGGTTACATTCGCAACCTGAGACATTTTCTAATACGTTTGATTTTTAGGAAAAAAAAATCTGGATTAAAATCAAGGCTTGTATAGCCTACAAGATAGACAGATTTTTCCTAGTGTGAATAGTGCTACAAGTATGCATTGTTTCTATAAAAACCTATTTGCACTGATTTGCATTGTGTGTGTGTGTGTGTGTGTGTGTGTGTGTGTGTGTGTGTGTTTTAGTAGGCATTTATTCTACTAATCTGAATCAATTTGAACATCACTGGAATATCTGGAATATATCCCCAAAGATGCATGCAGTCTAAGAGCAATTTATTAAATGCTTATTTTGAGCATTTCTTCTCATTTCTTAAGCATGTTTTTTTTTTAACAAAGCAGTTTAAACTGATAATAAATAACCCCTTCCCCAACATACTGTAGTGCCGAACCACAATAATGCCTTATGGGAAGACAGTTATTCAGTTGAGTGGAGATGTTGCATTGTTACTTCTGTCAATTTTCATTCAATGTGAAATTGGGTTCTTGAATTGCAAAGACATCAAAGCCTAATGTAATGCATCCTTGGGGTTAAGTGCCTTATTCAAGGGCGTACAGTTATTTTAACTTTCCTAGTTCATGGGTCTGTCATTGAGGGACCAAATCTGAAATATTTGTGCTATCAGCCCAGAGTATTAACTGCTATACAGTACCACCATCCCCAAGTGTACTTGTATCATTCAGCATGTAATTCGGTTGCTTGTCAGTAAAAAAAAAATAATAATAATAATAATTTTCAAGATTGGAGACTGATACAACAAGACAAACAAGATGGAAAAAGTGTTATCTGCTTACACAAATAGTTTTGTGCCTGCTAAAACCATGTAGAAACCACATTTTGCTCTTAGTGAATATCAATTCATTATGTTTTAATGAAGCAATACAGCTCTTGACAAACACAAAAAATACATCATGCAAATGAAAACATAAACTGAAACTGTTCGAGCAGACTTTAAACTATTCAGTTTATCATGGATTTGGAAGGATTGAGGGCTGCATTTAAATGCATAGCATGGCAAAACTGCTCTTGACAGCTTTTAATGTAAAAATAAGCAACAAATATACTTGCAAAATTCATTTTTACATAATAAACTAGTTGATCCAAAAGTTTGAAACCAATCCAGGACTCTAAATCTAAATTAGGAAACTACTAAAACATTCTGACATTTATGTACATTTTTTTTTTAAAAATATGTTGACAATATAATTCATAGTTGGAAAATAACATGAATGAATGAATGAATGAATGAATAAATATTTCATGGACCTTTCCCAATTCATTTTAAATGTTAATGTCAAATAATCCCCAGCAAACCTGCTTTAGGGATGCAGAACAGGCTTTGAGGACTTAAAATGCTGCCCAACAGGTAAGCTCATGGAATGGTATTAAATCCATTTGCGTTCCACCCAAGCTATAAGCCCACTCAACCAATCTCCAGCGCTCTTTGTGTGCTGAATTAGTGACGGCTGTGTTCAGGGCTTAATGCAGGCCAAACGGCATTTAGCTGAAAATGGAATGGAAATAGAAAATGGCAATGAGGTAAGACAGGGAAAAGCAGGGAAATCGCTAACCTGCCTCCCATGCTACAGGGGAGAAAGCTAGCCTATCGATTTGCTTTAAATTGTCTCCTGCCCAAGGAAAGAGTGTCAAGGGAGACAGCTGGAGGTGATGAGGTGCCATGTGTGACTGCTGACACTTTGAATGCTGCCTGAGGTATAGGACATTGGGTTTGTTTGAAATGATATACTACCTTACTACCTCTGCTTGGAATGCAGTATGCATAAAATGCACTATATATATATATATATATATATATATATATATATATATATATATATATATATATATATATATATATATATATATATATATATATATAGTTTCATTAATTGTTTTTTTGTTGTATGTTATGTCAGGTCTGGATGCTTAAATATGCAGATTGCAATTCCATAGTGTTAAATTTTCATTTTTTAAGATTAATGGTAGTTTTGTGTTTTAAAACTAATTCAATATTGTGGAAGAGACTGAATAGCATAAAACTTTGCACAAATTGAAAAAAACAATTAACAAGATAGTTCACCATAGTTTTGTTGGACCCCATGTTTATTGCGTGTGTGTGTGTGTGTGTGTGTGTGTGTGCACTTGTTTTTGTGACATATCAGGACACAACTCTGTATAATGACATGGGTATGACACAGGTATTACAAGGAGAGGGTGACTTATGAGGACATAACCCATGTCCCCATTTTTCAAAACGCTTATAAATCATACAGAATGAATTTTTTTGAGAAAGTAAAAATGCACAGTTTCCTGTGACGGTTAGGTTTAGGTGTAGGGCTGGTGAAGGCCGATAGAATATACGGTTTGTACAGTATAAAAACCATTGTGTGTGTGTGTGTGTGTGTGTGTGTATGTGTGAAAAACAACATGAGGATTGACAAAATCTTATTTAGGGATGTTATATATATATATATATATATATATATATATATATATATATATATATATTTTTTTTTATATGGGAAGTGGTCTATTTGTTTTAACACTTATTCAAATAAAAAAAAGACATCTTGCCTCAATAACTGACATATTCCCTCAAAAGATCAGTATTTTTATGAATAATGGAATTAACGGTGGAACAGTTAAGTTCGCTGGCCTTCTGTAACCAAGTGTTTAAGGTTTATGCATTTATATAAAATTACTTTCAAAAATTAATCCACCCTGAGAAGTTTTCTCTGTAGTAAAAAGTGTGACAACTAGCCCTGGGCTGTTAGTATTTCATTCCATTCCATATCTTCTGTCTCAACGGCACAGCACTTCTCCCATAAAACACCATTGTTAGTCTGAAATTGTCCAGTATGTCATCTGGAACAGGCGTGTTGCAAATATATCTATCCATATGATACTGGTCTAAACATAATATTGAGCATCATCAAATGTATGATGTGACTTTCTTGCATCCTTGCTCTTCTGCCCTTAGGGTTCTCAGATGTGCTTCATTTGTGAGCGGACTATCAGTAACAGCCTTGTGGACACCATCTCATCATCTGTGTCCATCCTATTCCCCATTTCTGCCATCAGCATGACGCCAGAGATGCCTGCAGGACCCCCATCTGCCAGCTGTTCCTGGGCCTGCAAAAGAGACCCTTTACCAGGTAATCTTCTCCACCAGCCCCCTTTGATCCAGCTGATAGAGCAGAATGAGGACTGCAGCAGTGCTGGAAAATGAAGAGGACCTGAGATTGAGCCTTGGGGGATTCCGGTAAGCTTGACGGTCATGGTACACACTAGAGGTCAAAAGATTTATCGTTCTTGCTGATTAATTGGCACTGATAACAGCTTTTGTTACTCTTCGATACTAGCTAAAAGAACAGTCATAGTTTACACTTGAATAGAACTGCTAAATCACTGGCTATATCTAGTGTCAAAACAAATTTCATACTCATTTCATGTTATAGTTACTGTACAATCAATCAATCAATCAGTTTAAATAGTCAGAATTTAATAATACTGTAGGTGGTTTGCCAATTCACAATTGTAATTTTGCAGTCTTGACTGAACACAGTTTTTTATTTCCTTACATTTGTTATTATATTTATAAAATTTATTTGCAGTTAACTTCTAGTGCTTTACGTCTGCCTATTAGGTGCTTTCTTAATACAGTGGCTGAAGGTTGACTGAGACATTCAACTTGAGACATACATGCAGGGGTGTTGCACATGATCTATGCATATAATGCAAAATATATTCCAGATTTTTCAAGGGCCCTCTCTTCCTTTGGGGCCCTGGTAATCAGTACTGGTTTTACCCCCAGTCTGACGCCCCTTCATACATGTACTGTACAATGAAAAGCAAAGATAAAATTACTCCCTTTTTTTGATGGCAAACATTATAAAACTTCAGTGCAGTGATATTCTGAGGAAATGAGAGTGGGATTATGTTTTCTATTTGCTCACTCAAAGGGAAATATTCATTAGTACTGCTTTGGAAGTAGGCGTGCAGGATGGCGAATGTAGGTCACGAAACTTCTTAAATGTTTCCAGCACTGTCTCAATTTCTGCCTCCTAAAGCAGGTTTTGATAAAACCAGCATATACAGTACATCTGACGTTAATAGCATTGATAATGTTTATTTATTTTAATATTAATGAACAATATTTATTAGTTTATTTAAATTTGCAGAGTTGAATTTAAATTTGTGTCAACAATTCAGTTCCTGAATTTGACTTGAGTTTGCACACAAGATGCAGAATTAAAATTTTAATGTAAGGAAGTTGAATTATTTTTAATTATTTTTCAAATTAATTATTTTTAATATATTTGCAATTTAAGATTTGTGACCCTGGACCACAAAACCAGTTCTATGTTGCATGAGGGTATAATAATAAAAATACATTGTATGGGTCAAAATGATAGATTTTCCTTTTATGCCAAAAAATCAATAGTATATTAAGTAAAGATCATGTTCTATGAAGATATTTTGTAAATTTCCCATAAATTTATCAAAATTTAGTTTTTGATAATATGCATTGCATATTCATTTGGAGCAATTCAAAGGCGATTTTCTCAGTATTTAGATTTTTTGCACCCTCAGATTCCAAATGTTGTCCTGTCCTAACAAGTTTATTTATTCATCTTTCAGGTGATGTATAAATCTCAATTTTGAAAAATTGACACTTAAGACTGGTTTTATGGTCCAGGGTCAAATTTCTCAGAAAGTGTGTGAGTGCAAACTAATCTTGGCTTGTTAAACCTTTTGAAAAGTTTGAAAAGTTTGAAGGTGAACAGGCAGCAGATATGAGCACTGAATGTTAACATACTGCACATCTAGGAATATTTCCATAAACCATTTAATGTCCTTTTTTAATAACAAGTACATTTCATTTGTCCTCCACAGAGATTTCATAGCATTTCTTAATTCAAATCAACAAATATGTAGCTCCACTTTAAGATACTGTGCTGTATCCTGGCCACTGTTGGGAACGTTACTTTAAAAAAGTAATTAGTTATAGTTACTCACTTCTTGTTCCAAAAAGTAACTGAGTTAGTAACTGAATTACTCTATAATAAAAGTAACTCGTTACCAGGGAAAGTAACTATTTGCGTTACTGTTAAAAAAAAAAAAAAAGTTGCTATATGTCAAAGAATTTTTTTTTTTTAGCAGTTTTCACAAGTCAGTTGAAATAAGTAGAACAGACAGGTGTTCGTACATAACTTTCGAGATTTATTGCACGTCAACAGACAGCAAGAGTTTTATCCTGCACTCTTTGTAAGAAAAGTGTTTTTGGCCACTAGCTTTGTGGATGCGTGTGTCACACATTACATGTACACATTACATGCACGTTCTTGCCTTTGACTACAATGAATTTGAAGTAGTGCTTATATCTCCACCTTGAAAATGCCAACGTTTCATCGGATTGCTCCTGACTCGCCATTTCTTCTGCTGCTGCGAATCTCTGTGTAGCTGTTGCGTGTGTGTGACTGTGTGTGTTTGCCGCTGCTAGCGCGTGTGTGTAAAAACACTGGCTCTGATTGGCTACCATGAAACACATGACTCTGCCTTAGCCAATCATAATCGCTTATCTCGTTATTAACCCACCTGCTCACTCGCTGTGTGAGCCAGGGGTGCGTTTGATGTTCAGTAACGTTAACGGCGTTGTAACGACGGGAAAAGTAATTAGTTAGATTACCCCGTTAATGAAAAAATAACGTCGTTACCTAACGCCGTTCTTTTAAACGTCGTTATTCCAAACACTGATCCTGGCAGTCATAGACTTTGGCCTCCAAGCATTTCACCTCATTGCTTTAGTGTCGCAGCACAGAGATGCCCGCACACATACACACACTTGAATGATGCAACAGGAATTCCTGATGGGAGACAGGCCTCAATAACCTCTAGTTTCAGACCCATCTGACAGGGCAGACTGATTCTGTGCATCCCCAGAGACGCTCACTGCCGCTGGGTCACCTCTACTGAACCTCTCCCTGCCGACTTTCATCGATATGCTCTCAGCGATTGCCAGTCAGTCGCATCTGAGACGGCGGTGGTCTCGCATTCACCCTCACTCTCCTTCTGTTCCACCCTTCAATCTTCATCCCTGCTTTCCTGCTCTATTGATTTTCTATTCTCTTCTTTTCCCCCTCCTCTCTCTATCTCTTGCTCTCCTCTACTCTCTCGTGTTCTTGGCTTGTTTGTACTCACTCCCGTGTCAGGGAGGGCGAATGCCAGGATCTCTTTCCGTCCGATGATGTCGCAGTCTTGGCAGTCCTTAACCTGCACAAATGTAGATGTAATTTAATTGAGAAGAGGGTAATGGAATCTATGAGCAGTGGACTTGATCTTGTTAGAAGGGCAAGTTCTGGACAGGGTCCATGAATTGAAGAAGAGGCTTTTAGTGGAGCTCTCTCTTTTCGACGTCGCTCTTTCTGTCTTGACCCCTATCAATATGTGCATTCTGTAAATTGAGAGCAGCCTGTAGATGTTGGTAGTATCATAACAGTAGCTCTTGTGATGCTTGGTAAAATTGGTGTATTGTATTGTATTGAAGATGTACTACCATTGAAAAATCTGGACTCCGGTCTATTAAAATCACCAAGACCGCATTTATTGATTGTGAAATATTATTGCAATTTACTGGTTTCTATTTTAATATACAGTACAGACCAAAAGTTTGGACAATTCATTCAAAGAGTTTTCTTTATTTTCATGACTATGAAAAGTGTAGATTCACACTGAAGGCATCAAAACTATGAATTAACACATGTGGAATTATGTACAGAATTATATACATGACAAAAAAGTGTGAAACAACTGAAAATATGTCATATTCTAGGTTCTTCAAAGTAGCCACCTTTTGCTTTGATTACTGCTTTGCACACTCTTGGCATTCTCTTGATGAGCTTCAAGAGGTAGTCACCTGAAATGGTCTTCCAACAGTCTTGAAGGAGTTCCCCGAGAGATGCTTAGCACTTGTTGGCCCTTTTGCTTTCTGTCTGCGGTCTAGCTCACCCCTAAACCATCTTGATTGGGTTTAGGTCCGGTGGCTGTGGAGGCCAGGTCATCTGGCGCAGCACCCCATCACTCTCCTTCTTGGTCAAATAGCCCTTGATGCCTTCAGTGTGACTCTACAATTTTCATAGTCATGAAAATAAAGAAAACTCTTTGAATGAGAAGGTGTGTCCAAACTTTTGGTCTGTACTGTATTTCCAAATGTAATTCCTTTCTGTAATGTTAAAGCTGTATTTCCAGCATGATTACTCCAGTTGTCAGTGTCACATGATCATTTAGAAATCATTTTAATATGCAGATTTGTTACTACTGCCTTTCTTCACTACCACTTTCTTCTAAATCACTCATCTTAAATTTAAATTTAGTGTATAAAACATGCTTTTGTGCATTCGATATCACTGACAACAACTGAAATTGTGTAGTATAGGAAGACTATTCACTACTCTATTTCACCAATGAAATATTTTCACAGCATGAAAAACCTTAGCAACTGCCATAGAGTTGTTTCAATATAAGCAACTGTTAATTCCACTTTTAGGTTTTGTTACATTAAGACCTCAGATGTCATGCTTTACTGAATTATAACCATAAAGGTTAACCTCGCTAGGTTTTGATGCAAGCCACTTGTTAACTCCTATTGATATTGGCTTAATAACATTTCAAACTGTATTTATAAATAAATATTTTTAGAAAATTGCATTAAATGTCCATAGGTCATCTGCAGGTATGGCATTAAGTCTTCATTTTCAGTATTAAGTAAAGTTTTGTTCTTTTCTCTCTCCCCCTCTCCTGTTCTTTTATATCCATTAGTCTTTTTCTCCACCTGCCCTTGATCCTGATCACTCATACCTTATTGACTCTCTTCCCTCCCCCTCGTTTTCCATCTCTGTTGCTTTTATCCTCTCATTCGTTCTAAAAAATTAATCAAATCAGGTCCCGTCCTCTCCGTACTGCATTAGAAATAGCATCTTTCACTGTCTTGCTCTTGTACTTTAGCACTCCGACTCTTAAACTTCGGTGCACCTTTTCAAGTTGAATGAGCACAACAAATATTTTCAATTTGGTTGGCAGTCTGGGCAAGTTGAAGTCCCAAAGGCCAAAGAAATCAGACAAGGATAGACTGTTTGGCTAGGAATGGAGAAGAGTTGAATTAGAATTATTAATCTAATGCATCATGTCCACAAGAGGATCTCACTCTCAAACCCATTTAGTCTCTAGAGCATGTATGCTACATAAATACATGGTGTTCTGCAGGAAATGACTGTAGTAAGACAGGAAAAGGTTAAGTTGGGATGTCATATCTTCCCCTCAGGGGTACGTAACGTACCCAAGATGAATCTCCCACTAACCCCAGATCTATTTTCAGTAGTGACCTTCGGTACATGCACGGCCCAATCCAACATGCACCCTTTCCTTCCTGCAAGGGCAACGGTGCACCCAATCTATCAGCCAAATAAACAGCCATTTCTTCTAGAAGCGACGCTGTATACATCAACACTAACATAGACCTTTTTTTTCAAGTCTTTTTTCATACGTATGGCAGCAGGTGCAGGTGCACACACACACATGCTGTAAAGATACATGACCAGATTGAACCACTCACACCATGACCTGGACAGAGCTGCGCGAACTGAATTGGGAATTAATTTGCAAATAATTCTTGAATTTAAATTGCATTTCAACATTTTTTTATTATTATTATTATTATTATTATTATTAAATATTCAATTTATTAAATAAACATTTCATTAATATTTTTATTTTAAGGATCCCAGAGGAGGAATATAATTAATCTTCTTCAAAATAGAGCAGTCATGGGCCTAAAAATATTCTCAAAGGGTGCTATAGCTTCTTTTGTGTTCATTTTGTTTTTCTTTTGGGTCAAGATTGTTCAGCTGATCAAGTTGGTCTTGCAATGGCCAAACGCACATCTAGGCACTTAAAATATGGACAAAGTTATATGGAAAATATGGAGCAAGTTATCTTTTCTTGGCCATTTTGTTGTTTTGATAAAGTGCATTGGTTGTATTTCTATGAATTGCACTTTAGTCCTTTCAGTTCAACATCCTATGGGGGTCAATTCAGTTCAAACTCCACAACTGTTAAATTTAGAACCAATGTCAAACACCGCAGTACACACTCCTCTTCTGTCCGACCCTTTTACACCCTCTTTTTGCTTTTGATAAACTTCCCCAGACAGCTCAGATGATTAATGGTAGTTAACAGAATTGAATCAAGGTTAAGAAAGACAGGGGACGGACGGAGAGTGACAGGGAAAAGGGCCAGGTTGGTTTTAGAGAAGGCACGGTAAATAACTTCTTTACAGAAATATACGACAGGGGCCCTCCCCTTCGCCATGCCCAGTAATTACTCGCCCAGGCCCTCTGTAATAATTCCTATTACAAGCAGAACGGAAAAAGTCGGTAACTCACAGCGCTGGGACAAGGTGAAGGCAAGGCCACGGAGAAGCGGATCAATATTTCATTTACTCGCCCCTTGCTTCCACACCCGGACCTGTATCAAATTCTTCACAGCCGGTTGTGGAAGGAGGGAGAGAGGCTGAGCGCTAGAGAAAGACAAGATGTAGAAGGAGAAAAGAAACAAGGTTCACGAAAACAACGACACAAGGCCTCTAATTTCTCTGGGGTGCTGGCTGAGGTGTTGTGTGAGCACAAGGTCATTCATTACACACCACTGTCAAGTGGAAACGCACAGACCCATTAGAACCGCGTTGGTAAGCATACGTCAATCAACTCTAGACAACAAAATGGGCCTTTTCACTTCTTCAGTACCAGCTGGAAATGAAAAAGCCTTTGTCAGCTTCATTATGAGTCTGTGATAGCAAGGTTGGTCCAGCAATTGTTCCGTACACGTGTTGAAGCTTGACTATAGTGCAGGGTTTACCTGAGCTGGGCAATGTTGGACGTTGTGGGGTATTGTTAAAGAGATGACCTTGGCTCTTCTGTCAAACATAAAGGAAGATATTTTGAGAAACATCTGCTTTTTTCTTCTGTCCTAATGTCGTTCTTCAAAATATCTTCTTTTGTGAAAAGAAGTCACGGAATGGCATGAGGGTGAGTTAAAGATGACAGAGTTTGATTTTAATATTGTCCACTGCCCTCTGTTTACCCATAATTCCTGCACCTAACACAATAAACAGAGGCCAAAATGGCTTGTTGCGGTCACATGGCCTTTTTGTCTGTTCAAAAGGAGTTGTTTGTCCAAAAGACTGAACCTTTACTGAAGAAAATGTAGAATCATTTTCACCCAGAAATCGCAAGTCAATTTCACAATTGATTACAAATAAACGGCATGTAACACATTGAATTAACTGTGAAATAGGAAGACTAAAATGTTTTTTTTTTTGTTAAATTATCTAATAATCGTTGTTTCATTTACAACATCACACATATATATATATATATATATATATAAATATATATTTAGTGCCGTTTGAGCATGATGCATGGGCCATGACTAGTTTACTCATGCAACTCAGCATTGCGATAGTGCTGACTTGTGCAATATTGTTAAATCATTAATGATAAATTGTTTGTGGTGTTACTGATTTTTGATTCGCTTTAGTGTCTGCTCAGTGATTACCTGTAAAGACTGCTTCTTTTAAACCACTTAAAGGTACCATTGAATGTCCACTACTAATGAAGTTTGGGGTCAGCTAGATTTATTTTTTAATCTTTTTTTTCAGCAAGGATGCATTACATTGATTAAGTGTTACAGTAAAGACATGTATAGTGTTACAAAATATTTCGATTTCAAATAAAAGTTGTTCTTTTAAACTTTCTATACATCAGAGAACCCTGAAAAATTGTAATGTGGAGCCGACAAGATATGAGGGGTGTGGATCCATGTGCAAGCTTTTATTTAGAAACATAGTCAAACACAAGCAGGGTCAAACAATGGCAAACAGGTATGACACAAGAGTTTTCTGAGAGCATGCGTATGTTGAGGGCAAGACACAAGAGTATTCCGAGGGCATGCATGGGTGGTTGATTGGCGAACAATATCCAAAGGGCTTGTCAAGAGGGGTAATCTGAGTACATGAGCAATAGTCCAGGCAGGGGCAAACAGAGTCCAAACGGCAAGACAATAGAGGAAAATCCAAAAACAGGCAAAAGATCAAGGCAAGCAGCAAACTATCAGAGGAGAGATAAACAGGCAGGGATCAAGACAATGAGGCAAGGAACAAGACTGGGGAAACGGGAAACTAGGAAGTGCAGGTGTGAGGGGAAGTCCAATGCTTATATAGCGTTTCTGATGATTGTGCTGTGTTTGTGTGATTGTTATCAGGTGAATGTGATTGGTGCAATGGAGCATGGGAAATGTAAAAAAGTGTAGCGTGAGAGTCTGTGTTATGGATGATGACCTCTGGTGATGAATAAACGGAAGTTCAATGACTGGATCATGACAAAAATATTCCACAAAATTATTAATAATGATTTCAAAACTGAAAATAAGAAATATTTCTTTAGTAGCAAATCAGCATATAAGAATGATTTCTAAAGGATCATGTGACATTGAAGACTGGAGTTATGATGCTGAAAATTCAGCATTGCATCACAGAAATAAATGACATTTTATGACATAACAATAGAAAACAGTTATTTTAAATTGTAATAATATTTAAAATTTTACTGTTTTTAATCTATTTTTGATCAAATGCACTCTCAGAGCTGTTTTCTTTCTTTCTTTCTTTTTATTTTTTTTTACTGTATTCTTGATTAAATAAATGCGGCCTTGGTGAGCTTTTCAAAAACAAATCTCATCTGTTATTTTGACTCTTGATTTGCTTTGCTAGACAATCGTCTTCACATCTTTTCAGTACTCTTCATACGTGTGCCCATGTTTCTCTAAGCAGTTATCCTCAGTATAGAAGTGGTTTTGAGAGTGCTGTTAAAGCACCCAGGCCAAATTAACTTCAGTAGCCTTAGGAGTTTGAATTTAATAAATAAATATCGCTGCTTCTCCTCTGAGCTTTGCTTTGTGCTTAATTGCACTGTATTGATTTTCTGATTTTAGCCCCGGCTGAAGTGCATGTTGGTGGGGTCTCATTCTCAATACAATCAGGAGCACAAAGTGGACCTTGGTACCTCTCGGTCCCCTTGTTTTCAATTTCTTTTCCGCCATAATGCATCAGAACAGAGGACAAACCAATTTGGTTCAGGGCAAATGGTCTATGTCGGCCAGGGTATGTCATCAAGTCAGCAAACACCTTTGAAAAGGTTTTAAACTCTTTAGGTATGTGGTTTTTTAAAAAAAATGTAAGAATTAGAAATCATTCTGAGAAAACATTCTGAAGTTTAAGTGGTTCTGTAGGATTGTATGTCAAACCTTGCAAAAATATGTTGGGTTTGTGTATCAGTGGATAATTTATCAAGTGGAAATAACTTTATAGTTTCAAAAATATAACACCACTGTTGTTGTTTTTTTGCATTTTTGTAATTAATTACAAAAAATTGCATTTCAAATTAGGTTGAGATATTTAAGTTTTCATTCTCTTTTTTTATAAGAGCTTCCATATTCTTGTGCAGAATCTTTTTTATTTATTTTTATATTTAACATTTTTATTTTATTTTAAATGTTCATTTCTGAGTTAAATTCGTTTTTCTATACTAGATTTGCAGTGTGTTCAGAATTTTAAACTGTATATGCATTTTCCTGTCTGAATATATTTGGCTTTGTTATTTTCTCATTTCTCACTTTTTATTAACCAAATTACAGCTTCTATTGTTCCAATATTTTGAAAGGTTTAAAGGTTTCAAAACACGAATGCAAACTTCACAAATGACATTTTACTCTCAAGCGACGTCCTTCACCTTTCACTGAGATGGTGGAGAAAATGATGGGTTGTACTATGACTTTGCATACCACAGCATAATTAAATATGATGAATGCAAAGTAATAAGACTTAATACAATCTCGAAAATGGCAATAAGGATCTCCAGTCACAACACGGCCATACCTTTCTATCTTCCATTTTCCAGGGGGAAATGCATGTGTATTTTCATATGAAAAGACAAACAATTGTGATGAACCCCTACTCGGGTTGGGGACTTGACATTTCCTGTCATTACTGACACAATGCACTCCATTAGTGAATGAATAGCAATTACACACAATGAAAAATGTCAGGAGGATTGCACCACGCTGGCCTGTTTGGCGCTTGAGAGTTTGTCTGTCACTGCATGCATTCACATTCTCTCTCTGTCTCTCTCTCTCTCTCTCTCTCTCTCTCTCTCTCTCCATGAACGATGGTAGGAATGTAAGACCGCACATCATAAGTTTACCAAATGTCTGCTTTGTATAATTAACAAATACAAATATTATCCTTTTTGTAAGTGATTGGACTTCCTGTAGCTTTACATTCTGAAGGACTAACCTGAGCCATATAAAGAGCAGAAATTTCGTAGAGGCTTGGAGGTGAAACTGTTTGATCACTCTGTAAAAGATTTTGTCTTCTCTTCATCTTTTTAAAGATGCCATGTGATTTGTTCTTTCAACAGTTTTTCATTGATAACAGCATAAATAGCATAAAATAGTCTCCTGTCACTGATTGATCATCATCCCCAGTTCTGGTGTTGATGTTCATCCATTTTTCATTATTTCTTTATTTTTATTTTTTTATGAATTAGTTTGCCCTGCTCTTTTTTTCATATTTTTTTATTGTCTTATAATTTGTTGATGAATATCTCATATTTGAATTTACTTTATGTGACTAACTCTTGAAATCCATTATTTGCATTGTTCTTGTGTTATATCTGATAACATTAATATTTTATAACAAAATCCTATGTCATTGGCTTTAATATGCTAATATTAATGTTTTTATATCATTTAGAAGACCATTTTATTTTTAACGCAACTCTTACAGATCCACCACTAAATTCCATCAACATCCAGTATAAAAGCGCAGACTGAATAATAATATTTTGTTTATTATTGCTATTTTATTTTGTTTTTGTTTTTTTTAATTACTACATTATTTTGTTTCATTTTCTTCATTTTAGATTCTCTTTTATATTATTTCATTATTAATTCTTTTATTATTTATGTATTTTATTATTTTTTTTAAATATATTTTATTATATTACTTTTAATATCTGTCTGTCTGTTGATCTATCTCATTATTGACAGAGTTCAGCTATAATAACCATTGCAAAAGGGTAAAGTTAAAGTTGAATAACTATATTGAATAATGCAACTGAAGAATTAGGACAAGCACAATACAAAAGCTAAAATAAAAAATAATGCCTTTGGATTCTCTATATTAATAATATATTCTACATAATATATTCTATATTATTAATATAGTACTTATAAATGCAGTTCATATCCCAGAAGCCATTCTGTATATTATTAATATCCTATATTTTTAATATAATAAAACGTTTCTAAAAAATGTCTAACAATGCAGATTAATTCACCGTTGCCTTATATTATTGCTGTACATTCTGTATAGTATAAATATTCAATATTATTAATACAATAAAACCAGTCTGTCTGAAAATGTCTGAACAAAAACTAAAAAAATCAGAGTAACAGCACAATTGAATTAATCATTGCCTTCTTTTATTGCTGTATCCCAAAAGCCATTTTGTCCCCCCATAATATCCTGCCATTGTGTCCTCAAGGTTTTTAGGAAGACGTTAGTGTTGTTGCTCTGCACCTGTGTCCCTCTCCAAACTGACCTCACCTCTGAGCATGTAATTTCCCAGGTTGCAGTCTGTCTTCAGATGTATCTCAGGCCTCTTACCTCATGGCCATCGAGCCCCGCGCCACTCAACAAAAACGCGTTTTGATTATTAGAAGACAATAAGTGCATTTCCACTGTCAGAGGTCAAAGGTTAAGCCTTTTAAGGGTCGCCTGGGTCAAGATACTTGTGTGGACAAAACGCATGTGATGTATTCCATCATTTCCCCTTCGAGGTTGTTATCTACAGTCATCGGAAGGTAAAGTCTGGAGGTCATCGCTGAAAGAAAGCTTTCAGTTTCTTCAGTTCACGAGTTGAAGATATTGTGTTCATCTTGTGCAAACCTTTTAAGGTTTAACCTTGTCCTCTGTAAAAAGAAAATTGTGCTGTCTTAACTGCTGTATTCAAATTGAATATCTGCTCGCCAAGTACACATCACATTCATGGTGGGTTGAATTAGTTTCAAAATACATCAGGTTTAGTCTGCTCTATATGTTTCTTGGCTTTGCTAAGTAACATTTTAGATAGAAATGAATGTTTTCTTTTTAAGCCTACACACTCTTGTAATATCGTCAATGTTTTCAGTCTGTTCAGCAAAAGGAAAGTAAGCAATAAGTTATATATCGCTCAGAGTCCAAAATCTACTTCTGCCATCCATCTTTGGAGGCCAAAACAATGAATCGCATGCAGTGCCCTGGCATGTTCCTCTAGATGAAGTTTATTTTCAACTCTGCAGCCGGAGCTTTCATCTGGTTTGATGTTTGCTAACGTTTAGACTGGACTGAGCTGATTTTCTTTGTGGTGCTCAGGTCTTTGCAGATCTGACTTCACCAGCAGACAGCAGTTCTTATGTTTCTCAAGTATCTTCAAGCTATAGTAGAGCTCTTCTACCTTAGTTTTAAAAGAAGAGAGATGTGAGTGTATATAAACTGGTAGACATTATAATGGATGTTTTGCTTCATTTTAATAACTGAAAGTTTGATTGTAGCAGTTCATTTGCTCTCGGTTTGCTTATACCTACTATAAATCCTGATAAATCTTCACAGTTGTGGTTTCAAGACATTTATCATACAGCAATAATATTTCAGACATTACCATCTATATTTTTCAATAGGTCAGAACAAAGACGTTTGGTGTTCGGAAGATTTTATATACCAATATTTGGACGTTTGTGTACAGTATATATGTATGTACTTTGAAAAAAAAGTTGATGTGATGTCAAATTAATGTTTTATCTTTTTTACTTAATTTTTTTCATTATTATAAAATTAATTTAATGAATAAATAAGCATTGATTTAAATCATATTAATTTAAATAAATAATCATATTTACAGTTATCCTACTAAAATATGTATTTCTACCATGGTATTTTCCCATTATTTAATTATTTAAAGAATTTAAGCCTTTATTCAATCATTTATTTATTTATTTTGTGAGATTTTCTGCATAGCCGTTTTTTGTCACTTTATGTCCCCTACACAAGCAACGCACGCAAAACGTAAAGTGCTGTCACACTTGGAGCTTACAGAGTTCAAACCAGCAACCTAACATCCCACTTACTCAGTGGAAAATTTGGCCTAATGCACTTGATTTTGTTTAATTTTAAACCCATGTATGCCATACAAGCACCAGAGCTTGATGTTTCTGGAGCATGCACACTAGTTGTTTGACAATACTACTAATAGGTTGAAATTTATTTTCTTTTTGTTGTTTTAACCAGTTATTTGTGCATTTATTTATTTTTGCATTTATGAATTCATTGATGGATTTATTTAAGCATTTATAATGCTTACTTGTGCATTTATTTATTCATGTATCATTTTGGTTCCTTATGCATTTATTTAAGCGTTTATTTTGTTCTTTTGTTTATTGTGCAGTTGTTTTTTATGCATTTATGTACTAGTGCATTTGTTTAGGAATTTGTTTGAGCATTTATTCTGTTTTTTATTCATTTAAGCATTTATTTAAACATTTGTTAATTTGTGCATTTTAATTTATACATTTGCTTTTTTGCATTAGTTTATATAAGCATTTGTTTATGCATTCATTTAAACATTACTTTTTTGGTTGGTTGGTTGGTTGTTTTCTTACTAATTTGTTTTCATAAATGTATTATTCATAAATTTGTTTATTCATTTATTTAATGCATTTATTTTTTTATCCTTTTATTTATTTGTGAATTTGTTTATTCATGCATTTGAACATTTATTCATGTGTTTGTTTAATTTTAATTAATTTATTTATGTATTAGTGATCAGGGCTCTCTTTTTCTTATTTTCTTAATAGCCATTTAATATCACTGACACTCAGACATGATGTACAGTACATGCCACTTTATGCCCCCTACACAAGCAACACATGCAAGATGACACAAGTGCGCATAGTTACACCTCTAGACCTCATTTATGTTTACAAAAAGATTTAATTACCCGTTTTAGCAGCAAGTTGCCCTTGGTGAAGGGAAACTGTCACCTACTGTATCAAATAAGACTCTTCTTACCTGCAGCCAATCAGAAGCTGTGCCTGACAAGTGACCTTGTTGCCGAGCAGCTGATTGGCTTTGTCAGAACTGTCAATCTCTTCAAGACCCTGACAGGATAAACAGATCAGAGATATGCAAATACTCACAAACAAAAGAGATGCAGGAGGAATGTGAGAGAATGGAAACAAAGAGAGAAGGGGTGATTTCACCAATTTATTTTTTATTATTTATTTATCTATTCTTTCAGATCTTCCCAAATTAGAATTGTTGACTTAAGGCCTGTGGCAAATACATAAATACCACATAATTTTTTGTCATATCATATTTTGTTGTGATGAAGTTCATAGAGATGGAGTTCATATACTACATATATACAAAAACATTTTATAAAGATTTGATGTTTTAAAGGTAACTTACCCTGCAGCATTTGTTGACATTTGATTGGCATCTTAGTGTTTTTGTGTATATTTAACTATTCTTTAGTCTTATTTTCACAGTCATTGTTAATTTGTGCATTGCATGTATGTTTAGCAGTGGACAGGAAGTGATGTGTACCAACTCTGCCAGGCTTTTCCCTCAGGCCAAGCTCTATATTTGTATGGGTGGGATCTATATATTCTGGTCATGCCCATCAAACCCTTGGTGCTTAATACTGTGTGTGGTTACCTGGATGATTATCTATTTTTATTTTATTTTATTATATTTTATTATTTTTTTGTGATGTTTGTTCATGAGTCCCTTTGTTTGTTCCGAACAATTAAACTGAGCACTGTTCTTCAGAAAAATCCTCCAGGTCCTGCAGATTCTTCTTCAGTTTACCAGGATCTTTTGCAAATTTGAACCCTTTCCAGCAGTAACTGTATGATTTTGAGATCCATCTTTTCACACTGAGGACAACTGAGGGACTCAAACACAACTATTAAAGAAGGTTCAAACATTCACTGATGCTCCAGAAGGAAACACGATCCATTAAGAGTTGCATTAACTTTTGAACATGATGAAGATGGCCATATTTTTCTTATTTTGTTGAAATCCTCATTGTAAAAAAAAAAATAGATATCAAAAGTATACAGTCACTGCTGGAAAGGGTTCAAATATGCAAAGATGCTGGAAAACTGAAGAATCTGCAGGACCTTAAAGATTTTTCTGAAGAACAGTTCTCAGTTAAACAAGGGACTCATGCACAACCATCACAAAACAGAAAGACAGTCGTGGATCATCCAGGTAACCACACACAGTATTAAGAACTAAGGATTCCCAAACTTTTGCATGGGGTTATTTTAATAATTTCAGCATTTTTTTTGTCTTGTGGACTATATGCAAACATCTTTTATGTAAAATATCTTACTCAGGACAGTACTAAATAGAAAAGTAACATGCATTTAGTATGATCTCTCTTATTTTTTGAAAATGATTCACATTTTCACAGATTCTGCAATGGGTTCCTAAACTTCCGCATGCCACTGTGAGTATATATATATATGTATGGAAATGAGCACCGGTCTCGAGTCCCACGGAGGAGATCGGAAGGATACAAAAGAGGAGCAACGACAGTGAAGGACGAGAGAGGACCAGGCCTGGGCTTTATTTTGTGTTTGGTTTTTGTTTGTGCGCGGCAGTCATCCATGAGGGGCTGTCGCGCTGTTTTGTGTTCATTTTATTATTAATATTTTATTTAAATGTCCACCGGTTCCCGCCTCCTCCTTCCCTTAATTATGAAGATTTACATCGTTACAACAATTATTCAAATGTATTCACCACCACAGAATTTTAATAAAACATTGGAAAAATAATAATTTTAATTTACTTCAATATCTTTTTTGATTATTTATATGGTGAACATTTCTGTTTTTTACTGAAAAAAAAAACGACTTGAGTACCAAAAAAAGGCAAAAAAAAAGAAAAAAACAGGAAAGAGCTGTTTATTTAAATAAGTCAAACGTCATCTTTTGCTATTTCTTATGTCATATGGGACCTCAGAGTTTGACCTCCGTGTCTCAAGCTCAGATTAAACATTGACTCTTTCAAGTCCTCCTCGGACCCGCTGACCTCGGCTGATGTCATCTCAACCCCTTACTTCACTCCCGTTTTCCTCTGGTCCAATTTTAGATGTAAGACAAAACTTGCATTTCAGGCTAAGAACACTTAATAAATTACCCCTACTTGTCTGTTCCTCTTCTTTCTCCGGCCTTTTTTTTTGTCTTGAATATGGCTTTTGAGACTTGAGGTATTTTAAAAGGCTTTATAGGAAATGTATGTGAAGATGTTCAGAAGCAGCAGCATGGCTGGTCCATAAAGGAACTGCCATTTTAGTCAGTCATTGTGAGCGGCGAAACACATCAATACCAGAACTGAAAAGGCCTGCCTACTTAACCTCAGAACTTTCATGAAAAATTCTCATAAATTACAGGCTGCCACTAGCATTAGGCAGGTAATTCTCCTCTGTTTTTTTTTTTCCTACTTCTTTTCTTTATCCCTGACACACAAAAAAGTCCTGTGACCTCTTCTGCAAAAGAACAGGCAGACAACTAAAAGATTTTATTCTTCTTTTATTGTGCAAAATAAAAGAATGCCTAACCTTTATTTAATGTGTTTTTATGCAGTCTTTGGAGGAATATGCCGTGTTAACTGTCATTTTAAATGTTGCTTCATATCATAACATAGTTCCGAAATCTTTGCTGATTTATATTTATGTAATTTACAATTACACATTTTATTTTACCTCTCACATAAAAAAGCTGATATTTATTTTATAAAATCTATTAATAAAATTATATAAAAATTTACATTTAAATTAAACAAATGCATAAATTAACAAATGCATAAGTGCACAAGCATATTACTTTATTAATAAATATAATACAATTTTAATTAAACAAACACATGAAAAACATGCTTTAACTATACATTAATAATAGTCTTCATAATGTCATCCTCATAACAATGTATTTGAATACATTAATATAATACTAAATGTTATATATTTATGTATATAGCTTGACTGCATGCTATTATAGTCAAATTTAATTTTATCCATTTTACATTCATAACTACACTGTATATTATGATTTTTCTAAGTTGTAAATAAAACAATAAAAAAAGATGATTATGCGTTTTACAAGAAAATGCTATTCCAGTTTTTCTACTTTAAAAAGTAACTTTTAATTCAATGTGTTACTTGCCCATTTCTTTGTTTGTGAATTTAATAAATTAATGATTGAAAATCTTCTAAAACATTTTTGAGTATACCTGTAATACTGCAAAACTAACATCTGTATTATACATTTTTAAATTACAAACAGTATATTATGATCATATAATATAGTTGCATATACTGCATTAACAGGATTCAATGCACAAACACATTCTGCTATTTCTGCAATTTTTAGGTCATGTTAAGGTCGCACATCACTGAAACTCTTCATATGTCAGATGTTCTCCGCTTTAGCTGTAGATTTCCAAACATAATGCTTTATTCTGGTCTTGGAATTCATATTCAGAGTGACAGTGCTGCTGTTTTGGCTCTTTTGGATGAATGGGGATGGGTGGTAAGCGGCAGGCGACGGATGGGTTGGAGAACAGAACAAGAACAGAGATTTGCAGTGCACTGCAAAACAGCAAAGAGCAGCGGCAGTGACACAGGGGGTTATAAATAGATCTCCATATATAGAGCCAGAGGCTACCTGGCTGGCGGAGGCCGAGCGCTCGCTACAGCAATCACACATGATTTATACCTGGTCTGGTGAGCTGCTGCGATTCTGCACCTGACTTCTGCCCCACGTGGTGTCAATTATGTGATTAAAGATCAGACGGTGGCTGTGTTTACATAGACAGCAGTAATATGACCACAGACAATATTTTGGATGAGACAATTGCTGTAATAAGGCATGTGGAACATTTTTTGAATTGTGTTGTATTATTTAAGACACGTAGACATTTTAATCAGGCTATAAGTCTCTAGTTTGTGTGCGACTGGCAGCATATGGCATTCACTTCATGGCACATGCTTTACATTCCTTATATGCAGTCCATATCAGACCAGAGCATGAGCGTAAATGGGGAATCTGAATGAAACAGTTGTACAAACAACCCATGTAAACAACTGACAACCTAGATAAACTACTTAATCAGTATGTCGTCATATTCAGAATAAACACAGAATATGTAAACAGTGAGTTGAGACTGAAACTGAGACATTTATAAGAAAATAGTGCTGCTGTTCCTGTAAAAACTTTTCTTATTAGATTTTTTTTTTCATATTATGCATTACAACTTCTCAGTGAGTTGTAGTAGCTCACATTTTAGGTTTTGTCAGTTTTAAGACCATTTACAGTTAAAAAAAAAAAAAACTGATATTTTAGCCTGATATAATTAGCCGTCTGAGAGAGATTCTAGCGAAAGCCGTGCTAACACAACTAGTGTTACACTAAATTAAAGTTACACAACTCATCAGAAAAAAAAAATCTTAATAGCATATGCTAATTCATAGTCTAATAAAGAATCACATTGTTTAATTGTCCAAACATGTCCCGTAAGGACGTCTGAGAGCTTGCCCTACTCCCAGAGCCATATGACCTATATTGCAAACCACAATATATTTTTTTATATATCTAATCCCATATTTAGACTACAAATCATGTACTATAAATGCAATTAACATAGTAACCTAAAAATGAAATGAATGCTGTCTTTGATGTCTGTGTGCTGTTATTTCCAAGGAAAACATGTATCTTTGTTCCTATATCCTTGTTGATACATGGTAAAATACACAATAAATAAATAAAAATATAGATATTGTAAGTTACTATTCATAACAGTTTACATACCATAGGAAACACTAAACCTGCACTCAGTAAAATATGATATGCATTACTAATTTTATAACTTTATTTTAGATATGGGTCTACGTGACACTACTGCGCAGTTGCTTGAATTCATATTTTTTCCATTCCAGTTTATTATTGGCATCAACCATTTGAGATCAACCCATCCCTAAATGGCACACCAAACAGTGTGAACTGTAACCATATAGACTTTTCCTGTAATTGGGTGATTAGCTGAAAATAGGACCAGATCATATGTTGATAGATTAAGATCTGGCGGCATAAAACTACCTTCAACGTTTAAATGTTTAGTTGGTACTTAGCATGACCCTGTTAGCCCCTGCTGGTAGATGTTGTAACTACACCATCTGAACCCAAACCGTAATTTCCCCTTTGAAGTCCTTCAAAAATAACTCTATATCCTGATTATTTTATTTGATCTTTGGCTCTAGATTGATTAGCCACATGGCACATATCTATATTCACTATCTGTACCTCTTTTGTAGCCCTTACATTTTCTCTTTAGAGCACTTATTTTGCTCCTCATACAGTATGCCGTATCCCGCTGTGATTTGTTTGAGAAGGTGTCCAGGGATGCTGTGAACCTGTTATAGGGGTCATCCTCCCGCCCCCTGCCTGACACCCTTCCACAATACTCTACCAGACCTAACAATCAAACCATTGTTCTTGCGGTCAATATCGCAAAGGAAAAGGTAAGGTGTGTGTGAGCACACATTGTATCCTGAAGCCTGCGCTTACCACTGCAAACCCAGTCAGACTCCACTCATAAGCCTGAGGTTATGATGACTCTACAAATGAACTTTGATCAATCACAATTACTTATTTTGATTTGAAGTGGAAAAAAAAATTTAGAATAAAATGCAAATTATAAATTTTTCAACTAACTGTCTTTTGAAAATCATATTTCCCATGTTACTAAAAATGCATTCTTCCATCTTAGAAACATTGCCAAGCTACGAAACATGTTATCTGTTTCTGATGCAGAAAAGCTAGTTCATGCATTCATGACCTCTAGACTGGACTATTGTAATGCACTTCTAGGTGGTTGTCCTGCTTCTTCAATAAACAAGCTACAGGTAGTCCAAAATGCAGCGGCTAGAGTCCTTACCAGGTCAAGAAAATATGATCATATTACCCCAATTTTATAGTCTCTGCACGTTCCGTATCAGTTAAAAAAAATATCTATCGATCTATCGATCTATCGGTCTGTCTGTCTGTCTGTTTGTCTGTCTATAAGTTTATTTATAGTAAATAAATGCTAAAAAATAATAACATTAAATTAAATTTATAGTAAATAAATGATGCTAAATTCTTTTTCGTTAATTTTACAGTCATTCTGTTAGAAACTGAATGTATGTATGTATGTATGTGTAATATATATAATATATATGTATCATGTATGTATATTCAGCCGTTCCGTCTGAAGTTTAGCACAGCAGATGTCGTGAGTTTTCGCTCACACACAGTTCTGTATATACATATAATGTAAATGCTGCAATCCTCAGTATAATGACCCCTTATGTATACACATCTGGACGTACACACACACACACACACACACACACACACACTTAGCTTCCTCTGTACATAATAATATTCAGGCTCCCTTGCTTGTGCTGCAAAAACAAGCAGCTCCCGTTAAAGGGCTTGAATAATGGCTCTATTTTTCTCTCTTACTCTCCTTCTCTTTCTATTTCTTCCTCTTTTTTGGGGGGGGGGGGGGGGGGGGGGTATGGGCCATTCTTTGCATCATATGAATACTGCATAAAGCTAGCCACACGCTTACTAGTCCTCCGGGGCCTTCCCCAGACACAGGCGGGCAGGCCAAGGCCCACTCAAAGAGCTCTCTCGCCTTTATTCTTGTGTAAGGCATTCACACACAGCCTATGGACCGCTCAGAATCTAAACTGACAGAAGCTGAGTTCACTACATACAGAGACGTTCAGGACAGGTTTGGCCAATTCTGTGCAAGTTTGTCTTAATGCCACACATACATATTTATGCACCCACATTGCATTTATTGAAGCTACTAAACTGCTTATATTATCATCTTAGTCTCAGTTTTAAACTGTAAAAATATTAGTACCATAAAGCTACATATTAGTACTTTGAATGTACAGATTACAGACATCCCACCTCTCCTAGAAGGTCTGAGATTCTCCTCAGAAGAATCGGAATGCCCTGAAATCAAGTGACCTGTTTCCATCTGGTATTAAATTGTGTTTTTGGTGAAGTGATGCCAATGTTGCATTCAAGACACATTATCTGGTATTATTATGCATTTTA
Organism: Carassius carassius; assembly: GCF_963082965.1. Classification (NCBI taxonomy): domain Eukaryota; kingdom Metazoa; phylum Chordata; class Actinopteri; order Cypriniformes; family Cyprinidae; genus Carassius; species Carassius carassius. The sequence continues at coordinate 6,128,866 of NC_081757.1, read as the reverse complement.
AATGTGTTTTCTGTGTCCGCATGCCTTCTGATTTTGGAGACCCTCACCTTTCCTTCCATCAGAATCAATTATATCACCTTCACTTACGGTGCACAAATAGTATAGTACTGAAGGCAGCTTACGCAAATGAATAATTTCAGAGTGGGATGCCTGAAATTTGTACATAAAGTGTATAGTATCCACAGAATACAATAAAAAAAAGTAAATATGACTTTTTCAGTCACAATTCGGACTTAATATCCTGAGAAAAAAGTCAGATATGTGAGATAAACTTACAATTCTGCCCTTCTATCGTGAAAAGGGGCAAAAAAAGAATGATTAAGTGGATATTGGAATTAAATGATTGGTCAATATTAAACAAGGATTTGATCATTTTGCAAGTGTAACAACAGCAATAAGCAAGCCTTTGGCTCCCTTTGCAGGCATTTGTAATAATATGTAATGTACATAAATTGTTTATTTTATATGTGTTTTTAACAGTGTCATTCAGTGAAGCCACATTATTATTATTATTAACCAGTCATTGTTTTTAGTGCACTTAAAGTCATTTTAAAGCCTGTTGTTCGCTTAGGTCTGTTTTTATTACCAAAAAAAATATTATCCGAGTACGTCTTTGTACATTATTATTTGAAGTAACAAAACCATTGTTAATTTGTGGTTACCATGGCTACAAGAACCATGATTTTTGGTTTTATTAGCAGTAAAACCATGGCTAAATTTTGTTAGGGAACATTCAAGAGAGAATATTAGATGCGTTAATGGTGGTGAAATTATTACAGACATTAAAACACGTTATTAACCTCAACAGCCAAAAAGGTTTCAGAGAATTATGAATGTATCTGATACTGAAAGTGATGCACAGGCTTCATCTTAGGCTTTTTTTTTTTTTGGATGTGTTTTCCAGGACACAGTGGTCCATCAATCAGCTGCAAACACGAGGCATGGGTGCGGATGTGGGAATGGTTCGTCACATTGACCGTAAAATATTTTTATTTCAACACATTTATATTTTTATTTATGTAAATGCATATGTAAATATTATTTTAGAATGAAAGTTCTCGGCAAAGGAGAAGTGCTCACTAACACAGATTTAGACAGATTTGTGAACAATATTTGAGAGAAATAGGCCTTTTGTTAGTTATTTGAGTTCAGCTCATGAAAAATGGGGGCAAAAACAAAAGTGTTGCATTTATAATTTTGTTCAGGGTATTTGGGTAGTTATGTATGTAAAAATATGTATGTATTCATATATGTATCATAAGACAGGGCCTTCCCATGTGAACTTTATTTCCACTGAACTGAAACTCTTAAGTAGAGATGAAAAAAAAAAACATGCAATCCTTAAGCAAAGCTAGAGCCTCCCACATCAAGGTAAAAATCATACTATTGTAAGAATTCCTGCTGAGTGAGTGATTGGTAACATGAACTCTTGCTACATTACAAGGCAAATAATATTGCAAACTATATACACGCACATGCATGCAGTTTTTTGCTTGTCTTTGTGATTCTTTCATGTCATCTGTATTTATTTTGACTGTTTGAACAGACTACATTTGTTTCCAGAGAGAGAGAGAGAGAGAGAGAGAGGGGCAGGGCAGCGCTATACAAGCCCAGATGTAACACATCAGTGAGCGGCAGATTTGATTGTGTGTGATGGCCCTGAGGTTGTGAGACGCTAGAGAAGCGTGTGCCACAGATACATGAGGTCATCAATTTAACAGAGACTTGGTTTATTTTTCTTCCTACTCTCAGTTTTTGCCCACGCACATAAACACACAACACAAACACATCTCTGCACCTCATCAGTGCACTCTTTCTCTTTCATTTATTTGACTGTGCATGTGAGTAGTTATGTGTTATTCATAAATTACAAACAGGCTTTTTATATATTTCAGTGATCTGTTCTCAGAGTCCAGTATAGGAGATCTGATTGGCCTGAACCGATGAGACGGATCATTCCTACTGGACAGTACGTTTTCATATCTTCAGTTAATTCATCTTAACAGATCAAGTATGTATTTACAATTTTTTAAAGATAAAAATAATATTAGTTCATTTATTTTCATTACTTGAAAATGTTAGCAATGTCAGTCATGGATTCAATTACCAAGGAATGCATGTGCTGATAAAGTGTTTATACTGAATACAATGCAAGTCGCTTTGGAAAAAAATTTTTCTTGAGCAGTAAATCATATTAGAATGATTTCTGAAGGATCATGTGACAACAAAGACTAGAGTAATGATGCTGAAAATTCAGCGCTGCATCACAGGAATAAAGTACATAAAATATATTCAGATAGAAAAAAAAAAGTTATTTTTATAATAATATTCCAAAATACAACTATTTTCTGCTGTATTATTGGTCAAATAAATACAGCGTTGTTAAGCTTAAGAGACTTCAAATCCTAAACTTTAGAACAGTAGTTAGTTTGAAGAATTGTATTGTCACGGCTTATGCTGCTGGAAGGAACACGGAGCCGAGGGATAAACGAAACAAGGATTTATTAAATAAAACAAACAAGGTAAGTCGTAAATAACAGGTGGCAAGAGGCAAGTGGCAAGTAACAGGTGACAAGTAGACATTTAGACGAGTCGACCCGACCAAACAGAACTGAAAGGACAAGGCTTTTGTAGAAGGGATAATTGGGGAAACACAGGTGGATGGCATGACTAAATTAACAGGGACATGGAACACATGGGGAAATGACTAGACACACCTGGGAACTAATCAAAACCACACACGGAAGACAGAAACTGGGTCACAGGGGAAAAAACACACAAAATAAGTCCAGGTGTGTGACAGTACTCCCCCCTCCCGGTAGGTGCGTCCTCGCACCGTAGAAACAACAAAGGGAGGCGTGGGTGGGAACTTGGGAGGATGTTCCGGTGGAGGACAGCCTCCCAGGAGGGGGCCAGCAGACGGGGACTACAGAGGAAGGAGTCAGGGAGGAGATGACGGAGGGAGGAGCCAGGGAGGAGACAGGAAGGATGTGAAGCAGGAGGTACCCAGCAGGACCCAGGCCACAGCCATAACGGCCCAAGGTGGGGCCGACGGTGGAAGGAGCCATGGAGGAGGAATGGTCACTGACTCCAGGGACTCGACCCACGGCAACGGAGCAAGTGGAGGAGGAGCCCGAGGCGGAGACGGAGAGCCGAAGAGCCAGGGTGACGGGGAGGAGCCGGAGGTCCTAGGCGGAACAGATGGCTCTGGTGACTGACGCGGCGATGTGGATCCGGAAGGCCGCGGTGAGGCCAGAGTGACCGAGGACTGAGGTGTAGCCGAGGGGATGAAGGAGCCTGACGGAGCCGGAGGGACGGAGGGATGAGGCGAAGCCGGAGGAGTGGAGTCCCGAGGCATAGGATGGACGACGCCAGACCAAGGCGGAGCCGGAGGGACGAGGGAGCCAGGCAGAGCCTGCGGACTGCCGGGCCACGGCGGAGAGGAAGGAGCTAGGAGCCATGGTGGAGCCGACGGGTCAACGGGCCGAGGCGGAGTCCAGGCCTCAGAGGCTGGAGGCGGAGGTGAGGGAGACGCCGACCAAGGCGTCGCTGGAGGATGGCGGTCCCGCTGAGCTCGCACCACAATGATGGTAGGCTGAGGGCGAGCAGAGGGGCAGCCAGACGACAGCGGAGGAGGAGGCAGGAGTGGGTGGGAGGGTGGGAATTTTGGAGGAGCAGGCATTGGAGTAAGCTCTGGGGCTGGAGCCCGTCCTGGGCTTAACGGAGGATCAGGAGCCCGTCCTGGGCTTAACGGAGGATCAGGAGCCCGTCCTGGGCTTAACGGAGGATCAGGAGCCCGTCCTGGGCTTAACGGAAGATCAGGAGCCCGTCCTGGGCTTAACGGAGGATCAGGAGCCCATCCTGGGCTTAACGGAGGATCAGGAGCCCATCCTGGGCTTAACGGAGGATCAGGAGCCCATCCTGGGCTTACAGGAGGATCAGGAGCCCGTCCTGGGCTTAACGGGAGAACAGGAGCCCGTCCTGGGCTTAACGGGGAATCAGGAGCCCTTCCTGGGCTTAACAGAGGATCAGGAGCCCATCCTGGGCTTACAGGAGGATCAGGAGCCCGTCCTGGGCTTACAGGAGGATCAGGAGCCCGTCCTGGGCTTAACGGGGGAACAGGAGCCCGTCCTGGGCTTAACGGGGGAACAGGAGCCCGTCCTGGGCTTAACAGAGGATCAGGAGCCCATCCTGGGCTTACAGGAGGATCAGGAGCCCGTCCTGGGCTTAACGGGGGATCAGGAGCCCGTCCTGGGCTTACAGGAGGATCAGGAGCCCGTCCTGGGCTTACAGGAGGATCAGGAGCCCGTCCTGGGCTTAACGGAAGATCAGGAGCCCGTCCTGGGCTTAACAGAGGATCTGGCATAGGTGCATTGGAAACCCCCTCATTTTGACCCATTTGGCGCTCCACATTATGCTCCCTCGTGGTGGGCAGTGTCGCCGGCTCTCGCACCTGGTCTGACGGGATGCTCTCTGGCTCTCCGTCATCGGTGGGCTCGGGCTTATGCCTCGTACCGTGGGAAGATTGTAGGCTGGGCTCTGGGTCCAGAGTGGACCTGGCGAGATCCTCCATTGGGCCGACCGTGAGAGGGGACCCATTTCTCACCAGATTCCACTCTATAAATGCGGCGAATCCTCCCGAGGACCATCTTCGGGCGACAACGCTCTGCACCTAGGGTTCAGGCTGGCGTGATAAAAGGTGCAGAGCGCGTGGTCCGGGTAGCTGGTGGCATTAGCTAGCCAGAGAAACCGTCTCGTATGGTCCTCGAGAGACAGTCCCTCCTGCTCCAGCAGGAGGAGGAGGTATTCGGGGCGATAGAGGGGATCCATGACACACTACGGAAACAAAAAGACTGTGAAAAAACGGAAAACAAAACGGAGGGAAAACATGCAGTTCTTAAACTTTTTAGGTCGGGTCTTCTGTCACGGCTTATGCTGCTGGAAGGAACACGGAGCCGAGGGATAAACGAAACAAGGATTTATTAAATAAAACATAAACAAGGTAAGTCGTAAATAACAGGTGGCAAGAGGCAAGTGGCAAGTAACAGGTGACAAGTAGACATTTAGACGAGTCGACCCGACCAAACAGAACTGAAAGGACAAGGCTTTTGTAGAAGGGATAATTGGGGAAACACAGGTGGATGGCATGACTAAATTAACAGGGACATGGAACACATGGGGAAATGACTAGACACACCTGGGAACTAATCAAAACCACACACGGAAGACAGAAACTGGGTCACAGGGGAAAAAACACACAAAATAAGTCCAGGTGTGTGACAGTACTCCCCCCTCCCGGTAGGTGCGTCCTCGCACCGTAGAAACAACAAAGGGAGGCGTGGGTGGGAACTTGGGAGGATGTTCCGGTGGAGGACAGCCTCCCAGGAGGGGGCCAGCAGACAGGGACTACAGAGGAAGGAGTCAGGGAGGAGATGACGGAGGGAGGAGCCAGGGAGGAGACAGGAAGGATGTGAAGCAGGAGGTACCCAGCAGGACCCAGGCCACAGCCATAACGGCCCAAGGTGGGGCCGACGGTGGAAGGAGCCATGGAGGAGGAATGGTCACTGACTCCAGGGACTCGACCCACGGCAACGGAGCAAGTGGAGGAGGAGCCCGAGGCGGAGACGGAGAGCCGAAGAGCCAGGGTGACGGGGAGGAGCCGGAGGTCCTAGGCGGAACAGATGGCTCTGGTGACTGACGCGGCGATGTGGATCCGGAAGGCCGCGGTGAGGCCAGAGTGACCGAGGACTGAGGTGTAGCCGAGGGGATGAAGGAGCCTGACGGAGCCGGAGGGACGGAGGGATGAGGCGAAGCCGGAGGAGTGGAGTCCCGAGGCATAGGATGGACGACGCCAGACCAAGGCGGAGCCGGAGGGACGAGGGAGCCAGGCAGAGCCTGCGGACTGCCGGGCCACGGCGGAGAGGAAGGAGCTAGGAGCCATGGTGGAGCCGACGGGTCAACGGGCCGAGGCGGAGTCCAGGCCTCAGAGGCTGGAGGCGGAGGTGAGGGAGACGCCGACCAAGGCGTCGCTGGAGGATGGCGGTCCCGCTGAGCTCGCACCACAATGATGGTAGGCTGAGGGCGAGCAGAGGGGCAGCCAGACGACAGCGGAGGAGGAGGCAGGAGTGGCAGGGAGGGTGGGAATTTTGGAGGAGCAGGCATTGGAGTAAGCTCTGGGGCTGGAGCCCTTCCTGGGCTTAACGGAGGATCAGGAGCCCGTCCTGGGCTTAACGGAGGATCAGGAGCCCGTCCTGGGCTTAACGGAGGATCAGGAGCCCGTCCTGGGCTTAACGGAAGATCAGGAGCCCGTCCTGGGCTTAACGGAGGATCAGGAGCCCATCCTGGGCTTAACGGAGGATCAGGAGCCCATCCTGGGCTTAACGGAGGATCAGGAGCCCATCCTGGGCTTACAGGAGGATCAGGAGCCCGTCCTGGGCTTAACGGGAGAACAGGAGCCCGTCCTGGGCTTAACGGGGAATCAGGAGCCCTTCCTGGGCTTAACAGAGGATCAGGAGCCCATCCTGGGCTTACAGGAGGATCAGGAGCCCGTCCTGGGCTTACAGGAGGATCAGGAGCCCGTCCTGGGCTTAACGGGGGAACAGGAGCCCGTCCTGGGCTTAACGGGGGAACAGGAACCCGTCCTGGGCTTAACAGAGGATCAGGAGCCCATCCTGGGCTTACAGGAGGATCAGGAGCCCGTCCTGGGCTTAACGGGGGATCAGGAGCCCGTCCTGGGCTTACAGGAGGATCAGGAGCCCGTCCTGGGCTTACAGGAGGATCAGGAGCCCGTCCTGGGCTTAACGGAAGATCAGGAGCCCGTCCTGGGCTTAACAGAGGATCTGGCATAGGTGCATTGGAAACCCCCTCATTTTGACCCATTTGGCGCTCCACATTATGCTCCCTCGTGGTGGGCAGTGTCGCCGGCTCTCGCACCTGGTCTGACGGGATGCTCTCTGGCTCTCCGTCATCGGTGGGCTCGGGCTTATGCCTCGTACCGTGGGAAGATTGTAGGCTGGGCTCTGGGTCCAGAGTGGACCTGGCGAGATCCTCCATTGGGCCGACCGTGAGAGGGGACCCATTTCTCACCAGATTCCACTCTATAAATGCGGCGAATCCTCCCGAGGACCATCTTCGGGCGACAACGCTCTGCACCTAGGGTTCAGGCTGGCGTGATAAAAGGTGCAGAGCGCGTGGTCCGGGTAGCTGGTGGCATTAGCTAGCCAGAGAAACCGTCTCGTATGGTCCTCGAGAGACAGTCCCTCCTGCTCCAGCAGGAGGAGGAGGTATTCGGGGCGATAGAGGGGATCCATGACACACTACGGAAACAAAAAGACTGTGAAAAAACGGAAAACAAAACGGAGGGAAAACATGCAGTTCTTAAACTTTTTAGGTCGGGTCTTCTGTCACGGCTTATGCTGCTGGAAGGAACACGGAGCCGAGGGATAAACGAAACAAGGATTTATTAAATAAAACATAAACAAGGTAAGTCGTAAATAACAGGTGGCAAGAGGCAAGTGGCAAGTAACAGGTGACAAGTAGACATTTAGACGAGTCGACCCGACCAAACAGAACTGAAAGGACAAGGCTTTTGTAGAAGGGATAGTTGGGGAAACACAGGTGGATGGCATGACTAAATTAACAGGGACATGGAACACATGGGGAAATGACTAGACACACCTGGGAACTAATCAAAACCACACACGGAAGACAGAAACTGGGTCACAGGGGAAAAAACACACAAAATAAGTCCAGGTGTGTGACATGTATATTTATTATGTCAGTAGTTTTGCATTGTTCTCTTTCTAATTTGATTACGTCATGTGTCATGGGACCATCTGCCATAAAAAGAAAAGGCGAGTTTGACTTAATATATTTTAGTGTGACTTCATTTCTCCCAATTTCACATTTATTTCTCATAATTGTGACACATTTTATTATTTTAAACTTTATTATTACCCATTTAATTTTTCACCGCTAAAGTGGAAACAAGCTTCCACAGTTATGCATTAACTTTTTTTTAATAGTGATTGTTTCATATAAAATGTTCATTTACTTTGCATTAAAAGTCTTTTTTATACTATTCATTTAATAGTGATTTCAGCTCCCCAGTAAGTGACATCATTTTGGTGCCAAAACCACACAGATATGGAGTGCGATTAATGAGATATTGACATTTCTGCTGATAATATTATAAAAATCTGCATGATATCAACATTTCAATAGAATACAAAGTTATCAAAATTAAGTTGAAATCTTTATGCATGCTAAATGTCAATCCCTCATTTATCAGTGGCTAACTTTAGCGCTTTATTTCAGTCCTGGTAGACATCCATTCATTTTCTTGCTATTATGTAATTTATCGATTAATAAAAAAATTTAAAAAGTCCCTGAAGTCTGAATACCCTTTATTAGAAACACATACTTAACATACAGGCATATTCATTTTTCACAGTTCCTGCATGGCATGAAAGTACGAACAACCTTCTGTCCGCAAAATATGACAGACAGAAGGAGAAAAAGAAAGAGAGATGAATTGGAAGCAGGCAGAGAGGGGCGGAAAACATCTCTTTCATTTTCTGGAGTGAGGACTTGGCTAAAACATGGTAAATCATGGCCACGGGACAGCAACTAGGAATGCCATTGACAGGATATAAAACATTGCATGTACTCGGCTGGCTCTCACTCATTCCACACACACACAATCACGGTCTCTGTGTTCCACATAATGAAGAGACCATCTACCGTCTCCTCTCAAGATGGAATAGAGAGTTAAATGGAAGTGGGAAGAGCGGAAGGATGGGGGAAGGGAAGGAGAGATAGAGACGGATGTGTAGAGATGGAGCGATGGGTAAATGGACACATTCAGGAAGCAGAGACAGAGTGAGTATCACACACGGGAAGTAATTCTGTTCTGCATTCTATAACTGAATTCACTCCTGAAATGACAACAGTGATCAAATTAAATCCACGCTGAGTGTGAAGAGCCAAACTAAACTCTTGGCTTTTAGGAATGACAACTACATTTAAATACAAGTGCGAATCCTTCTTAATCTGATTCTGTGTGTGATGACTAGTTTTTTGGCATCTCTCAATTATAGAGAAGACATATGGATGTAAACAGTTTAAACTATTGGTTGTTAGCTGGTTTCGACCTAACAAATGTTAGTATTTAGTCTTTTAAGAGCTGCTGTATTACACTGAATAGGGCGAGGAACTGAACTCACTGCCACCAGGCAAAATATTATAAATATCAAATAAGTATGCAGCAATATTGCGAATTTTAAACATCCAATTTCTATTTTAATATATTTTTAAAATGTAATTTATTCCTGTGATGTAAAGCTACATTTTCAGCAGCCATCACTCCAGTCTTCAGAAATCACTCTAATAAACTCCTTTGCTGCTCAAGAAAATTGATCACATTTTTTAAACTTTTATAACATTATAAAACGTTTTAAATTTCATTTTTGCTAAATGTAATGCATCCTTGCTGAATCATTTAATTTAAAATAAATGTATTAATTTTGTTTAGACACAGATCTTGAACGGATGTATTTGAAAATGTTTATAAAATTACTAGTGGTAGTGCTGCGTTAACGTGAGACTCTTATCGGGCAATAAAAAAAATATCGCCGTTAATCTATTCTCAAAGTTGGGTTGGGAGCTGGGTCTATACTAAGCAAGCTATGATGACTTTCACCTTGATATTTTATATAACCGACTGGCTGAGGCCAGCCTAAAAAGATGCTCAGGACAGTTGACGGGCCACTGCTGCGCATCGTCACGAAAGCTTATCTTTTTCACGTGTTTTTAAGCCTTACCGCTTGTCGATTTAAACATTAAAGCATCCAAAAACAAGACGCGGAAAAGCTGAACAGAGTAGCTGGTTACTTGCGCGCTGTGTTCGGTGCGCACGAGAGAGAGAGCCGCGTATCACGGACAGCGACACTGAACCGAGGTCTCATCTGCGAAGTTCTCCTCGAAGTCCCTCCTGCACCTGAACGAACAAATAGAAATCGCAGTTTAAACAAACAAAAAGATGTGAAAGAGCCCAATTCAGTACTCGCGGTCTTCTGGTGTTCAGGGATCACGCAGAGAAAGGAGTCTCAAAACACTTGAACATCGAATTTGCTTATATTTGCTCTTGTGCCGACAAATACATACAAAATATGTCAAAATATCCACCTTAGAAATTATGCTCGAAAAAACTGTCAGTTTTTTCTTAAGTGAAAGTAAACAGTTGAGGAAAAAATGGGATGTGTATAATATTGGATGCGTTCATCGTCTCTTAAAGTGACAGCGCCTAATTTAGCTACTGGCTGCTGTAATGTTAATCCAAGAAAATGAAAATCACTCACTGCTCTTGACTGAATTACTTTGTAGTTTTAACAGTCGAACCAAAAATTATTCAGACACCAGATATAATTGTTTTATATATATATAGCAAAACTGTAATAATGTGAGAAATGTTGAAGGTGTCTGAATAAATTTAGGTTTGATTGTATATTTCATTTTTACATTGAAGACTATCCAGTGCTATTTTACATTTCATTATTTGGTTTCTGTACCTTGACACCTACAAACTGGAAAAAAAACTTGTGAAACATTGTGTAAATAGCACAAATAAATAAAAATAAATGAACATACAAATTAAACAATTTCAAACAGTGCCCACTGGTACAACCTTCACCGGGTCCCCGCTGACCCCAGCTACGGCCCTGCTCACGCCTGTTTCACACATACTCCGTCTGCAGTGCGTATGCAGTCCATGTGCGTTACGTATGTGGTGCAGCACAGACTCGATCACACAGGACACGTTTGCAGTCTGCTACTCGGTACGTAAACGATCGCTGCACTGCTGCAGACGCAACGCTCCTGGAACGCAACTGGAATCCGTTAACATGGGTGCGTAAAAAAATATGCAACGCATACCCACTGCAGACGGAGTATGTGTGAAACAGGTGTAAGGTTGTTTGCACCTTGTTCAATGTGGAATTAGTTTACAGCTTTTTCAAGCACTTTGTGATGCATTTTGAAAACAGGAGATGAGCCCATTTTCTAATACACCATCTAGCTTGATAAACCCCTTCTCAAAGTTTGTCAATTTTATTTGGGGTAATTAACGTATTCTAAATGCCTTCGGCAGAATTCGAAGGAGCCATTTTAATCTAGATTTATCTAGATTAATCTAGATTAATTTCAAGATCACAGTGAGATTAATCTAGATTTAAAAAAAATAATTTATGCCCACCACTAAAAATTACCTTTTTATACTAATAATTTGTGACTTAAGTCAATATTTTTTATGGTTTTTTGATTTGGTTGTCTTATTTTATGAGATGAGTAAATCATTTATTTATCATTTCTGATACTGTCTCAGATATGGAGTGTTTTGGCTCATAGATTATGGTTGGATCAACAGAGCACATTGTTTTAGGTTACATGACAAAACATTCATAATTTAAGGGATTCACTCCAGTTTTCACTGCCAAAGCCTGTCACTGCAGCGTGTATTCGGCCAAATGGCTCTAACATGCATCCAAACAACTGAGAGCTCTGAGCTTTCAAGAAATTAAACAGTGCGGTTTGTTTGCTTTCATTCCAAATGAGTCTGAAATTTCATTAGAACCGAGAGCCCGAGAACATCAAGCCTCTCAATAGGCTTAACAGCACCCATGATTTCTCTTTTCTCGTTGAATATGGGGAGACTATAAAAATGTAATCAATACGTTCTAAATCAAATTGGTTTTCATATTTGTTCCTTTCAAAATATAATGTGCAATCATGGAGTGCATGAGCCTGCAGTTTGATTTATTTGATTATTGGGGACGTCAACCTTGTGTTTCATTGTAGGTCTGTTGAGTGATTGAGAGGGATGAGATTGAATGTTTGACAAAGAGTGAAATAAAGATGCTACAGAGACAAACATCGCCTGCCACACACATACACACTCACAGAATTCTCAGAGCAAAACACCATCAACAACCACAGCAGGGTGGAAAGCAATGAAACTGTTATATCGTCTGAGACGCACAGACTTCATGGTCCAGATCTATCAGACACTTCTATCTAAAGCTAAACAATATACATGTATTCATGATTCACATGCATTATTCACATGAGAGACCATTCCATGTGGTATATCGGAGGCCATAAAGTCTAAATGCATTATTGCAAGTGTATATATGACCTTCATGTAATAAAAGTGCAGTTGGTTCACCACTGACTAAAATATATGTTTACACTCAGATCCCAGCATTATTACAAATACACTATTATCTAGATTTTTTAAGAACACTATTCTTTATCATTTGTAAAAAAATATATCTAACATAATATAAGAATGATTCTTCATATGGCAATTTATAACTTATTTTCAATATATAACTTCTTTAATACAAATATTACAAAAACAAATTGTTTTATTTTATTAAAATATGATATTTTATATAAATAAACATCAGAATAAATTGGGATTACAACATACTTCAGTGATGCTGAAATAAGTTTTCATTTAAATAATATATAGATTTTTCACATTAAATTTAATTAATTTTCTTAGTGTGTGTGTGAGTGCATATATATAGATGTTAGCATATAAATAATATAACAATTATTTTGTATAACATTTTTTTACAGTTAGTTTAAAACCTTTTAAAAGGCTTAATTTTCTTAATGTATTTTATGAGTGAGTGACGTGACATTCATCCAAGTATGGTGACCCATACTCAGAATTAATGCTCTGCATTTAAGCCATCCAAAGTGCACACACACTCTGTGAACACACACCCAGAGCAGTGGGCAGCCATTTATGCTGCAGCACCCTGGGAGCAGTTGGGGGTTTGCTGCCTTGCTCAAGGGCAAGGTATTGCCTGCCCGAGACTCAAACCCACAACCCTAGGGTTAGGAGTCAAACTCTCTAACCACTAGGCCACGACTTCCCACAAATGATAAGACATATAATAAATACATCATTTACTATTCATTTTTAATGGGTTAAATGGGTAAAAATTGGCCAAAGTCTTTGTTCCATATTCTCTTATGCAACATATATACTTGCATTTGCTACTGACTTTTGCTGCATGTGACCCTCACAATCAAATCAAGCCATTGTTGTTTCACACCGCAGGTGCTGTCAATATCCCATCTCTACAATAAACCTGATTTCTGTTCTTCCTTGTTTTATTGTCACACTTTCACAGCCGATTGGGAGACAGAGAGAAGAGTGATTGATCCATCTCTGCAGTCTAACATTAGCAGAGGGGAGGGATGGGATTGAGAGTTCATTCAGTCTCTCCGAAGAGAATCAACTTCACTCTGGAATCTGAATTCTCAAACACAGACACTCAAAGAATTCAAAAGAATGAGGTGAAAAGAGGGCCAACACTCCAAGTTTCTTATTTGGTGGATCTACCTACCTACCTACCTACCTACCTACCTACCTATCTATCTATCTATCTATCTATCTATCTATCTATCTATCTATCTATCTATCTATCTATCTATCTATCTATCTATCTATCTATCTATCTATCTATGTATCTATCTATCTATCTATCTATCTATCTGTCTGTCTGTCTGTCTAATGTTCTCTCATTCTGTTGTGTCTAGGAGTTGAGGTGTTCTGGTCGAATGTCAGTTGCACCTTAGCGAAAGAACAACTTCAGTGTCGACTGAGCTGTCTCTATGAGATGTGCTGTTACAGAACAACAGACCTTTGTAAACCCTGTCAAAACATGACAAGAGGCCATTCCACGTTTTGTAGAAGCAGCATTGTGACACAGTGAGTTCTCGCTCTGATCAGTGCTCCAGTTCTCCATGACTTCCCAAAGGTAATGAGTGTGGCACACACCCTTTGGACCCACAGGCGCAGACCTGTCAAAGCGACAGTGAACAAAACACTGGGTTAAACTTTACAAATGCAACCTGATATTTTACAGATATACTCTACTACTTAAAAATCTGTTTTCTACTTAAAAGGGTAATTGGATGGCCATTTTTCACAAGTTGATATGATTCTTTTTGGTCTTAATGACAAAAATGGTTAAAATTGCTCAATGGGAGAGTGAAAAACATATTTTTTTACCCTTCAAAAACAACTCTTTTCAGAGCAAGCAGTTTTGTAGCATTTTCCTTTAAATGTTCCCCTCTCTTCTAGCTGCTCTCTACTGTCAAATCAAACTGTTATGGGAGGGGCCTGTTTTGTGATGTCACACAAACAGGCATCTGAGATCAGATGGATTTGAGAAAAGGAAAACGATCTAACAAACACTGGGTGGATTTTTATCATTATAGGGTGGTTGTCTACACACACTGCCAAAACCAAATTCAGTTCATACAACTTGTAAAAGTGCATGTAGCATCTGATGACCCTTTTAAATATACTTCAGTTTATTTCTGTGATGGTGAAGCTGATTTTCAGAATCATTACTCCAGTCCTCAGGGTCACATGATCATTCAGAAATCAATGTACTTTGCTGATTGGCTGCTTAAGAAACATTTCTTATTATTATCAATACTAAAAACATATGTGCTACTTAAGTTTTTTTTTTTTTTTTTTTTTGTGGAAACCATAATATATTTTCACAGGATTCTTTGATACAAAAGAACTGCCTTTAAAAGTCTTTACTGTCGCTTTAGATCAATTTAATTTGTCCTTTCCGAATAAAAGAATGATTTTCTTTAAAAAATCGTATTGATCCAAAAATTTTGAACAGAAGTCTAAAAATGTGTTATACAAATGTGCTGTTTTACTCTCAACGTGAAAATATTGTTTTAGTATTCAATGTTTTATATTAATTAAGTTGTGAATGCCGTTTCATGACAAATGTGATAATAATTCCAATTTATTTATATAAAAACATTCTCTCCCATGTTTTCTGCATCTAATCTCTACTTTGTTTTGGTGTACTAAACATGGTGTATACATGAAATTGTGCACTATAAAGATTGTTTGTGTTGACCATTAATAAAGACTGGAATTCAATACATGCGTCGATGCTAGTTGCTACAATCTATGGGTCAGTCTGAAGATTTTGGATTGTTGGATTTGAATGATTTTACAGAAAATCACATGGTTTGTGTGAATGGCAAGTTTATATTAGCTTCAGGATGTTTCAATCCAGTCATAGGATATTGAACTTGTTTGATATTTAAAACCAATTTGGTAACATTTGTATCTCCACACGTTTTCATGTTTCTGTGTGAGCTTGTTGTGTTCAGAAACACTTCAAAATTGTGTGGTGTTTTCCAGCCTTAAGTTGCTTTGAATGAAAGTGTCTGATAAAAGAATAAATGTAAATTTTGAATGTCAAGGTGTGAATTGGGGCCCTTAAAATTGGATGGATATCAGGCAGCTTCAGTATTTGGCTGCTTAGGATCGGCAGTCAGCCTCTTCTGGTAGATCTCGTAACTACGCCAATTGATTTTTCTTTTGAAGGCTATTCAGAATTGGCTGGTGTATTCTGAACGAGTCGTTTGTTTGCAAGCCACATATACATTGCAGATATTTTGCTGTATTATAGTAGATGTTTTACAAGAGCTAGGCTGTTTTTAGAGGCTTTTAAAAATGCCAAATATATATTTTTGCTGTCAGAAACCTTCGACACCACATTTAGGATAGTCACCTCAGGGTTTGTGTCCATTCTGTCATCAGTTGATCAGCATCAAGATGTCATTTTGGCTTTTAGAATTTAATATATTAAGATGTAGATTTGTAAAATAAATCCTTTTGACTTAAGTTTATTCAGTCAGGCATGCAGTTCAATATTATATGAAATCTAATTATATTTTTCTCTTCTCCCCTCATTCCCTATAGTCTTGATTTCCTAATCCAAAGAGTGACAATATGTGTGATCGACACATAAATCTGTGTGTGTGCTTCTATCTGTCTGAGAGCTCCTTGTGCACCCTCTGCAAGATTTGGGTTAAGTGAAAATCACCCACCACTCGTCACACAGAATCTATCCCACCCTCCCGGTTTATATGGCTCTTATTCCATTTCCATTTTCATGGAGTCATTTTGCCCCTCTTTTATAGAAGGTCATAAAATATATAGTGAATTTTTAAGCATTCTGCATAACATTTACATTTTCTATTGTATAGATGTGATCAGGGAAAGGAGACTGAATAAAACATTCATGTCAGAGGCCATTTCTTCAGTGACATTTGAAGCTGTATCTATCGTCGCTCTCTCTCTCTCTCTCTAGCACAGGCAGGAGGACAAATGATGGTGCGGTGTTTAACGGCGGCCTCCGCGAAGAACGTCCTACTCTGCCTTCACATTATTGCTTGCCAGCTAGTCGATGAAAACACATTTTCCAGAGATAAGAGAAAAGTCAAATAGAAATGTCGCTTAGTTGTGTGTGGTTTGCGTGTATTAGTGTGTTTGGGTTTGGGAAAATTGAAACATGTCAGTGAAAAATCCACATTTCAAACATTCACCTTCTTGCATCACATAACAGTAATGCAAAGCAGCTACAGGACAATGCCGTCATTTCACTTAGCAAGGATTTCAGTGTGATTTTAGCTTGAAGACACTGAAAGAAAACACAAAACTAAATGCATGCGTGATGAAATAAAAAAAAATATATATATTTCAATTAGCCCTGTCATGATCTTTAAGGCTTAGTAAAAGTCAACACATACATGAACCATATTTTGTATCCACTGCACATGATTATAACATATATATATATATAGATAGATAGATAGACACACACACAGAAACTCACATTACACTTTTGTTCAAAAGCACAACTGCATAAAATTACAATTTAAAAGAAATTATGAAACCGTCTTTTCGAGTGCCTATAAATTGTTTATGAGAAATGATATATGCAATTATTCTTTAGAGCACTAAACTAATTTGTCTCTCTCTTACACACACTTAAATGGTTCAATTGAGTGTTAGCAAGAAAAGTTGCTTTTTAATATTATGTTCCATATTGTTCTTATTTTGCCACCCACAAGTCAAACGCAGTCAGTCTGAACTGAACCTATCGCTCACATACACTTTAACACATTTAACTGGTATGCCATAATGCATTTCCTATAATGTAATGTCATGTTCAGATTAAATCAGGAATAATAATATTCAATTGCAAGAGGGTTTGTTTCTTTGTTCACAATTTTGTTGTATATTTTCTATGAACAAAGTAGCTCAGTTTTCAGATATCGTAATAGCTCTTGAGTTTTTGTTACACAATTTCAACATTAAATGATACAAGATCTGAATTTACTAAAAAGAAGCTAATTTTACATTTAATTCAGTCATACATAGAAAACTTGGCAAACATCACTTCATTTTGACAGTAACAAAGACCCAGTGCTCTGTTTCTCTCTCTCTCACACACACACACACACACACACACACAGTGTGTGAAGTAAATCTTGGTGTCTAGTAAAATGCAACCCAAATAAGCACTTTCTCCAGGTACTGAAGGTAAATCAATGCACTAACATGCAACAAAGGACACTGCAGAAAGACGCGAAAATAGGCAGCAGAAGAGGGTCTCTCCTCTCCACGTGTAAACGCATATCATGGCAGCTTCTTCTGAGAGAGGGGAGGAGTAACCACACACACACATTTCCACACACACTCGCTCCGCCATGCTAGTACGGAGGCTATGCTCTCGTCGCTGCTCTCTGACCCCAGTGGCAGTCCTTTCTTCCTCTACTGTAGTCTAGACTCAATCCCCCTCTCCGCCAGTCAGAGCCAGGCTCTCGCCGCCTGCCTGCGCCGCTTCTCCCGCGTCTCGCCGCCAGCTTCGCCGGAGGGTCTCCCAGGGTCGAGGGTCCTGCCCCTGCCCGGCTCAGAGTGCCACCTCCTCGGCTACCGACATCTGCATTCCCCGGCGTGTATGGAGCAACATCTTTAGAGGTGGGCGAGAGAGAAAGAGGGTCTTTCCAACCTCTTATGCAGCCTGGAAATGTACGCTTAGACAGGGAGCGAGAAAAAAAAATAAGACACAAAAGGTTTAGAGGTGGCTTGTCATTGAGCGGCGGTGTCAGCGCGGCCACTCACCCAGTGAACGATCACCCTTCGCGGCAGGCGTGTTGGACACATTTACGCGCGACTTTGTGTGTTTTTAACAAGAAATGTCGGGGATATTGTAGTCGGGGGTGATGTAGGTTCAACTTGATCTCCTGTGCTCTCTCTCTGAAGAGTGTAGTCCGCACTTGAAGCATGATTTGCAGTCTTTATTTTGATCGTTCCCTCGCATTGTTCAGCCGGAAGCTGTAGAGTTGTGCGCAAATAAATATCACGCGGGGATATAGACGTTATATATTAAGCACCACGGCAGGTTTTTACGCAGCTATGCTAGTGGTTGCTAGCTAGCTGAGATTAGGAAATCGATTTTTTTATTTATCGGATTAATGAGGGTGAATATCGTTTTATGCAGAAATTTTGCATTTTTAAAAAATGTTTGAATTACGTTAAACAAACTAGTATATCACCTGTAGAGTTAATTGTAATTTACTGAAAGAGTTTAACATCAAATTAAAGATAACCTAATGACAAATACGTAAAAAAAATATGTTTAGTAGTATACAACATATCGTATAATGTCGTGTATGATAATACTTTTAAATTAAGTTAAAATGAAAGTAATTAAAATGTGGTTGTTATTTGTATGTCATTAGTACAGTAGTGTAGATTTAAATACATTAAGCATAACTAACTATAATGTGTTACAGTTAAGTGAAAAAAATGGAATTATGGATTTTTGCAAAATAATAAGTGTTATAATAATAATGTTATGCAGTAAAGCAACAGAGATATTGAAGAGGGGATTGAAAACAAGAATCATAAATTAGACAAGATTCTAATTTATGAGACAAGATAATAAAAAATAAAAAAAAAACATAGAACTTATTGACAGAATACTACTGACTAATTCTTGCATGTCCAGAACTAAAGAACAAAATGCAAGAATTCAGAATTCATTTGCATCACATTTTAAATGCTTTCACTCTTGCACACATTTAAATATGTTGTATTTAGATAAATAATATTATTTTTGCACACACCTGGCCGGTACAGCAGATAATATGGAGAGAGCCAGGGTCACTCTTTACTCAATCTTCAGGATGTCCAATGATGGGTTGTTGTCTTATTAAATGATTTCTAGCAAGGTGTCAAAGCTAAATCTAGTGCGGTAAACCAGTATTTAATCAGAAACACAAAAACGTACTTTGTGGTGGGTGTTCCTCTGCAGAATGAGTGATTATTATTTATGCATTAATTTATGCACACTGGTCATTGTAATCATTTCCCATATATATTATTTTCTTTTATTTGTATTATATTTAAATATTTTTCAAAGAATATAATACAAACTGACAGCAACATGCTTACAGATACAGATTCCACAATCAATATGTTGTAACATCTTTTAATTAAATGAATGAAAGTTGTTTTGAGAGGGTTAGATTTTGTAGTTGGTTGTGGTTAACTGTCCCTCTGGAGAAGTTGACTTGCTGCTCACCTTTCTGTTTCTCAGCCTTCTCTGTTAAGATTTTGTTTTCGACACTTTTGCTCAGATTTTGTCATCAGTTCAGTTGAGTTTTGGATCGTGGTACTGTTATGTTATATTGCTCAGTCATTAGACACCGCAGTAAAGTTTCGGTTAAGTTTGCAGCTGGGGTTTGTGTTGTTGATTTTAGAGAAGATTCTGAACAACTTTATTAGTGATGAGCATAAAATATGAAAATTATTATTAATGGTAATTTCGATATGTTTGCCAGAAAAGCTTTAAACATTTAGGCAGATGTATTATATAAAATAAAATTGATATGCACTGCAAAAAATAAAATAACTTGTGTGTGTTTATTGAAGTAACATCTAAATTAATAGTTTTTTTCTTTACAAGATGAAAAAAAACTTTAATATGACTAAATAAACCTAAAAAGTAATTTTTAGATAGAAATGTAATTGTCCATTTTGCAGTGACTTACTCTTTATATTCATAATAGACATTCAAGCAAGTAATTATTGTACATAATTAAAATTTTACGCAATACAACTGCAGTTATTTAGTCATTTCAGTGTCTTCCCTTGTTTTACCAGCTATTCATTTTATGCAATCGAATTCAAATCATAATCTTTTTTCCTGTCACTCTGTCTTTACAGATAGTACCTCATCCTCCATCTCGGCACTTTCAAGGGTTCTTTTCCGTGTTTAAGGATGCTGACTGCGTGGGTCGCTCCAGGGTCCTGGTGAAGTGTCTCATGTGTCACGTGGAGAAAGAATGGCCCACGGAATGCCGTCACAAGGCAAAGTGACCATCTCGGTGGACGAGTACAGCTCCAACCCCACGCAGGCCTTCACCCACTACAACATTAACCAGAGCCGCTTTCAACCGCCACACGTGCATATGTGAGTAACTTGTGACAATGCACAGAAATACAGTTCTGTTTGCTTTTATGCAAGTTTCATTTTTAGCTATTCTGTTTTGCGCTCACTTTGAAATGCATCAATTCATACTTTATTCTTGGTCTGTCAGGCTCACTGTATCACAAAGCCTTATATGTCTAACATGGTGTTTGTTCCTGAATAAGCAAACTTTGTAATAGGCTTGGACTGCATCAAGATACCTTTAATAGCATAATGGTCTACGTGGGTCAGACAGAAATAGATAGTTATGATTACGAGTTACGATTTTCAGGCTCTTGGTTAATATATCGACCTCAGCTGTGGCACAATATTACATATTTCAGGTGAAACGTACACCAAACTCTTTGTCAAAAACATTTCATGCACTGTATTATGTGCAATTTAAAACCAGATTGTTCACTCCACGTGTAGCGGTTTGTGGTTTGGAGGAAAAAGTCTTTGCAGCAGACATGCTGCTTGAGCATTATTCATTTTTGGGATGAATATGATGATAAAATTACTACTGTAGCATGCTGGTGTTATTACAAAAGCTTTTACATTATTTAAATTCTTATTGTCTGTTTGATAGGTTGATAATTTAGCACGATCTGTTCAGTTAA
The DNA here is from genome assembly GCF_963082965.1 of Carassius carassius. Classification (NCBI taxonomy): domain Eukaryota; kingdom Metazoa; phylum Chordata; class Actinopteri; order Cypriniformes; family Cyprinidae; genus Carassius; species Carassius carassius. Next base: position 6,107,868 of record NC_081757.1, on the reverse strand, counting down.
GGTATAAACCGAGATGTTTCAACAGCACGTGTTTTTGAGCTGTAACATGATGAAGATTAAACAGGCTGCATCATTATTTAAAGCCACTGGTGTTTGCATCACCCCGCGATTTAACGTACCGGGGCCTGTGATTCCTTTCTAGTATCCGCTCTGCTTCGTCCACTGCTTTCTCTTTAATCACCTCCTTGCTTATAGAGCAGTGTGTTCTGGGAAGGCAGAGACTTGTTTAGATTTGGGAGATAATGATCGTGTTTACCAGAGGCTAGCGTTGCCGGACATAAACACACACAACTGCACATTTGCTTGAAGAAATGGGGGACGTTTAGAAAAGGCCACGTTTTTGGTTTCTTTAGTCAGCATGCACTGTGATTTGCTTTGCTTTAAAGCTGCATCTACCTGATCTGGGGCCTCATTTATAAACGTTGCGTACGCAGAAAAGAAGGCGTACGCCACTCTCTACGCAATAATTGATATTTATAAAAAGCAAACTTGACGGGAAAATGTGCGGTCCTTCACGCAAGCTCTGACCCAGGCGTACGCACAAAAACGGGTGAAATGAGAAATGGCGACACCGTCGGCAGATGGAAGAAACACGTGAAAGTGAAAGTGAAAATGACAATACTGCCTCTCATAAATAACATGAAGACTTCACAAAGCAAGTCTTACAATTAACAGCCTACACGAACACCCGTTTGATCGATCAGCAGTGAAACAAACAAAAAAAATCAAACGAAAATTATAACAGAAATTTAAATGAACACATATTTGCAAAAAGAAAAGTGAAATATGTTCTGCAATAATATTGGCATGTTGTGCAATTCATCCTCATAAATAATATAGTTAACAGAATGAAATAATGTACAAAACTGATATTCTCGTCAATGTGTCCGTCTGGCAGAGCAGATATAGATGCAATTAGATAGACAGATAGATAATTAAGGAGATAGATAGATAGATAGATAGATAGATAGATAGATAGATAGATAGATAGATAGATAGATAGATAGATGTATTAATTGTCCACTGGGGAAAGTTGTTTTCAGAGTAAAACATTTCTTCATAAGCTACGGAATTATGGTATTCATGCATATGCCTTTAGTTTGTTTTATTTTTGATAAAACAATGTATGGCGTATGTCTCAACCATTCAGAAAGCAACAAGAAATTACATTTGCGCTGAACAATTTCCCATTTCCACGTCGATTATTACCGACATCTGTAGCTTGTCAGATGCAAGAGGGGTCAGCTCCGGTGTCCCCTTTCCCCCACCCGTGGCAGACACACTCTGGCGATGGAGCGCTAGACGTTTTTTTGCCTCGACTTTGATGTCCGACCGTTTCTTTTTTATTTCGGCCACGGTCCGAGGTTGTGAGGCTACAGCATTTACGGCGTCTGCCACCGTTTGCCACTCAAGTGCCTTTTTGGCATTAATAATGCCCACACTGTGCCCTCCAAACAACATTTTTCTCCTCTTTTCCACCTCGCCAACGATAACTTCTACTTCACATTGAGTGAAGTTACGTTTTTTTGATTTCCTCTCTGTGTTTGCCATGATTTCGCAAACTTAACTTGTGGGCGTTTCACGGAATATTTATGGGCAACTATGGGCGTGTCATGAAGCCGCAAAAGCTGCGCTACATTTAGAATTGATTGTGATTTATTAAGGGAAAAATGCGTAGGATGTGCGTGCGCACGGTTTTATAAATCCGAATATTTCTGTGCGTACGCACGTCCTATGTTTCATCCGTACGCCACTTCTGATGCGAATCCTACGCAAAGTTTTATAAATGAGGCCCCTGGTCCTTAAAGTCCGCCTGAAATATGAAAAAAAAAAAAAAAAAAAAAAAAAGATCTGTGAAATTTATGGAGAAAAAAACAGTAACTGTGGTTGCCTGAATTTTACTGAAAAAATATGGAAGCAATATTCTCATATTGAAATGAAATGTACAGTAAACAATGTATAGCTGAACTAATGTTAATATACCAAATTACTAAAATCAGTTTTTACATTTATAATATACTAACAACCACCTTAAAAACACATAAGGTCAAGAGAAGATGTAATGTAAATCCCTAATGTACATGACTAATAAGAAAAACAAAGAAAATACCGTAATTTTACGTAAAACCCATCGAATGTAAGCTGTCACAAAGAATTCTGGGAATTTATGTATATGTTTTTTTCACCGTGAATTCTAAGATGATTTTTCTTGTGAGTTCTTTTGCACTTTCAAAAACTCTACATTTAACATTATTTTATTGTAAATTGCATGATATATCCCATTAGCGCTTTTACAGCTTTTCACTATAGAGTAAGTGAGTAAATGTATTATTGTATTGTTAGTTAATTTAAATGGTACATTTTTAGATTACCTGAAAAACAATTATTTAAATTTTTTTTCACAGTGTGAACAGACATTTGAAACCTGTTTTATATCATTAGCATATTTCCTTGTGAATGGATACAAAAAAAAATAAAATGTATTTTAAAAATGTAGGTTTGCAGTTGTCCATTGGGATGTTTTCTTTGTGGCAGTTCCACGCTAGTGTTCGCAGTAAAATTTAAAGGACTAGCTAGTTGGTTGATGTCAGCTAAGAAAGAAAGATGTTCAATATTTTTTTTTAACTTTGGAATAATATAGATGAACTCAGTTTGGATCTCACGCTGACTTCATGCAGCCCTCGTGTAGGTGATTTAGCAGGGAATTTCGTGACGCTACACAGTAGACGCTGTGTGTTCATATGATCACGGCCGTGACCCAGTTATGCACATGGCCTCTGTGCATCGACAGCAATTACACTCGTTAAGGCTTGCCAAGGTGACCTCAGGAGTCAGAGGAAGACTTAGCAAGAAACGTTTTTATTTTGAGTAACACTCTGGCCAAGAACAAGCACGTTTGACAGTTTTGATTCCCTCCCCTTTCTTTTAGGCACCCACGTTTTTTTTCTTTTTTTTTTCTCGTTTGCATGGAACAAATTCACAGCAACAGAAAGCATATGCTCTGGTTCTGGTGCAAGCCATGTCGCCTCAACTAGTGGAGCTTGTGTGATTTATGGAAAGGATATTCTGAGCACATTGTTTAACATTAGCTAAAGCTGACAATTTTTTTTTTTTATTACTTTCATTTTTAAAGTGTTTAAAAGGCACTCGATTAAAATTCTTCTTCTCATCTACAAAGTTTTTTAGAGAGAGAGAGAGAGAGAGAGAGAGAGAGAAAGAGAGAGAAATTAAGAAATGTAAGATTTAAACTTCGAAAATGTTGATAGTGTTTCAAAATCTAAAATACTGCATTGTGATTTGATCTTTCTTGCATTTATTTGCATACTGCATTGCAATTGGTCTTCTCTTTTGTGCTTATTTGCATATTGAAATGTGATAGGCCTTTTCTTTTTTACATCTGTTTAACCACATTACTAGCTTTGCACTGAAATTAACCTTATGTTATATATTTACTCTCAATGACAAATTTCTGATGCAGCATTTACACAGAACCAGAAGTTTAAATTCCAAAATACCTAAAGCTTTAACTATACTTTTGCTGCCTTGTAAGCACTGCTAGTTACATTTTTTTTATCTACTGTCTCCCCTACATCCTTTTTTATTTGTTCCCTCTCTTTCTATCTTCTTTGTGATTGAAATCGGTTGTTCACCTGCTCCCTCCCCACAGCCACCTTCCACCTGAAATTGGTTGTTGCCCTTTTTTCTTTTTAACCTGATCTAACAGAAATAACCGAGCACGGCCCGGCAGCTCCTGTGCCTTTATTTCTCCAGCTCTCTTTAATAAGAGTGTAATTGATCTTTGGCTCCGTTGCCCTACTCTTTAATGTGCACATGCTCAGGCCTGAGCGGATGCCAGCCTAAAAATACTCGGCTGTTCAATACCAACTAGATTGATTATGAAATCACAAAGAGAAAATGGAAAAACGATAGTCCTGTTTTCAATAGATTCATCAGTGGGATTGTGATTTAAGTAGTGAATGAGAATTTGCAGTCTGAATTGAATGATATATATAAAATGAAAAATTCAAGAAAACATGCAGCATGTCCAATGTAACAAACAAAGGACTCTTATGAGCGGATTGATTTTTAATAAAAAAAATTTTTTATCACTATTGTGATTCATAAACATTGACTCTTGAATCATTTTATGTATGTTTATGAATTAATTCTCTATCATTACTAACTTGATTAATTAAAATAAATTAACAGAAAAATAATAAAAATGAATTTTGCTAGGATTGCAGTATTCTGCACTTCGTTTGTAAGTCTGCAAGACTGAATTATCCCTCACTTTTCCCCTCTCTCTCTCTCTCTCTCTTCTTTTCTTCATTGTGCGGCTCTGATCGGCTTCCTCTAGCCTTGTTAATTTCTCAACCTTTGAATAATTAAAACGCTCATAAAAGTGCGAAGCGTTTAAGAATTTCAACTCAACGTTCATTTCATCCCAGCCACAGGGAAGAAGCATGCTTTCAAGCGCACAAACAAACCCCAGACTTTTGTATCCGCTTTGAATTCAGTGTTGTTTGAATTACGTCATGTATTTATCTTGTTGCTGGACGGGAGAAAGAAGAATATTGTTGCTTTACGAAGTCTTCGTTTGAAAAAAATCTTAGCTTTTTTTTCCCCCCATTGATCAAAAGGCATGCAGAAAATTCCTCTTCTTAGAGAGGATATGGTGACGGCTAGTCTAGTTCGGATGCATTGATGTGCTGTGTACGAGCAGGTTTTACCGAACCTGTCTTAGAGATTTATGTTCGGCACATTTACATCGTCTTTCTAAAGCACATGAGTGACAAACGACAGGAATTGAGTGCAGTACGTACATTCGTGTGCGCATCTGTGTGTAATGGAAGTGCATGGGAATGAAAATATTGGAACTAGCAGGGCTTTGCGTGGACTGTAATTGCAGTAAGCACTCTAGCCGGCCTCCGTAATGCAGATGTCCCGCAGAATTAAATCAGAACTCTCTCTCGTTCCGGCGGTTCCTCCAAAAGGCCTGAACTCCTTCTTTCAAGTGGATCTGTTTTAGCTTGTGTGCGTGTGTGTGTGTGTGTGTGTGTGTGGGAGGGTTACACAGGACTTCCCGAGGCCTTTGAAATGAGAGATCCCTTGATTAACCTCACACAGCTCCTGTCCACCGAGGCAGCCACTGCACAAGGTCACAGGGGTCAAATGACAATTGACATTGGGCAGGTCTGGGACAGGTCTGTACGTTTGAAGTTGTTTTTGTACATTCAGCACAGGCGACCATGCACTTCCCTTCCAGACAAACGCCACTGTGACACAGAGAGAACTGAGGATCCTGTTAAATCGATTGGCTAAAATTTCCTACTTCTGTCGCAGATAAAGGACTTCTGAATAGATTATTCGTTAAAATTAGATTGGCCTAATGCTCTGCTTTAGATGTCACAGTGGACTGCATTGCATGCTCTGTAACTTTTCCTTCAATTGGTTCTGTAAGATTGAAGGAATCAGTTTTACAACAGCCACTTCATTATTTACTGTTTCAGCTCTAAAGTCTACAGTGCTCTGAAATGAATCACACAAAGTCTGATTAGCTCACCCAGGTAAACGGTAATATTGTGAAATTTATTTGCATTTGAACACATTTTGAAATGTAATTCATTCCTGTGGTGGCAAAGCTGAATTTCCAGCAACATTACTCCAGTGTCACATGATCCTTGAGAAATCATTCCAGTATGCTGATTTGTTTTGCTGATACAGCTTTTATTTGAAAAAGAAATATTTTTTTAACCATTACAAATGTCATTTTTGATCAGTTCTTCTGGAATAAAAGTAGGCTATTCATTTATTTCTTTAAAAAATCTTACTGACCCCAAAGTTTTAAATGGTAGCTAAGCTATTAATGACTGTAAATTAATATATACTTAAGTTCAACAATCAACATACACTGAGTGAGTATAATGGATAAGTATAATAATTCATAGTTGATGTTTTTATTATACTATACGGTATTGTCACCATTTTTATAGACAAAGTAATCCTCTGGAAGCTGTACATTATAGCTAGTCATTTTTACCACACTTCACATCCTGTCTAATAACATCATTTAGATTATTGTTTTATTTTACACACGTTTTATCCTTGTCAGTGGTGAATCTGAATGATGTTTTTTAGCAAAGGGCTAAAAAAGACATGAAAAGTTGAGAGGTAGGCGAAATATGAAATGAAACTGCGGTTTTAATTTTAAACAGACTTACAATACAGCAGATTTTTGAATAATAACACAACCTGTGGAAATACACAGTGGTTTCCAAAAGGGTTGCAAATTATCATGTTCTAATAGAAATGTTTGTTCATGAAGTGTTTCCTCGTTCACCCTCATCCAACCTCCAACCTGTTTTTCCAGCCCCTCTCTCTCTCTCTCTCTCTCTCTCTCTCTCTCTCGTTTTTGTGCTCTCTGTTTTAGTCTGAAGTTTATTGAATTAGTGCCGACAGCTGAGAAGCACAAGATAAGATAGAAACGCTGTGTCTCTCTGTCTGAGATGGATTTCATTGCTATGTATGAGGGAAGGTGGTGGACTGCACGTACGGCTTGATGTTTCTTCACCAATAGCAGTACAATCCTAGCCGCGTGAGTGGAAAAGCCAGTAAATATTTGGCTACTCTTGATGATTATCATTATAATTTTTATTCTTTGGCCCTGGTTCATGGAGCTTCCTGCCCCTGCTTGTCTTACACACACACACACACACGTGGCCCTGAGTGAGGCAGATAAGGCTGAAAAGTCAATTTCCTGCTGCAGATCAGTGCAGTGGCGGTGCTATCATCATCAAAGGCTTGACTGCAGGGCACTCTTTTCACATCCCTGTGCCCCACATCTACAAAACACGGCCCTCTGAAATATTCATACTGTACATAGAGGGTTCAGTCTCTCACTCTCGGTCACTCTATCACCAAATTCCTACATTTAAGAAGGAATATTTCCATGGCGGGAGAGAAATGCGAAATATTTCCTTGTAGTCGGTGCAGAGCTCTGATTTATCCTTCTATGAAGACATTACACGCCTTTTTTAATTGCTGTAAAATATACTTTTTAGTAGTATTTTTTTTTTTTTAAGATTTGAAAATCATATTTGTGATGTTGTTATACTTGTGAGGTTAAATCAATAAGAACTATTCCAGTTAGTATAATTCTTGTTTAAAAATGAACATTAATATTACATTTTTATCATCTCTATATAAAACTATCTATGTAAACATCACATTGGTGATGTTGTTATTATTTGTGTTATTTTAATATTAATGCAGCAACCTGATTTCAGGACTTTTTTTATTTGTAAAACGGGTTATTGTTTTTAATTTCAGGATCATTTTTATTTATTTATTTATTTTGTTTCAGATAAATGCAAAAACACAATTACACAAAAATAGAAAACAGGTGATTTATCCATGCATAGACGTAGTTGATAGATTGCAACCTCTGCAAACCACTGCCAAAATACCATCTCATTTACCAGATATATTGATCTACAATTAATTGTTTGTCTGGATTTTTGTCAGTTTTGTTATTTGATAATGATTTCAATTACATTAGCAAAGAATAATATTAGAAAAACGAATGTTTCTGACTACATAAGAACCCAGATAATGGGCATCTGATGTTAATTAGCAGCTGGAACACTGACTTTAAACCCATAGACCAGATCAGGCTCTAAATTAACCGCCTATTGACCGGACAATCATTATGTCATAATGAGTGATGGGGTGGGGGACGGAGGGTCTAACGTAATTATTATTTTCTTCTCATTGGACAGCAGGTGTCTCTGTGCTTGCTGTAAAGCACATTGACTTACATTTCCTCTGTCAATTATGAAGAGTGGGTGGGGTCACTATGTAAATCTGGCTAAGTAAGTACTGATTGAAAAAAAGAAGCTTAAACTTATTTTGCTCTGATAACAGTCCCTTTAGACTGTTAGAAATAATCTGGAAAATTTGCTCGATGCGAAACAGCCAATCAGAGCAGGATTTTCGGGGCGGAGCTACCCAGCATGGCATACAGAAATAGAAACCAAGCAATCAACAAAATGTCACTCATTTTTAGCTCTGATTGTGACTTGATTGACACAAAAACTATGATTTGTATGCCAGATGTACCTTTTATCGGATATAGTTAATCACTTGTCACTATTTCTTCCCATGAGGACTGAGGGCGTTATGTTAACTGTGCTATAAAAGGAAAAAAGTCAAAATAGAAACCAGCTAATTGTTTCCTACCTTACTTTTGTAGTGCTATTTACAAATTTTAGGTTATTTCTTACAATGGAAGAGAGATCCACAAATAGCATGCGTGTGTTCGGCTCTCTGAAGTAGATGAACTGTCTGTGGCTGTTTTTGAAGCTTTGATACAGTTCAATCGTTTGTTGTTCCTGAAGGTTAAAGAATCAAGTGAGCGCTGTCAAATCGAGTATCTTTGAACAGAAATCAAAACGCTTTCCTGTGCAATATGACACATGTATCTAATAAAAGAGCCACGGTGCATCCAGAGTCTAAACCTGTGTGTTTTATAAAGGTCTTTTCCTGGCATGAGGAAGTGTGTGCTTCTCATATCTAAGTGTTGTTTTTACCTTACTTTTACTGTGGATTCGAACGATGGTGTCTTTATTCCCTCAGTTTCCTAATATATATCTTTCCTTTTTCAGTTTCACAAACTCTCAATCTCTCTCTCTCTCACACACACACACACACACACACACTCACATTCCAGTTTTGCTCTAATGCAATTTCAGTGGCTTCATAAGCCCCTGGTCCAAATAATCCTTTCTATTCTCCTCCCGCCTAATGAATATTTAAAAGACTGAATGAATATTTAAAACAATGAGCAAATATTCAAAAGGCTCCATCCGGTCATGGCTATATTTGTGTCTGTGGTGATTTCGGTTTTCTTTTAGAAAGCTAAGCACCTTGAGGAAATGTTTTGTCAGGTACAATGTGCTTTATGGAAATAAATCGGTTTTATTAAAGTGGATATATATTTAAAAATCAATGAATCAGCCGGTTTTTAAGGGTCAGGAATACTTTGTTTGATGCTCACTGGGTTGATTTTCATGTAAAAGCCTTTTTTTTTATGTGCCTCAGCTGATCATTCACAATTCATAAGAAGAGTCTTAAGAAAGCAAATGTCCATTTTTATTTCATGTTGGCATTAAAATGTTGGTTTGCTTGTGAAACAAATCCTTGAGTCGCATGTTCAGGTGATTGTGAACTGATAGACATGCAGCTCTGTTTCCATGTGGAAAAACCTTGTTGACTCTAATAGATTCATATGACCGTGTGTGTCTGTGTGTGTGTGTGTGTGTGTAGGCCACAGAGTTCAGCACGCCAGCCGCTTCCATAACTAGATCTGTCGAGTCTTTTATATATCCGTGGCTGGCCTGACCACAACACACCACATTTAATCAATACTTGTGTGTGTGTGTGTGTGTGTTTGTGTGTGTGTGGGCCTGCTTTTATTTACTGCATTGTGATCAATAACAAATATTATTTTCCGTCTGCCTGTCTCTCTCTCTCTCTCTCTCTCTCTCTCTCTCTCTCTCTCCTTTTTAAAGTGTCATGATTTTCTGTGCAGGTGGTCCATTTCAGATATGACTCGGTCATATAAATGTAATCACAATTCAGACCGATGCACTAGCCAGTGACGATGGAAAATGGGCGGCTTTTTCTTTTCTTCGTTTTATTCATTCTTTCATTTTACTTTATTGTGTTTGTTCTTCCTTTATATATGTTTCTGTATATTTCTTTTTCTATCAGTCTTCTTTTTTGTCGAATCGCTATTTGCCATCCTGCGCTATTTTCTTTTCTTTCATATGAATCTATTCTCTTTTTATGTACAACTGCTTAACATACTTGTTTTCCTTAATGGAATTGTGTGTGTGTGTGTGTGTGTGTGTGTGAGTGAGAGATAGAGAGAGAGTGTGTGTTGTGCCCAGCGGCCCACCTCCCTTCCTAAGGTCCTTTATATTTTTAGTCGGACAGGAGATGTAAGTGTTAATTAGAGAGCCGAGGCTTTTTGTCGACTGACAACCCTTTTAGTAATGAAATAATAGTTGGGGGGGGGGGGGGGGGTGAGGCTTATTGCACGTTTCTGACTTCAATTACAGCCAAGATCCTTTTTTCATTCCTTTTGAGTTATAGAGGAGAATTTTTTCCACCTGCGTCCTCCCCCCAAACTATCTTTGGGAAAATAAATAAAAGGATGTTCAGACAAGAAGAGAGTGATTCTCTTAAATAGACATCAAATGTGAGAATTTCTGAAGGCTGCTTCCATTTTCCGAGCTTCTGCAACAAAAGATTCTGCTCTAGTTTTCACTTTTTCACAAAAGCTGTGAATGCAAATGAGAATATGTTTCTGCAACAACAGGCTTTTTTTTTTTTTTGTATTCCAATTCCAAAATATCCATCTATCCATTTCTTCATTGTTCTATTTGTCTGCCTACCTACATACTTATGGACATAAACAAAATTTGTAATACTTGTATTCGAGATTATACGAATAGAATTTATGCTTGGTCTTTATATTTATTTAGATATTGATAATTAATATAAGAGTATTTAGGCTATAATGTATAATCTATTAGTCCAAAATTTGGGGTCGGTAAGTTTTTTTTTGTTTGTTTTTTTGGCATACAATTGATCACAAGTGACAATAAGGACATTTCATATGTTTAAGAAATGATCTTCTTCTGAACTCTGTTCATTAAATAATCCTGAAGGAAAAAATATTTCCCAAAAATATGCTGTTTTCAACATTGATGATAAGAAATGTTTCTCGAGCAGCAAATCAATCAAATTAGAATGATTTCTGAAGGATATCATAAATTTAAAATAGAAATCGGCAATTTTTTAATTTTAATAATATTTCATAATATTTACTGTTTTAATGTACAGTACATGCAGCCTAGGTGACCATTAAAGACTTCCTTCAAAAACATGACAAAATCTTTCCAATCCCAGACTTTAATGCTAGTATATGATAAGAAATATGGTTCAATTCCAATACTATCATTTAATAAATCCAGCCACTATGGTGATACTTCTTTTTGTTTGGTTTGTTCTGTCATGTGAGGAGCATAGCAATGACAGACTGCTTTTAAGCACGTCAGTGAGCTCATGCAGCAGTTGTGTACAGTTATTTCTGCTGATTTTCTCCTTCTCTTTCTCTCCCTCCATCTGTCTCTCTCTCCCTCTCAGGGTGGACCCCACCTCGTACGACAGTCCCAAGCCGAGTGGCCACACGCGTTTTGTGTGTGTGTCGGACACACACTCTCGGACAGATGGCATCCAGATGCCTTACGGAGATGTTCTGCTGCACACGGGGGACTTCACCGAGCTGGGCCTGCCCTCGGAGGTCAAGAAGTTTAACGACTGGTTAGGTAAAGAGCTGCGATTAACCACCACTTAACCCCTTGCATCTCAGCTGACCCTCACACACACGCAGGGTTTAGCGACGTGTGAAGTGGTGTTGACAGGTTTAGTTTCTCCTTACGGCATCCGTGTTCAGTGGGCTGTCCGTATCATTACTGAATCTTTTTTTCTGTTCAGTGAGGAATTCTGGGTACTCCTAGTCATTTTGTGAGATTTTTTTTTAAATGCTGGTTTTCCTTTACCTTTAAACTTTGGATTTGGATGTATTGACGTGTTTCTCTTCTAAAACAAAATGTGCTTATCTAGTCATTGTACAGTGCCATTCAAAAGTTTGTGGTCAGTGAGAATTTTTTTTTTTTTTTTTTCAAGGATCAATTATTTTGTTCAGCAAGGGCACATTAAATGCTAAAGTAAAGATTTCAAATATATGCTGTTCTTTTCGAATGGATTTTCTATTGATCCCAAAAAAAAAAAAACTTTTTTCAACATTGATGATAATAAAATATTTTTGTGTGTGTGTGTGCAGCAAATCAGCATATTAGATTATGTGACACTGAAGACTGGAGTAACATTGCTGAAACTTCAGCTTTGTATCACAGGAATAAATTATATTTAAAAAAATATATAAAAAAAATAAAAATGGTCATAATTTGTAATCATTAGTGCTGTTTTTACTGTATTTCTGATCTAATAAATTCGGCAACGGTGAGTGTAATTAAAAAACATTTTTGTAAAACTTAAACAACTCTGAACTTTTGAATGGTAGTGTATCTGTGCCACTGTAGCTCATACTGATTGATTGATACATATTTATAATCCAGAATCCTTTGATTTTTATATTTGTTTTTATGTAATTTTTACTCTGTAATGCTGTCTACAGTAGAAGTCTCCAGTGTTGCCAATAAGCCACACTTCAGCGACCGTAAAATGAAGAAAAATCCATTGAAAATAATAGTATATTTAATTTTAGCAACTAAAAATCGGTAATGTCAAAATGAACTTTTACTATGTTGTTATGGAATGAAATGCAGTATTTTACACAAAAATGTCAAATTTACAAAACTCTATATACATGCGATCAGAAACCAAAAATTTTAATTTAAAGGAGTAGGCAAGAGAACAGCATCTAAATGTGGCTTTGATTTAACAGTAATAAGTTGTTTAAATGAGCAAATTAAATGAATATGAAAAATATATTAGTATAGTATACTCTGCTTTTTATAATCATTGAGATCTTTTTTGATCTTTTTATCTGGTGTAGACATGGTGTAAGAATTATTTAGTATTTTCTACAAGACGTTCTAATTACTGATTCATAGGAGAGCAATGGAACTTCATTAGCAACTAATTATGCTTATTTATGTAGGGTTAAATTCAACATGGTTTAATGTGTAGGAACAATCCTCTGAGAAAAATATGTAGAATACAGATGAAGAAAAAGCTGAAAATTGTCAGGATCAGAATTTTCAGCTTTGTTTACTTATTCTACCTAGAGGAAAGATTCAAGATTTTGTTAACGTTTTACACAAATTGGTATTAAATGTTGGGTTTTAGAAATCCTTAGCATAAATTGCTATTTTATAGGCAGTTGTCTGCTGATTAGCAGTATATTAGATAACCAGCTGTCAGAATAGCTATTGAAAAAGTACATTTCCAGACAAAAAAGTATGATTTGTTGTCGACAAAGAGCCCCAGATCGTAGCCAGCTTGCAGCACGTGGCCGTCACGGATGTTGTTACTGTGACACACTGTGAGATTGATAGATTTGAGATTGAAACATCAGTCCTGACTTCCATAACTCTTGTTAATATATCTGTTTGGAAGCCCTTGATGCGTGACGTGCTTTCATTAGTTTGAGCAGAACACACATATACACACACAATCTGTTATGTGTGTGTTAGCATACATGGAGTTTGTAATTTGCATAAGTCTTGGCTTTCGTAATGCATTCCAAATCTTATTGTATTCTAGGAAATTCATGTGTTTTCATTTCAGTTAGAAAGTCATACATTTCTTGGGATTTGAACTGTGGGTTATTTGAGTTTAAATTAAGCTTTTATATTGTATTTGGTTTACAATATATTTTGTTTATACATTTCTTTCATGTGGTATTTTGTTTACGGACCATGACTGAAAGAAATTAAGCAAAAAATTATATAACCACTCTTTTTACCATTCTTTTCAAAATACTGTGGTATTACTTCAAAGTACTGCACACTGTGGTGTTGCCATGGTTCGTCAAAAAAAAACATTCTTAGTGATGTTTTAGTTGTTTTCTTTAATAATTCTGTTTTTAGAAATGTAGTTTAGAAGGTTTCGGTTTTGTTTTGTTCATGTATGTAGTAGTGATGGGAAGTTCGGATCATTTTACTGACTCGGACCTCGGAGTCTTGTTTGCATGTTCCCATGCACGACTGAACGAATCACTCCCCGAGATGACTCGTTCTTCGCGAGTCACATTAAAGATTCATTACAAATGAACGAATCGTTTAAAAAAGACACATCCCAAGTATGTAGTAATTCCTGCATCTCAATTCCTATGTGATCCTGTGCTTTAGTTGAGGTGTAGATTAAAACACGTGATTTAAATCAAACGCTTGCCGACATCCAGAGCTCTGTTGGTGCCGAGGGTTTGGGATGCTGGCATGCACCTGACGCAGACATAAAGAGATCACACTGACCCGTGAAGCCACTCACAGCGCTGACCTTCAGACCAGCGAATCCATTGTGATGTCATACTGTTTGTATGTGTATCCATGTGGCCTCTCTACATGAGCTGTGCGCCACAAGCAATGTTCGGGTGTTAGAGAAGGACTAAATATAAGTAAAAAAAAAAACTACTAAAATTGCAAAATGTCACTTTTTTTTTTAAAAATATTTTAACACTAGTACAGCTGGTTTCAAAATAACGCTTTTAGATGCTAGTTTTTCAGTCAAGTAGCAATTTAGCAAGCATTGCGAAACTTTTTTTTGTCATTTTGATGTATTGCGATTACTTTCGCAAGAACATGAACACAGACATTTCCAACTATGCAAACTCAATACTGCACGTAATTTCTTTCTGAAATGTGTCAGACCATTCAGTGACCAGAAATGGTTGTCCTCCATAGCATAAACTGTCAGTTTTCTCTTTTATTGAGCAATGATTTAAAGAAAATCTTGATACAAAGTTAGTTAAAAGTCAATATGGTTGCAACTTGGTGTGTGAACAGTTAATGAGTGAATAGGTTCATTCAGAAATTAGATTCACTGATTCATATCATATACTGTATATAGTTTTTTTGCTAAATGATGAATGTCTTTGTACATTTTCTTTGTTTACTTTCTAGCAAAGTAGTTTGTCATTATTTTCAATGCAGTGTTTATAGGTTTTGTTAGTTTATGTATTTGTTTTTTGGATCCACAAAACTGTTATTGCTCCATTTTCATGAGAACTTTCTACAAAGTATTGTCCTTATAAATATCCTCAATATAAAAGTACTGCACCAAAATTAGCTTCTACTAATTTCTTTAGTAGCATGACAGTAGTTCAAATGTTGTCAATGTCAAATCTGAGTCTGAGGGTGCAAAAATTATAAATACTGAGAAGATCAACTTTAAAGTTGTCCAAATGAATTCTTAGCAAAGCATATTGCTAATCAAAAATTACGTTTTGATTATATTTATGGTAGGAAATGTATCTTCATGGAACATGATCTTTACTTAATATCCTAAAGATTTTTGCCATAAAAGAAAAATCTATAATTTTGACCCATACAAATTTTATTTATTTATTTATTTTTTTTGGCTATTGCAACAAATGTTCCCCAGCGACTTAAAACATTTTTATCAACTTTTTGTGCTCCAGGGTCACGTTTAGTATTTCATATGTATTTAGATCCTAATTTTTGGGCCTACAAAACAATTGCTGCTCTTTCAAATTGTTTCTCCAATATGTTCAGTTTAGAATCGATGACTACTTTTTACTATAAGTTAGTCATTTAAATAACAAGTGACTTGAATCTTGGCAAGTTGCAATTTTAAAGTAGTTTCTAAGACACTTGTATTTGTATTTGCAGGAGCCTGATTTTTGATGTCACAGGCTCTTAGTTTGTCCTTCGCGCTGTCATTCTATCCATGCATACTCATGTGTCACACGCGGCTGAAATAGTGCATCAGAAGAGAAGAAACGGAGAGAGTTGTCGGCAATCTTTCCATCCCTCTATCTATCAATGTACTTGACGCCACTTTTTTTTTTGTATCTGGCATGTGACACCCAGCAGCTTTTGAAGTGCCTGGTGGTCAGAGAATGCACCGACTTTCTTATTATTCACGTCTCAAAGGAAACCTGACGATGAAATTATTTTCCACATCATCGCTTTTTGTTGTAAACACACAGCTGGGCGCTGATAGATAACCTCATGATGGCTGAAAGCTGTCTTCTGTCAAAAGCCATGTTTGAAGAGGAGAGTTTAGTCAGTTTAAAACAAATCATTCCCTCGAACATGGCGCGATGATGGAGCAGTTTATATAAGCCTTTTGACAAACTCTATAAGAATGTTGCTCAGATGAGCCTGAAGTGGATCGTCGGGAAAAAGAATCTTTGTGTTTTCATTGTCTGAGCCAAAGCATTCCGGAGAGTTCCACAACATAAATGCTTGCGTCTCTTTCCAAGGTCACTTCTTTGTTCGTTAGCAGTAGGGGCTAAATTATACAGGAGAAAAAAAATAAAAATGAAACGCCTCTATAAATTAAACTTCCAAGTGGTGTTGTTTATTTTAGGCCGTCTAAATACTGCCGGTTTTCTCATTCCTCTCCCTCTCTTTTTTTTTTATGAATTTGCCTCATTCACTATGCATTTTCGTGAAGCGTAGCTCACTTTTGTTTGTTTTTCTGGCACAGAAAGCCCAGCTGCTAATCGTTGTCATTGATCATGGTTTTTGTTGATAAGTGGGATCGATTCTCAGGAATCGTTTGGTGGGAATGAGGTTTCTTTGCGTAAGTTCAGTTCTGCTCGATATCTTGCCCGTGAGATCTGACCTGTACTCCTCCATGTGGGATTCACGGATGCAAACATGGATCTGTGATCCGTAAATAAGGAGCTTTTTTAGGTCTCGACTTCGTTTGTCTGAGTTCACTGGTTATTTCTTTGATCAATGCAGGACAGCCAATAGATCCAATGTCCAATAGATCAGCTTTGTGCCTTTGTTTTGCAATGTTGTGAGGGTGGAAAAAGAAAGTGTTTGCACGTTTTTTAAACAGTCAATGTTGAGATATAGGTATAGCTTGCCTTAAAATGAGAATCCTGTTATTATTCACTCATTCTCATGTCATTGCAAACCTGTATGACTTCTTTTTTTGTTCTTGTATTAAACAGGAAAGGTTTATTTTTAAAGAATATCCTGCTCTTTACAATAGGCTTCTCAAATGACACAAAATAATTATAAAACTTTAATTAGTCTTAAATTAGTCCATATGATTCAGGAAACTTGCCATAATTTGAGTTCTTATTTGCTAAAAATCTTATTTGCTAAAAATCTTGTGGAGACCTGATCATTGAGTCAGTGAGAACTAGAGAGTCAAATCAGTCAGATTCATGAACAAGTAATGTTAGCAATAAGTTGCAAAATAGCATAATTTGTGGTTTAATAAGACACTAAATTAAAATCAAAATATCTCTTCTAAATTTTTACCCATCATACATTGTTTTGTGGATTCATGAACCAAATAAACTGATTCATTGGAAATATCTGACTTCAAATGAAAGTTTCATTCACAAAGAAGATTGTAACGATTTGGACCATTTTTATGATGCTTTTTGACCTTTTTTTTAAGCTTGACACCCCCAGTTCTCATTTCCTTTCATTACACGAAAATAGTTTTTATTCTTAAAGGATACTCTTTAAAAAATGAATCTTTTGTCTTAACGTAATAGAAGAAAAGACGTCGTGCTAGTTTGGAAAAATATAATGAAGAGTAAATAATGAGTTGTCATTTTTGGCGAACTATTGCTTTAATTCATGATTGAACGTTTGGTGATTTATGCTGTTGGGCTTTTTTCTGGTGCCATTTGCTCTTTGTTTTTAATTCTATTCATCAAATCCCACATGTTTTTTTTTTTTTTTGCGCAGCGGTTCGAAAAACTTGACAAATGTGATTGCACCGCTCTGTTTTCAACAAAATACACATGTTCCCTACCAGTCATCCTTCAGTTTCAGATGTTTACGGTGTGTAGTTTATTTTCACTAATTTGATTTACATTCATTACGCGCAGCCATTGCCAAACTGTGCCCCGCGCCGGTCCTCTGATGTAAATCAGATTCAAACACAGGCTGAACCCAGATTCCTTTGACTGTAAGCGCTTTCCCATACGCTACATACCTTCCTATGTATTCCTCCTTAGCTTCTTCCAAGTAATAAACAGAGTTTATATCCACAGTCCTCTTCGAAAAATACATTTTGATGGCAATAAAATGTTGTCAAAATCCCTGCGGGGATGCAGAAGATGCAGTCGGTGGGGAGGTAATTGCATTCTAGGCCTTTTTCCGCCATGGAGAGGCTGGCATGAAGCTCGTCCGCTGGGGGATTGTGATTCGGTTTTGTGCGACGGGAAAGCTCCATGTAAATGGATCCGTGATGGCGTTCGGCTGACTGCGGACCGCGGAGATGAGAGATGGGCTCCTGTTATTAGATTAGACTGGGATTTATGATATATCCCAGTCTATATAGTGCCGAGCGCATGGAAGGAGCAAGAAA
This sequence comes from Carassius carassius, assembly GCF_963082965.1. Lineage (NCBI taxonomy): Eukaryota > Metazoa > Chordata > Actinopteri > Cypriniformes > Cyprinidae > Carassius > Carassius carassius. The sequence goes on along the minus strand of NC_081757.1, from coordinate 6,089,748 downwards.
GTAAATTAAACTGCTAGGAAAGTGTTTACTTTTAAATCGGGTTATCTTTTTATTTTCTTTATACTTTTGGTCAAGCGTTTTGCTCCTTTCTGATGCCTTTACAGTTCCAGATTTAAAAGGTTTTTATTTTTTTCCTAAAAATACACACTTCCAATTCAAATTGTGAAAAACCTTTATTAAAGTGGCTATTTCACATCGTTCTCTTTCATGAAAGAGAACAAAAAATGGGCTGCGAACAGCACCTTCAGACATATTTCATAGAGCTTCTGATCAAACTGGATTTTGACTTTATGTCTTTTGCTTTTTTCATTTTTAGTCCCATTTTGTTTTGAAAAGCACCTCGTTTAATCTGTTTTTGGTTGGTGAAATATTGTGAGTTGTTTTGTTCTCAAACTCACTCCGCATTTGAAGTGTTCCATATGTGTTATGCAATCCCCTGAGCGACGGACTGTGTGTTTTCCTGTCATATAGAAAGAGAGGGTCGCTCTTTTTGTTTGAGTTCTGTGAAGAACAACTTCCCCTGTTGCATATTCCTGATGTACCAGCACAAAAGAGCTTTGCTGTGACGATGGAGGATAAAGTGAGGAAGAGAAAAGAGAAAACGAGGTGGAAACATGACTTTAATAAATGTCTGGAGTATGTTGAGTTTTATCAGACTTTCTGTAGAAGGAAAAAGAAAGGCCATAGTGGCTTGTAAGACACGGACAGTACCTTTTATCCTTGATTTAAAAGCCTTTCTGATATGTTTTAGCTTTAGGTTCTTGTAGTCAATATCCAGCCATAGACAGTAGCCTGAATAGAGAGGGGAAGAAAGAGGTTTTCTTTTAATGGCCTGTTTCTACTTGCGGAGTCCTGTTTTTCATTCTCTTTCTTTTCCTCAGGATCGCAAAAACCATGAACTTCAACAGAACATTTTTTTGTGATTAAATTCAGATGTGACCAGACGTGAGTTCCATTGACAAGAAATATGTCTGTCAGTGGTGAATGCAAACTAGTGTGAAACAATGTCCAACCAGAAGATGTGTGATGTTTAGCATGCAGTTATGGGGTATGTGATTTTGGACCAATGAGATTTCTTTGTAGGCGCATGGTTAGGTTGCACTATTATTGTAAAAATGTCAACTTCTATTTTGTCACAGTTCTTCTAAACCAGTGCTTTAGTTGCCATTATTTGTTGAATATGAATATCTAGGGTTAATGTACTGTTTTAACATGTATGCTTTTCTGTGATGTTGCAGGCAGCCTTCCATATGAGTTTAAAGTGGTGATCGCGGGGAATCATGAGCTGACCTTCGATAAGGATTTCATGTCGGAGCTGGTCAAGCAGGATTACTATCGCTTTCCCTCCGTGTCCAAGTTGAAACCCGAGGACTTTGACAATGTTCAGTCTCTCCTGACAAACTGTGTTTACCTGCAGGACTCTGACGTCACCGTCAAAGGCTTCCGAATATATGGCGCACCATGGTAAGTTATTTTCGAAATCATCATCATTCTGTTTTTTTATCAGTGTTTGACAATGTCAAATAGTTTACCAATTACCAGACTAAGAGAATTTGCATTAGTGATTTAGTCTTTTTCCAGGTTTGAGTTCACAATGACTTTAGACTAGATATGTCAACTTCTGTAACATAACTGTTTCTCAGTGGGCTATTATGCGGGATAGAACTCGATATTTTCCATGGGTATTTGATTCAGTTATCATGGTCTGATATTATTATTCACTACTGATTTTTGCATAATTTATTTCCTTTCCATGCATTTTAACAAAGTTAAATCAGCAGGAAAGGTTTCGTATATGAGAAACGTTGTCTAAAAGAAGTCTCTTATGCATTTATACATTAAGTTTATTTGTATTAAATTTGTATAATATTATTACAATTTAAAATAATCTTCCTCTATTTAATTTTTTTTTTATCCAATTTATTCCAGTGATGCAGCACTGAATTTTCAGCATCATTCCTCCAGTCTCCAGTGTCACATGATCCTTTTAGAAATCATTCTAATATGCTGATTTGCTCCTCAAGAAACATATCAATTTTGAAAACAATTGTAATGCTTAATATTTTAATAATGCATTTTTTTTTTCAAGATTATTTGATAAATAGAAAGTTCAAAAGTACAGCACTTATTTGAAATATAGTGAATGCATCCTTGCTGTATAAAGGTAATTATGGAATTTCTTTAATTAACAAATACCAAGAAACAACATGCTCAGAAAGTTAAAAGTTAAAGTACTGTAAATATGACATTTTGAATCCATATGAACTTTCTAAAGCTCTTTTGATGTTGTTTCTGTGCCACAGCGCATTAGTAAACAAGCGGCCTGAGAAAGCACCTCCGCGTCATTCCCATACTCCATCCCCGTGTGTTTGAATTTCCTCGGATGCTCTGATCCTCTTCGAACCTGCGTGTTTTTCTAGCGCTGCTGTGGGAATCGCTCCCCTCGCGCTCTATTGGGCAGCCCATTTAGCTGCACCTCTGCCCTACTTCCTGTTTTCCTAGTGTCCAACTAAAAAGATAGAATGGCCCTGAACTATAATTATCCCGCACAACATCTTTAATGCTTCCTGGCATTTTCTATTTTTATGTCTTGCCCCTTAGACTCTGTTTTCCTGTCTGTTTTTTCCCTCTTAAGAGCCGTTGTGAGATTCGCCTCTTGCGCTGTCTTGTTTTTTGTCTATAATTAGCTGTGAAATGAAGTTAAAGAGGGCGTTGTAGAGGGCAAACCTGCAAAATATAGTGAAACAGACAGTGGGGAAGCAGAAAACAGAGGGAGGAAGTGGAGAAGGAAGGAAGCAAGCCCCCCGTGGCCCTTTAGCGTGAAAGCTGCTAAATGTCTGTTGTGACAGCGTGGGGTCTTGTGGGAAACGGGGAGGAGGGGCCTGGTGGGTGGATACTGATAACTCAACACATACACACACATACACACACACACACACAGATGGTCGTGAGGTGGTCAGTGTGACCGGCAGCGCTAAGTCTTTCTATAAAACCATTTGGGTGGCCCTGGTGTGGCATGTGTCTCATCTGGCCAAGAAATTTGAGAAGCCGGCTAATTTGTATTACCATATTGTCACACCATCGAATGTGTAACATAAGTCACCAGTTCGGTGAATATTGTGAGGGCAGACCGGCCGTTCGCCTCAAGTGCTACTGACTCATTCCCGAGAGTGAAAACGGAGAGAAAGTGGTCTTAAAAGAAAAGAAAGATATCCATAAAGCTATCTTGATGGACAGATGGGAGACAGTAATGGCATACTTTGAGACACAGAGACACACGGTGACAGAGGAAGGGCTGGAAAGGGAGACTGCGAGAGGACGGGTGTCAGAAAAAGAGGAGAAATGCATAAAGAAATCAGAAATTGCTGATGCAGATAGACATGGCGGTGGCTGTATTGATGGGAACACATCATGCACAGACACGCTCCGGGAATCAAATACTTCTTCACACCAGGATCTTATCTCACTGAGATATTAAAAAAAGAGGATTTTATATATTGTAGTTCAGTCTGTACGCAAAAATCAGATGTGCAGCTAATTGTTTTCAATATATGTTCCTCTTGTTTATTTAATACAAATACATTTATTTTTATACTAGTAATGTCACTTATTTAGTAATTTAGCATTGTGTATATAGTCGAAAAGTAATAAAAAATAAAAATGATATTGTAGTGTTACATGAACCGAGTGAGAAGTAATATCACTTACGAAGTAATTTAGCATTAATTTTTAATGAATAGTTCACCTTAAACCGAAAAATAAAAAGTCATTAGCTTAACTTTCGTTTCATTCCAAACCTGTTATAGTTTTATTAGCAAATCAGTGTTGCTTTAGCGTTATTTATATTTATTGAATTAACTTTCATATTTATATTTTCTGCTCTTTTAATTTAAATTTATTAATTTTAAGAATGAGTCATTTTATGTCATTTTATTTTAGTATTTTTATATTAATCTATATAGATTTAATTTTTATTTACATTTAGTCTTTTTTTACTGAAAATACAATATAAAGTATAATACTTTTAGATTATTTTATTATAGTCATATTCCATGTGATGATGATCTGTTAGACATGTACCAGTGTTAAAAGCACCTGTCTTCAGTACGGGCTGACGTGTTGAGAAAGTTAGCAGCCTTAAGCTATTAAAGCCTTAAAAACTGCAAAAAGAGGAGAAAAAAAACTTTTGAAGATACATGTTTCAGGAAAGGTTGATGTACACTACTGTTTAAATGTTTGGGAACGATAAGATTTATCAAATGTTTTTGAAAGAAAACATCGAGGTTGCAGTTCTTTGAACAAAATATAATAAAAACAGGACTACTGTCAAATATTATTACAATTTAAAATAACTAATTTCTATTTTAATATATCTTAAAATGTAATTTAGTCCTTTTATAGCAAAGCTGAGTTTTTAACAGCCATTACTTTTTTACTTCAATCAATCAATCAATAAAATATAATAAAATAAATGGTAATTTACTGCCCTCAAACTTTTGCACTATAGTGTATATCTTATATCTAAAACTATGTAAAAGATTAAATAAAGTTATTATAGCGAACTAAGGACCAAATACAGATGTAATGATAAATTATCTAATGCTATAATTATATATTTTTTTAAACCATCTACTGTTTGCATAGCGACAGAGAACCCAGACATCTTTCAGGAAGTGGCCTTTTGTTCGGGAACATCCTGGTGCTTTTGTCTGTTCCACGAGATCAGACCCTGGCCTGACCTCAGAGAGCCACTTCCACAAACAAACTCACACAACACCATAAAACCCTTTGAAATTAAAGGACAAGAAACTATGAACTGAGATAAAAAGACTCAACAGTTGACATATGCACTGGCTTTGATCGACTTAGACCCTTATGTTTAGATAATGGTCACTCGAGTATGTAAATTAAAACCTAAGAAACTCGAAACATTTCCATTTTTAGGTAGAATTTAATTTGAAGCCATTTCAATACCAGCATTCAACAAGCGGCTGGTGTTCTTGGATGTTTTTCGAGTTTGAAGGGTTGATGGATGCCTTCAGATGCAGCACGCTGAGTGAAAGCCGTGTGAGGGGTCGAGGTTTGGGTATTAAGGAGAAGGGTGGGGTGTCTGTCTGGCTTTTTAAAGCAGTAATCTCCCCGAAGGCCTGACCTGTCTGGTCATGTGATGCAGTTCAGATGGGGTGAGTCCTTCTGCTAGTCAATCTGGGCGTAAGACCAGCGCCACTCCCCGGGGGTTAAGACATACTCTTATACGCTCTTGTGAGATTCAATCCCTTTAAACATCAGAAGAACATTTCAAGCATGTTTTCGTGGGCACAATAAATATTTGCCTGAAAGATGCCAAGCTACGACTGATTTTTGTAGAGTAAAAAAAAGGCTTTTTCGATTTATATCCTTACCTATGAAAATTTGAGTGAAATTGGGCCAAAAAAAGGTTGATTCAGCATCATTCGTTTAAAATCTTTGCTTGGTTAATTGAAAGTCATAATGGTATATATATATATATATATATATATATATATATATATATATATATATATTTCACTTACATGTGTGGTTCAAAAGGAATTCATATGACTTACATTAATGAGGTTACAATAAAAATTGTCAATAAATAATTTACATAAACTATTTGTTTATCTATTTGTATGTAACATTTTCACAATATATATATTTTATATTTTATTTAAATATTATATATATATATATATATAAATGTAGTTATATTCAAATAAATATATATATTTTTTTTATAACTATATTTCTTAAAAAAAAAATTTTTTTTTATATAATTATATAATATATAATTTTTATATACTTTTATAGACAATTAATATGACTTACAAAATTGTATACATACAATTTTATTTATATATATATATAAATGTATGTGTGTATAAGTAATTGATGACATGACAAGTTATATTCAAGTTATATTCAAATAAATATTATTTTTTTATATTTTTATAACTATATTTCTTTAAAAAATAATACTTTTTATATTATTATATAATATATATTTTTTTTTTCTTTTTTTAATACTTTTATAGAGAATTAATATGACTTACAAAATTGTCAAAAATACTGCATCTTTATTGATCTAATGAAGCCAGCATTGGTAGAAGTACAGCAATACCAAGTTTTCAAAAGTAGACAAAATAGCTAAATAGCAATCATCCTGATCTTGAACGGTTTTGCTCGAGTGTATTCAGCGCTCGTCTGGATGCTGTGAGAGTTTGGCTGTGTTGAGTAAATATTTCTCTGTGGCTCAAACGGGCTGGTGGTGCAAGCGCCAGCCTCTTCTCTCGTTTGTGTTGGCCCGGCGCCCTCAGCCCACGTCCAGTTCTGTACGATAATGTGAAAATCCCCCTCCGTCCACAGGCACTTGCTCCGATGCTCTCTCGTACACATGCACAAAGACACTTATCCTCTTCCACTGTTCTTAAATGCAGTGAGAGTAATCCTGAGCCGTTCATAATATCTGTCTCCCTCAGCCCTTATCTGAGCATAGAGTGATTGATAGTGTGTGGAATAAGACCTCACAGAACCAGAGAGAGAAATGATCGCTTCTCTATAGCACTTCCAGATTATTGCGTACGTTTGATAACTGCTAGAAAATATTGAATTCGAGACATCCAATCCCGTAATTTAAGTGCACTGACATTCCATGTATATTGTAGATTCATCGTAATTTCACAAACTGATAGTTGAGCAGGACTTTAACCTTTACAACAATATAGCAATTTTCTACCAGAATCATCATACACTCTTGAAAATAAAGGTTTCGAGGGTTCCATGATGTACCTTTAAAATCCATGAAACCTTTTTCTAATGCACAAAAAGTTCTTTATAGTGGGGGGAAAAAAGGTTCTCAGATTATTTAAATATTCTTCACACTAAGAAAAGGTGGTTCTTAATCTTCAACCTAATATTGCCAAACTCAACACCATGATGCTGTGATGTTCTTGGGGTTTAATATTTCAAAATGAAGAAAAATACGACAGCCGTAAATATTATTGTATTTTTACAGTTGTAAACTTTTTTAAAATTATTTTACAGTGAAAAATTACAATAGTAATATTTATTTTGTTTATTTTATTTTGTAGTAATAATCATTATAAAAATATAATATATATCCCTTTTTTTTACCTGTTTTGTCTTCCATTAGAGAACAATCATATGATCAAGCCACATGATTTTAGTCACAATCCATGTCCATAGCATGAACGTCCCAGGATGAGTTGAACATTCAGTTTTGATCATATATTTTGTAGCTTCATATTCTGCTGTTCACAAATAGTGACTAGAGCAGGTTGACTGGGTTTGTGTTCAGATTTTGGACTCCTACTGAGAGAACTGTTCAAATGAGAAGGTGTGAGGGTTATGTGTCTCAAGTGATTTGGTAATTTTAGTTTAGGAAACTTTAAAATGGTGGCACCAGGTGATGGACTTACAGTCCGAGTGCTCTACAGTTCCCCGACTGAGCCGTGGGCTTAAAGCGGGGCTCATAATGTAGTCAGGATACTGATACTGGGGGATTTAGACAGTCGGACTTCATACAGACTTTATGGAGCCTACAGACTGAGGGGAGGGTTTCTATAACTGTGTGTGTGTGTGTGTGTGTGTGTGAGAATGGCTTTCCCAGGCTGAGTCGCTCGGTTGACTGAGTGAGTTTTAAATGGCGCATTTGTCATCACCTTTGCCCCACGGAGTGTGACGGGACGCAGAGCTCCCCCTCAAAAACCTCCCGCAGCCCTTCTCACGTATACACTCTCACACACTCCATTCTTCCATCATTAGCTCATCATCCGACCCCCTGCTCTCTATGGGTTACTCCTCTGTCACATTCTCTCCGTCAGGCGAAGGGTCATGACAGCAGCTACTGTTTGAGATCTTCCCGTCACAAGCAACACACACACACACACACACACACAACCGTTTAGACTATAGTTTTATAGAAAGCTAATTGAAATGACTGAAGAGTATAAAAACATTGTTTTTACTTTATTTATGATTACTGTTTACATTTCAGGGTGTCCACAAAAGGAGGCTTTACAGTTTTGTTCCCCACACACATTTATCCATCAGCGTCCGGTCACAGCTGATAAACCACAGATGGCAAGGAAACTTTGAGGAAACGTCCGTTTCAGGATCGAGCTTCGCATTTGTTTGTTTGTTTTTCCTCATGCATTAATTATTTAGCCTTCAATAAATGGGTCTTAGTGTTTGGTTTTCTTCAGGGCTAATTAGGATTTGCTGGAAGTGTGCTTACTTGCTTTGTTTTTTTGTGCCAAATTATAATCTTTATTAATTCTGTGTTGGTTGGTTGTTTTCCATTAGGTCTCCTACTCTCTTATTCAATTTAAATGTCTGTGATATATATATATATATATATGTGTGTGTGTGTGTGTGTGTGTGTGTGTGTGTATTTATATATACGAGTTACATACACACAGTGGTATCCGAAAGTTCGGGAACCCCTTTCAGAATCTGTGAAAATGTGAATGATTTTCACAAAATAAGGGAGATCATAAAAAATGCATGTTATTTTTTTTATTTAGCACTGTCCTGAGCAAGATATTTTGCACAAAATATGTTTACATATAGTCCACAAGACAAAAAAAATAGGTGAAATTATAAAAAAAAAAAACTTCTAAGTTTTGGGAACCCTTGATTCTTAATACTATGTGTGGTAACCTGGATGATCTACGACTGTTTTTTTGTTTTGTTTTTTGTGATGTTTGTTCATGAGTCCCTTGTTTGTTCTGAACAGTTAAACTGAGCACTGTTCTTCAGAAAAATCCTCCAGGTCCTGCAGATTCTTCTTCAGTTTTCCAGCATCTTTTGCATATTTGAAGCCTTTCCAGCAGTGACTGTATGATTTTGAAATCCATCTTTTCACATTGAGGACAACTGAGGGACTCAAACACAACTATTAAAGAAGGTTCAAACATTCACTGATGCTCCAGAAGGAAACCCGATGCATTAAGCATCACCAGGGGGTGAAAACTTTTGGAATTTGAAGATCAAGCTAAATTTTATTTCATTTGTGTTCCAGGAAACATGCAAGTATATTCTGTTGTTTCTGAAGGGCAGTACAAAATGGAAAAAAATGATATTTCAACAAAATAAGAAATCTTCATCCTGTTCAAAAGTTTTCACTCCCGGCTCTTAATGCATCGTGTTTCCTTCTGGAGCATCAGTGAATGTTTAAATCTTTTTTTATACTTGTGTTTGAGACCATCTTTTATGTACAATATCTTACTCAGGACAGTACTAAATAAAAAATAAGATGCATTTAGTATGACCTCTCTTATTTTGTTAAAATTATTCACATTTTCACAGATTCTGCAAGGGGTTCCCAAACTTTCGCATGCCACTGTGTGTGTGTGTGTGTGTATATATATATATATATATATATATATATATATATATATATATATATATATATATATCGCTTATACCTTTGCATTATAGTGTTTCTTTAAACCCCCCTTTTTTGTACTTCCTCCTTTCATTGAGTGCATGAATGGGATGGAGTCTTCTTTGCGTGTTTAAGACGCAGGGTGAAAGAACAAAAACACTTTGCCCTCTGTTGAAGGAGAAGATGGGGGGCGGTTATGGGGGTAGAAATCACTGCGAGTGCTGGAGGAGGGGGGAGGAGTGGCCCAACAGGAGAGGGAGGGTCGAAGGAGGTCATCTGGGAATCTTTGTGTCGTCTTTCCAGGGGCAGACACTACCTGCACTTGTCAGTGATTGCAAGGTGACCCTTGACTGGGGGGAGTGGTGGCTTGTCAACATTAATTAGCGACCCATGTCTGGGTATGTTCCACAGACCCTCGGCCATGACCGTCAGACAGACAGACCCACAGCGGCAGGCGGGGGACCGCCCCCTCTCGGCTTTGAATGACTCTTTTCTCCTTTCGTGTCAGAGGTCATCGTGTAGCCACGGTCTGCTAATTGTGCTTAAAAACGTGTTTCTTCGTCTCCTGCCTTCTTTCTTCCAGTTTAAACCACATTCACGTAGCAAAAAACTGCTTAGCATCATTCTGAAAAGGTGAAGGGAAACATATGGCAGACATCGATGATCTGTGATTAGAAAGACGGAGGTCTGTGCTGACAGGACGTCAAACGGAGCCAGTGTTTGTTTACGTGTACGCACATATGTTAAACACTAACCTTCCCCGCACCGGCCACGAGTTACATACCACACCGCAGACCCCCACCCTCAATCCATCAGTCTTGGGTCCAAGCAGCCAGAGAGAGAGAGAATTAGCTATAATGAGAACTAGGACAGTTGCATGAATCTAATTACCCGTGAAACGAGCAACATAGTGTTTCTGCTGTTGGCCAGGCCGTTGTTCACCATACACACTGGGGATTTTACATGCACAATGCAAACACAAGACGCCAAACACTATCGTGACCTCACATGACTTAACCATTCATTATGTTTATAAGATTTCCGATATGTTTATTTTAGTGCCAAAGGTCCTGAGTTTAGTTCACGGATTTAGGTTGGTGGATGTCGCAAACTTTACATATATACAGTACAGACCAAAAGTTTGGACACACCTTCTCATTCAAAGAGTTTTCTTTATTTTCATGACTATGAAAATTGTAGAGTCACACTGAAGGCATCAAGGGCTATTTGACCAAGAAGGAGAGTGATGGGGTGCTGCGCCAGATGACCTGGCCTCCACAGTCACCGGACCTAAACCCAATCGAGATGGTTTAGGGGTGAGCTGGACCGCAGACAGAAAGCAAAAGGGCCAACAAGTGCTAAGCATCTCTCGGGGTAACTTCTTCAAGACTGTTGGAAGACCATTTCAGGTGACTACCTCTTGAAGCTCATCAAGAGAATGCCAAGAGTGTGCAAAGCAGTAAACAAAGCAAAAGGTGGCTACTTTGAAGAACCTAGAATATGACATACTTTCAGTTGTTTCACACTTTTTTATTATGTATATAATTCAATATATAATTCCACATGTGTTAATTCATAGTTTTGATGCCTTCAGTGTGAATCTACAATTTTCATAGTCATGAAAATAAAGAAAACTCTTTGAATGAGAAGGTGTGTCCAAACTTTTGGTCTGTACTGTATATAAATATATATATATATATATATATTTATATATATATATATATATATATATATATTTATATATATATATTTATATATATATATATATTTATATATATATATATATATTTATATATATATATATATATATATATATATATATTTATATATATATATATATATATTTATATATATATATATATATATATTTATATATATATATATATATATATATATATATATTTATATATATATATATATATATATTTATATATATATATATATTTATATATATATATATATTTATATTTATATTTATATATATATATATTTATATTTATATATATTTATATATATATATATATAGTATATATATATATATATATATATAGTATATATATATATATATATAGTATATATATATATATATATAGTATATATATATATATAGTATATATATATAGTATATATATATATATATATATATATATATAGTATATATATATATATATATATATATATATATAGTATATATATATTAGTGGTGGGTCGTTATTGGCTTTAACGTGCTGCATTAACGTGAGACTCTTATCGGGCGATAAAAAAAAATATCGCCGTTAATCTATTCTCAAAGTTGGGTTGGGAGCTGGGTCTATACTAAGCAAGCTATGATGACTTTCACCTTGATATTTTATATAACCGACTGGCTGAGGCCAGCCTAAAAAGATGCTCAGGACAGTTGACGGGCCACTGCTGCGCATCGTCACGAAAGCTTATCTTTTTAATGTGTTTTTAAGCCTTACCGCTTGTCGTATTAAACATTAAAGCATCCAAAAACAAGACGCGGAAAAGCTGAACAGAGTAGCTGGTTACTCGCGCGCTGTGTTCGGTGCGGAGAGAGAGAGAGCCGCGTATCACGGACAGCGACACTGAACCGAGCTCTCATCTGCGAAGTTCTCCTCGAAGTCCCTCCTGCACCTGAACGAACAAATACAAATCGCAGTTTGAACAAACAAAAAGATGTGAAAGAGCCCAATTCAGTACTCGCGGTCTTCTGGTGTCCAGGGCTCACGCAGAGAAAGGAGTCTCGAAACACTTGAACATCGAATTTGCTTATTTTTGATCTTTGCCGACAAATACATACAAAATATGTCAAAATATCCACCTTGGAAATTATGCTCGAAAAAACTGCCAGTTATTTCTTAAGTGAAAGTAAACAGTTGAGGGAAAAAATGGGATGTGTATAATATTGGATGCGTTCATCGTCTCTTAAAGTGACCGCACCTAATTTAGCTACTGGCTGCTGTAATGTTAATCCAAGAAAATGAAAATCACTCACTGCTCTTGACTGAATTACTTTGTAGTTTTAACAGTCGAACCAAAAATGATTCAGACACCAGATATAATTTTTGATATATATAGCAAAACTGTAATACTGTGAAAAATGTTGAAGGTGTCTGAATAAATGTAGGTTTGATTGTATATTTCATTTTTACATTGAAGACTATCCAGTGCTATTTTACATTTAATTATTTGGTTTCTGTACCTTGACACCTACAAACTTGAAAACAACTTAAACATTGTGTAAATAGCACAAATAAATAAAAAAACGAACATACAAATTAAACAATTTCAAACAGGGCCCACTGGTACAACCTTCACCGGGTCCCCGCTGACCCCAGCTACGGCCCTGCTCACGCCTGTTTTACACATACTCCGTCTGCAGTGCGTATGCAGTCCATGTGCGTTACGTATGTGGTGCAGCACAGACTCGATGTGCTTTCACACAGGACGCGTTTGCAGTTCAATTTTATTTGGGTAACACACATATTCTGAATGCCCTCGGCAGAATTCAAATGAGCCATTTTAATCTAGATTAAACAAATTCCTCTGCCTCGAAGTCTCTTTTAATTTATTTTAAATCTCACAGTCAGTTTATTTGGCAATGATTTGAACGCGTTTACGTCACCCACAAAGCGGAAGGAGACACGAGCGCTGCGTCTGAAATCGCATACTGCAAGGAGTCAGCAGTGTTTTGATTTGAGGGAGAACGTTGTGGCATGTGTCCATTGCAAGATAGAGCTGGCATACACAACTAGGGCCCTATGATTTCCGCGATGCAGAAAACGCGGAGGGAATCGCGGAATCCAGTCATAAAAACTGAATTTACAATTTAAGGCGGAATGGCAAGGAATTTGCCCAATTTTGAATGAATTCATCAAAAATAGGTCATTGCACTTACATCAAATCACGATATGGACTAATATCTGTAAATATTAAGCCGGAATAGTCCGTTTAAATATGAATCCTGCATGTTCTGCGTGTCTTTGTTAATGAATGAAGCAGAAGCGCGTCTTCATTCATTAAACACACGGAAGCGCGCTTGAAGCTCGCGATGAATTCAGCGTCTGCTGTCTCTCTAAATAAGGACGTGAACACATGAACAACATCTCCAGAACTGCTCTGACAGTCACTTCATGAGCATTTGACCGTTTGATTTGAGTAAAACTAGCGTCACATCACATACACAGAGCTGTAAAGGTACGTCAACCTGTCAAAATAAAAGTCCGGTTAAAGACTGTTGTTCAGCAGAATGTACATAGCCTACTACTAAAAAAAGAACTTTTATTTTTTTATTTGTATTTTTTTAAGTTTTAATCACAACATTTCTTCCATGTTTTATTTTTTATATTAAATACCCTTTGTTTACCAAAAAATTAAGTAAATTTTCAATAATTAAAAGATAAATTAATGTTTTATGTGTTTAATGTGCATCTCAAAAAATGCTTTATTTAAAACCCCAACTGAATTGCACTTAAATTCTGCATTTTTTTCTGTATGTTTTTTTAATCTTCCTAAAATATTATAATATGATATAGAGAGAGAGAAAGAGTGATTCTTCACTGCGTGGGGGAGAAGAAAAAAGTGTTTTAATTTTTTTTATAAAAAATATTTTTATATTTTTTTTACTTGTTCATATCCATGAGACTGAGAAGGAAAAAAAAAAACAACTGCCCATTTATATGACATCCTGTCCATTGTAAGTGCCTATTCTCTCTGACCCTGGCAACACCCAATATAGAAAGGTTAAGACAATAGCCTTTATCACACTGGCTCTCTTTCTCACTCGCATAGGCATTTATTCACTTACCCCCTTTTCCTGTTGACTACTAAAACCTTTGCCCTAGACTCCTTACAAGCAATATAAGGTGCATGGGCTCAGTGGATTGTAGTGTCGCCCACCCTCCTCTCAGACTGATTCTAATCTCTTCCCTCCCAGCAGCCACTTCTTTTTGCAGACTGAATGGAGACCTGTGTGAATAGTACTGCCTTCCTTCAAGTTTCTACTTAAAAGTTCAGGAGTCATTTTGGTCAACAACAAAAAAGCAGCAATTTTGTATTTCTTTCTTTCCCTTTTTCACTTTCTGCTTAAGATATGAACCTTTTAGCACTAGCTTTTAGTGGTAGTGCTAATACAATAGAATGAAGAGTGAAAGATGCACATTAGGCGTTTAATTGATGCTATATCTGTTGGTGTGTTCCTGTCATGTTAGAATGAGTGCACATCAACATCGCTGTGAAGATGTGGTCTTTCTTTTTTCCAAAGAGGATGCTTATCAATTAAAGAAACACAGCCGAAGCAGATTGTTATTGATCACAATATGTAGATGTAAATGTTGACCATTAAGTCTGTGTGCATTCTGTGTACAGCTGATAAAGAGTAGTGATAAAGAGTGCCATGAAAACATGACTCATTTAGCTGGTTTATTACGAGGCTGACTTGTGCAACCAAATTATATTTCCCATCGTTCCCTGTGATAGCATAAGAATGAAAAAGTACTTAGATATGACATCAGTTACAGATCTATGCACATCCTTCATCAACAAATTAATAATTATGACCAATATGTTTCTGCCATGAATTCCCTAAATTGCCCAAGTCTACACAATTACAGATTTCCTCTGGTATTATACACACTCATGCATATATGACTACAGACAACATAGTATAAATAGATAATAATTAGATGATTTCAAATCATAATGCATTGAAAATGGTATGTTAGATAGCACTTTGGTGCTGTTCTTCTGGTATAAATTCTGCCATCATTTTAGCCAAATATTTCCTTCAGTCCTTTAAAAACAATGGTTTCCAATGTCAGAATTTTTGCATTTAAAAAAAAATTAAGCATTTTACATTATCTCATATACTATATAATTATAATACTTTTAAGATGACCAAAAGATGACTGAAAATTTTATAAATAAATCTGTCTATATCGGTATCGGTTATAAAAACTCAAAATCGGCCAATTTCTCTTTAATATATTCTTCTGATGGCATGTTGTGAAAAGCATGATGCATTTTTTGCAGGATTTTTGCTAAAAATAGTAACTTTTGTAACATTATAAATGTCTTTACTGTACCTTTTGATCAATTCAGTGTTCTTGAATGCAAAATGCACTGAAACTTTTGAATGCCAGTAAATATACGTCTTTTTAGCAACTAATACTAGGAAGCAATTTGGAATTCAGTTGCTATGTTTGTCGCTTTCTCTCTTCAAGTTTAAATACACTTTCTAAGCATTATAAATAACACTTCATTTCTATTATAAAAGCAGTTGTAGTTAAGCTAGTAGAACAAACATGGCGTCTTTTGTCTTTTCTCTCTTGTTCTGTCAGTCTTTGAGCCCTCTGAACTTCCTCAGAAAAATATCTTTTTGTTTTTCAACGCCTCTCGTTTGTGGATTTCTGAATCCGCTCTGAACAGTAACTCATGTCGGTATGGTGAAGGAGGTAGATTACACAAGCTCAGGTCGATAAAGGGAAGCAGATGCCAAAATGCTAATTGGTACCGCCTGTGAGCTGCTCTCTTTCTCATCTTCCTCTGTAATCTTTTTTCATCCGCCTCTTTTTGATCTTTGGCTTACAGTAGGAGAATGAAAACAGGAATTTCTGTTGGGCTCTTTCCAAATTCTTCCCGAAACATTTCCATGATTGGAACAATACATTCAGTCCATAGGAATGAGCAGGAAACCTTTACCTGCTTCTGAAGATTTATGTTCACCTCAGATTCAATTTCTTCATTAAAATGATAATACATACTGATAATAAAAAAAAAAGTATAGCCTGAATGCACTGTAAGTTGCGTCTGTCAAATGCATAAATGTAAATGTTGAAGCATCAAGATTTTATATCCGAGTTTCACATCTTTATTATATATAGGACATAGTGAATGTTTTTCTTCTAAATATTTGAAATCGGTGCATAGAAAGGCTTCTCTGTAAAATGCATTTCACATAAGCTTCACTCTGGTGAGAATCAGACAGTAGTTAGTCCTACTTTTTTTAATGCTGTTGATTTAACGTCTACCGTCTATAAAATGTTATGCCCTCAGGTTGCAAGTATCAACTCTGCAACCATTGAAACACCAATGTGCTACTGACCCATGCAACATTTAGCATTGTAACCGTAGTTTCCATACCGTAGCTCTGATAGCACACACACACCGAACAGGTGTCTGTTAGATGTGCGCGTGACAGAAAATATGTTGGGAAAATATTTGCAATGTGTCTCTTAAAGGAACACTCCTCTGTTTTTGAAAATAGGCTAATTTTCCAACTCCCCTAGAGTTAAACAGTTGAGTTTTACTGTTTTCGAATCCATGCAGCCGATCTCTTGGTCTGGCGGTAGCACTTTTAGCTTAGCTTAGCATAGATCATTGAATCTGATTAGACATTTAGCATCTCACTCAAAAATGACCAAAGAGTTTTGATATTTTTCCTATTTTAAACTAGACTCTTCTGTAGTTACATCGTGTACTAAGACCGACGGAAAATGAAGTTATATGGCTAGAAACTATACTCTCATTCCGGCATAATAATCAAGGAACTTTGCTGCTGTACCATGGGTGTAGCAGGCGCAATGATATTACGCAGCGACTGAAAATAGTCCCCAGCTAGTTGTGTCGTTGCTGGGGAATGTTCCTGTTGAATGTTAAAACAACATTCAGGAAATGTTTTTGTGACATTGTGAATTATGGTTGCATACTAGTACAGTAAAATGTACCAAATGTTTATTAGAATTATAACATTTGTTTATTTCAGAATTTATGTACAGGTTAGAGTACATAATATTATATATAAAATTTGTTTATTCAATTATTTTTTTCAAAAGTTTGGGTAACATTTTTATTTTTTGTTAGAGAAGTATTTTATGCTCATAAAGGCTGCATTTTTTTTTTATAAAAAATTACAGTAAAAACAGTAATATTGTAAAATAATCGTACAATTTCAAATGTTTTCTATTTTTCTATTTCTATTTTATTTATAATATTTTTTTTTATGTAATTTATTCATGCAATACAAAGCTGAATTTTAAGCATCATTACTTCAGTCTTCAGTGTCACATGATCCTTCAGAAATCATTCTGATATGCTGATTTGCTGCTCAAGAAACATTTCAGATTATTATCAATGTTGAAAACTGTTGAAAACAATGTTGTTCTACTCCATATTTTTCAGGATTTCTTGATAGAAAAGATTAAAGGAATACATTCATTTGAAACAGTAATTTTTTATTATTATTATTATTATTATTATTATAATTTTGGACAGTCCTGTTTAGCAATCAGTGGCTTTCCGGTAATCTGTTATTTAACAGACATCATGGGATGTGATTTTTTTTTTTTTGTAAAAGAAACATGACACTTGACCCCAGATTGCTCCAGGGCGTTTTTCCTGGTATTATAAGTATACTGTAAGTCACTCAGCTAAAATGTTCACATAGTAAACCCATGACCAACATCCCGTTTGTAAGAACTTCCAGATCTGCACTCTGCTCCTTCACCTTTTTTCTCAGTGTCATGTGCTGTGGGTCAGGTAACCTTATCGCACCTCTGGCCCTCTTTTAGTTAAACAGAGTGTAGTCCGGGGTCTCTGTGGCTCTTTTGTGTGTGTGAAAGGGCTTTAGTGTGTGAATAGGGTTGAGGTTGGTGAATGGGGCGAACTGTGTCTCTCCATCTGTCTATCAGAGAGGGCTCTCATTACTCTTTGGCTTCCTGAAATGATCCATATTTCAAAGTCGCGTCGTCCTGTGTTGATGTGTGAATGCACAGGTCTTCATTTTCTTTTCCGCGAGGCTTTTTATACCTGCCAAGAGGGAAGAAAAGGACTGAGATGGAAGCGTACGGGCTTGGAAAGAGCACACTTGCTCTTTGTTACATGACCCGAAAAACATACAGTCTGTGTATTCACACGCACACTCATGTTCTCTCTGGCACGTCGAGACATTTATCTACCCGTGTGCTCTTGAACTGTTCTTTATTTTTGCACTGCACAATATGTTTTCCCTCCTGGATGAACATTAATTATTCGAATAACTCTGCTGTAGATGGTAAATCTTTTGTGTCCTTGTGAATTTTGATGTTAATGTCTCTTACTCACTAAACCGGTCAAAAATAGGCCAGGGTAGTCTTTTAGCCCAAAAAATTTTGAGAAATTTTTGCATTATGACATTGTTTTTCATGCCACATTTTCCTCTTAAATTCTCTTTACCATAATGGGGAAAAAAGTAATTACTTAAATGCAGCAAAAAATAAATATATATAATATATATAATATATAAATAAAAATTTTGTAATTCATGGCAGTTTTTGCTGAACTGCCTCTAATTTATGCTGATTAAAAATAAAAATTAACAAGAAATTAATTGCAGTAACAAGTGAGATTTTTATTATTATTATTATTTAATAAAATATTTGGATTGTTTATTTTATTTTATTTTGTTCACTTTTACTTATGGTAAAGGAAATTGAGGAATAAAAAGTTATGAATGGTCCATTTTGTGCAAAATAGTAAAATATTTGTATAAAGTGTGTATATATGTAAGTGTGTGTGTGTGTGTGTGTATGTGTAAATAAAATAGGAGAAAAAATATAGGTCTTTACTGCTGTAGCTTGTAAAACTTTATTGTATCTATATTAAAATTGCTTAAAAAATGTCTGTATACCATTAAAAATAGTTTATTGTTATTATTATTATATTAAAAAAACCAAGTACATTTTGCAAATATTTGAAACCTGTCAACCTATGGCAGAGGTGTTCAGCACCTTTTTTTTATCTTTAGATTTTGTTGTGATTTTTAATGAGGTTCACTGAGAAATTATTTACTGCCTGCTCTTGAACTCTTTTTATATTCTGCACAGAACAAAATGTTTTCCCTCCTGAATGATCATTAATTACTCCAATAATTCTGCTGAAGTTCGTAGACCTTTTTATCTCCTCGTGAGCGTCTCACCTCAGCAGTGGAGCTCATGTGCGTAGTGTGAAGTCATTTCCAGCGCTGTTGAGCTGGTTAAATATTTAATATGTGTCTGACACTTTCTCTGTACAGGGTTCAGGTACTGAATCCCTCGGCTTTGACTTTAGTGTGCATGTGCAAGACACACATTCACCGGAGCTCCCGCTTCCCACAGAGACTGCTGAATATTTCACTGGCGCACCATGCCCTTTGATGCCTGCTTTAATCCTTCATGGCGCTCTGCAGGAGGAGCTCTCAGGGGACGTGTGTGTGTGTGTGTGTGTGTGTCCGCACACACGTGCGTATGTGTCGGATGTGTTTTAATGAGCTATATTCTTTGGTAAAAACTTGAGTCGTGTCTGATGCTGTTTTTTTCTTTCACTTCTCCTGAAAACTCACATCCGGTATTTTCAGAATCAAAAATGCGGGTGTGTTTTCTCGTTCAGTTCCTGTGTGCTACACCTGTTTAATCCCCCCCCCCCACACACACACACACACCCCCTTGGTAACTCATCCCTGATGTACCTTTCACGTAGTCAACACTGTTTTGCAAAACGCATTGAATTTGGAGGTCATGTTACAAAGACTGTGATTGCACCTGGTATTAACATCTGTCTTGGGTGATCCGATCACAAGTGAGCAGCACAGAAATACAGCTGTGATTCCGTGAGTCTTGGGTTCAATCATAAGGTAGGCAGGGTTTGTAAATTATAAATAAAATAAAAAAAAAAAATAATAATAAAAATATATAAATGTATATATCTGTGTGTGTGTGTGTTTGTGTAAAAAAAATTTTTAGTGTCCATTCTGGCAGTTCATTATTCATTACCAGGTCATACAACCTGCACAAATGTACATCATTTTATTATGATTTTTCTTTTTTTAAATTAAAATTTACTTATCACTTGCTTTAAAGCATAGCCTGGGAAAACCCAGACTACTTCCGGCGAATTTCAATTCTCTCTACAGAATAGTCTGGCAAAGAGGACTATCTAGCTCGTTTCTGTGCCGCCGAAATCGCGGCACCAATCATAAACGTTGAGGCGGGGTTTACACGATGACGACAGCGCAGCGACGGTAAAGCAGATTTTGTACATTACAAGATGGATGCTGCAGAGGAACATTCGTTCGAACCTGCTATCGCGTCTGTTTTAAGTGATTTAAACTTTAACTTTGCATTAAAACCCGAGCAAAGAACAACACCTGAAGCCTTCAAGTCTGCATACGTCATCTCCTTCATCGCTCTGATTGGTTTTAGGTCTATCCAATTGCGCCCAGAGGCATTTAAACGAGGTCCGTCGGTGACGCCCCTTTAGAAATGAGACGTCTAATAGGCTTTGCCAGACCCTAACTCAGTTTCAACTGAAAAGGGTCTGGTTTTAACCAGGCTATTTAAAGCAAGCAATTGTTCTCAAAAATTGGCTGTCTAAAAATCAGGCTTTTATTTTTATTTATTAATTTATTTAATTCACAGTTTTGTTGTGTTTTTTTGTATCATGTACAATACCAGAAGATGCTGTTTGAATTTCAATGTAAAAAAAAATCGTTATTTCAAATTGGGAGGATTTCTGTTTGGGGTTTATTGTTTAGTGTTCCATTCTCTCCCTGAGGACAGCACTATCTTATTGCCCCACGGTTAAGCATCTGTCCCTCTTCACGCGTGTTGTCCTCCAGGACCCCTTTAAACTCGGCCGTTCCCTCGCCCTCTGCCCGCATCCATCCGTTACAGTCCAGCACAGGTCATTATCAGCGTCCCAAACAGAGACAAACCCCACTAATACCGGCTCATGTCTCCTCCCCTAAGTTAAGCTGCGAGTGGCCTTGGGCTGAGAGGTCATTTATCAGGGGTCGGTGCATTGGTTATGGCGGGACTCTGGGTGCTTGATAAACTGGAGATGAGCGCTTTGAAACTGGGCATTACACGTGTGTGGGGATAGATAAATATACTGTCCTGTGGCAGTAGGGTCAGCCCCCCTCGGGACAAATAAAACCCCTATTAACATCCAACCCTTCATTGCGTTTGACAGGCAAATCAATTAGGCGGGTGTTGAGGTGACCTGTGTGCTGCAGTGACAGTGAGGTGAGGGAGCAGATGAATGGAGCGGTCACTGGAGCTCTCTCTGGGGACTGCAGTGCACTGCTCTGTGCTGGATCACTGTCACATGATGAGCCGTCTTTCACTTCCTGCAGCTCTCAGTGCTTGCTGTTTCTTCCTTCCTTTCTTTCTTTCTTTCTTTGTTTCTTTCTTTCTTCCTTTGTTTTTATATGCTATGTTCATCCTTTCTTCCCCTTCCTTCCTTCCATACTTCCCTGCTTCCTTTTTCTTCTTCTTCTTTTCCCTCTGCTTCTTTGTTTGAAACCGTGGCTTCCACCATTCATCACCATACTTGTCCTTCTTCCATCCTTTTATAATTTGTTTATTTTCCTTCATTTTCTTCGTTTTTTCTTTCTTCCTCTTCCATCCTTTTTTCTGTTCTGTTCATCATTACTTTCACTATCACTGCCACATTTTTCCACCTTCTCAACTTTCCTTCCTTTCTTTCATTCTTCCATATTTTTCCTAATTTCTCTCTTTCCTTCTTTCCTTCCACCTCTTTCTTCATTTTTCTTCCTTCCAACCTTCACTTCATCATTCATTTTATTATTTGTCTTGTTCTTATTCTCACATTCAGTTCTGTCTTCCTTCCTTCCTTTTCCCCATTTTCTCCCTTTCTTGTCCTCATTCATCCTATTTTCTTTCTTTCCTTCTTTCTTTTTCTTTTCTTTCTTTCTCTTTCTTTCATTCTCCCCTTTCCTGTAATCTTTTTTATCTTCCTCCATTCCATCCTTATTAGTTTCTTCATTTCCTTCCTTCCCTTCTTTGTACCTTAGTTTTTTCTTTTCTTTTTTCTCTTCATCGATCCATTCCTCCTTCACTTGATCTACTTCCTTCCTTTCTACTCTCCTTCCGATCTTCCTTCTTTTTTGTTTTCCTTCTTGTGTACATTCTTCCTCGTCCCTTCTTCTGTACTTTTCCTCTTTATTCCTTTATTTTTCTTCTGTTCCTCCCTTCATTTGTTCTTCCAATTTTCCTGCCACCTTTTTTACCTTCTCTTCTTTCCTTTGTCTTTCTTCCTCTTTCTTTCCTTTCTTCAACCTATTACTTCATGCTTTCACCCTTCCGTTCTTTTTTCCTTTCTTCCTACGTTCATTCATCATTGATCTCCCTCTTCTTCTCTCATTCATTTCTACATTGCTTCCTCCTTGCTTTAGTTCTCTCTTCCCTTTTGGTTTCTAAGCATTATTTCTTGCCTTTCGTCTACCTCGAATAGTTCTTCATCTCATTCTCTCTTTCGCACACATGCCTCTTCTTTCTCCCCCATCCACCACTACCACTATTCCCTTCTCCATTCTCTTCCATTGTAGAGCAGATTAATGGTGTCTCAGATGAGTATCACACTTAGGTTTCTGATCTTATCGCAACGCTCCACACGGTTGAACAAAAGCCACGTGAACCTGCATGCACCGTGTGAATACACACCCCCACATTCACTTCCAGGCCTATCTCTGAATAACATCAGATTCTCTTACCAGAGGAAGGCAGATTTCACCCCTGACCTGAACACGACCCTTTCATAACGTGCCCTAATCCATGACATGATCAACTCACCGTGCCCGCTCTCAGACCTGAGAATCAAAGCATTATGCCTTGATGAACTATGAGTTCAACAATGACAAAACATGACTCTTTTCCCATCCTGGCGGCAGACGTTGTTTAAACAGTGCTGTTTCTTAGGCCATGGCAGGGTCAGACCTCAAAGCCTGGTAGACTTTTTAATAGTGTAACCGGTTCAAGCAAGAGCTCGTGCTGAGTGAGGGTGGAGTGTTTGTGTTCATAAGCTCTTTGGACCGTCCTTTGTGATGGTGGAGGAGGTAAACATTCGGGAAGACTGTGATTTTGCTCTGTGGTGCTGTGGCGTGGGTCAGAGGAGCGCTTTGTATTGAGAGTTTAATGTTATCTCGCTCCCCCCTCTCTCTCCATGTTTGTTTTGTCTATTATATTTGTAGGCCTCTGACCTTTGCATTGCTCGGTGTGTAATGTCCTGCTGCCTGACAGCTGGAGCTAGTAATACTCCATCCGTTCCTCACACATGAACAGAGAGCAGTATATGAGGAGACAGAGAGGCTGTGTGTGATGATTGAACTCACTGGGATTGACATGGGACAAACACTGATCAAATATGATGCATTAAGTGACCTTCGTACAGTGTTTTGATGCCAAATTGCTAATATGTATATTTGAAATAATTGTTAATTTTTGCTGAAGACTGTGTCAATTTTAGTAAGACAGGAAGTTTTTCATACTGAGAGTATTGACTTCTGTAAGCTGTTGTGTAAACAGAGCAGTTTGAGTCACACCTGTTTCAATAATATATTTCTTGTGAGTAACGCTGTAAATGTAGCCTATATTGCAAGTAATCACATACTACAGGACACTTAGATTAAATGTAATTATCCACTGAAGTTGGAACATTAATTAATTCTTGCACTACAAAATCATTGTACTAATTAACTCTTCATTTAACTCTGTATTGAAAATTGAAACTTTAAAAGTTTGAAATCATTATTAATGTGTCATAGTACTAATAATTATTCTGTAGCAATAGGATTGTGCAAGTACAATCATTTCTTCATTGTTTTCTATTCTTTTCCTAACAATATTGTATGATCAATACAAAAAAAACTTAAGAAAAGTAAACAAAAACACAAGTAATATAAATAATGCTTGATTTTAAAGCTATCATGTTAATAGTGTGTGTGTGTGTGTGTGTGTGTGTGTGTGTGTGTGTGTGTGTGTGTGTGTGTGTATGTGTGTGTACGTGTGTACACATACATACATATATATGTACACACCCAGTACTTAGTATTTATTTATTTACTTACTCACCGGCCACTTTATTAGGTACACCTGTTCAATTGCTTTGTAACACAAATTGCTAATCAGCCAATCACATGACAGCAACTCAATGCATTTAGGCATCTAGATGTGATGAAGACGACTTGTTGAGAAAGAAAGGGGATTAAAGTGACTTTGAAAGTGGAATGGTTGTTGGTGCCAGACAGGCAGGTCTGTGTATTTCAAAAACTGCTGATCTACTGGGATTTTCACGAACAACCATGCAGATGGGCTACAGCAGCAGAAGACCACACTGGGTGCTGCTCCTGTCAGCTAAGAACAGGAAACAGAGGCTACAGTTCGAACCAAAATTGGACAATAGAAGATTGGAAAAATGTTGCGTGGTCTGATGAGTCTCGATTTCTGCTGTGACATTCAGATGGTAGGGTCAGAATTTGACGTAAAGAACATAAAAGCATGGATCCATCCTGTCTTGGTTCAATGGTTCAGGCTGCGGGTAAAATGGTGTGAAGGATATTTTCTTGGCACACTTTGGGCCCCTTACTGCCAATTGAGCATCGTTTAAATGCTACAGCCTTCCTGAGTATTGTTGCTGACCATGTGCATCCCTTTATGACTACAGTGTACCCATCTTCTGATGGCTACCTCCAGCAGGATAATGCACCATGTCACAAAGCTCAAATCATCTCAGACTGGTTTCTTGAACATGACAATGATTCACTTTACTCAAATAACCTCCACAGTCACCAGATCTCAATCCAATAGAGCAGCTTCGGGATGTGGTGGAACGGGACATTTGCATCATGGATGTGCAGCCGATAAATCTGCAGCAACTGCGTGATACTATCTTGTCAATATGAACCAATATCTCTGATGAATGTTTCCAACACCTTGTTGAATCTATGCCACGAAGAATTAAGGCAGTTTTGAAGGCAAATGGGGTCCAACCCAGTACTAGCAAGGTGTACGTCTATCATTACTGATTTGTTCTGTTTGTTGTTGTTGTTTTTTGGATGTACTGGCATTATTAGATCTGAAAATGATTTTCAAGGATATTTTGAGTGCAATGAAAAAATTGTCAAATAATGTTATCTCCGTCTGCATGAATTACAACTGGACACAAATTTATTCTGACATTGTGCAGATGGTGGATCTGTGAGAGGACTATCTAATCTGGTGCGTCAGTGTAGCCGGATCACATCCCATCCTCGCATCTACCAACTCAAAACACACACACACACACACACACTCACTCACACCTCTGTACAGTATAAAAAGACCTATGTGCTTGGGTCCATAGAGGAAACAAGCTTTCCTTAATGTGTCCGGGATGTCATTAATCTTTATGGAGGTTAACATATGCACTCGCATTGGAAGGTGTATTTCATTCACGGACTCTAACAATGGGTTCTTTGTGCAGTCTGATCTTCCAGCATCCGTACCTTAACATTCCTACCATGTACTACACGATATGAATGAACGTTGTGTTTTCTGGATAATATATTTATTTCAGAAGATTATTTGAAATATGCTCAGGTCATGAGATATAGGTTGGATTTACGCCACACTGTCTGTGCTCATGTTATCGTTCTTTTTCTCGTTTTTAAAAGACAGTGTTGCAGGAGTGTTTACGCCAAAGCTCCATTTTGTGCAGCGTCTGTGACAAATTGCTGCCGCAGCGCAGAATGGCCTGGTTCGCTATGAGTTATGTCAAGTCAGAGCTGTTTAAGACTTGTACTTCCCCCAAGACACATTTCTGCTTATCCTCACCACAGGGATGAAATGCAATACAGCCTTGTCAGCTTAACATACACATTTTCCTACTCTTTTCTTGACAATTTTGTATAAATCTGTTCACTTTGTTGCAGAGTTCAGTTCCTTGTTAGAAAAAACAACCTAAGACCTCTGTAAATTCTCTGCTTTTTTTTCCCCCACTCTCTAATTTTTTTCTCTCTGCAGATAAAGATTGAACGACTGCAGGAAGTGTTTTATATGTGTCAGGTCTCCCCTCCGCTCGATCGCTGTTCGATAATCATTCGAGGCTGTCGCTGTGGCGGCCTCTGACTGTAACAAAGCTTATTGATGTTTCTGAGCCCTGATTTCCCCTCCTGGTCAAATTCAATACGAAAAACACTGCAGCTAAGTCAAAAATAGCACCTAAAACCTTCCTGCCTCTCTTTTTCTCTGTCGCTCTCTTATAAAATTGTAAACCTGTTTGGAAACAAGTCAAATTATTTTTTATGCTGCTTATGAAAAACCTAGGATTAACATGAATTTATAGCATCCATCGTGGTTGTTGTGATTTATATGATAGATAGATAGATTTTTTTTTTTTTTCTTCAGTAAAATGTTTCTCACATTGCTCCTCATTTCTTTGTTGCTATCACATGTGTATAACATGAAACTAGTACAGTACCTGCACGAATATATCTATTATGGTTAAAAAAGAAGAAGAAGAAGAAGAAAAAAAACTCCAGCATGATCTCCATCCGTTTACCTGTATCCATAATCATACTGCCAGCCCAAATGTGTTGCACTTTTGGGCTTTGATAAAAGCTTTTCATCAGGAAACGTGTCCTGCGCTGTCTATAATTTTCTATAAAGAGTGCTCGACTTCCTGTTCTGGTGATTTCCACAGACAGTGATAAGTGTTTTTCACCAGACCTGGGACAAATGGACGCTCAATTTATCATCACTATCAGACCCTCAGCTTGACACAAACATATAGATGTATAAATACGGCCGCATACGAGCACGTTCTCATTTTTCACATTATTTCATTTGGGCGTCGTACCTACATTAACCCCGTGGCTTTATTTGAGCTATCAATCTATAGCAGTCATGGGAGAGGGGGCTGCTTGCTCTCTGCGGCTGCATCTCCCAGAGCATTTGCATTTATTATGGCAGCCTGCAGTGAAGCCCTTCTCATTTCACACTTTGAAGCTTCCTCCAGGGATGGATGGAGGAAAGAAGATCACTTTGACAGGTTGAGATTGTTTCTCTGCATCTGCCGTCAGCTGTCATTTTCAACGGCGCGAGCACGTCTCTGTCCCGCCGCGTGGATGGATGCATGTGTGGTGCTTATGGATGTGTTTTTCTGTGTCTCCCCGCAGGACGCCGTGGTTTAATGGCTGGGGTTTTAACCTGCCCAGGGGACAGTCCCTGCTCGATAAGTGGAACCTCATCCCAGAGGGCATTGATATTCTCATGACCCATGGGCCACCCCTCGGTGAGTTCAATTAACCAATCCTAATGGAGTTCCATCCAATTATTCAAATGCTTGAGAATACATTAAATGGCTTTCGCATGAAGCCTGTTGTCATGCATGTCAAGAAACCCGTCATACGAAGTTATAGGAGAAGGAAAGAGTGACATTTTTGGCATGCATGAAGTAATATCTTTCTTCAGAGCATTTCATTAAAACTAAAATTTAAACCATAATAACATATTTTCTTTACTTGAAATAAATGTTACCTGAAATAAAATAAAATATTAAAAAACATTTTATTTCTGTAGTACAAGTTGTTAAAATTAAAACTTAAATTCAAAATTATATCAACATATATTTAAGCAAGCAAGAAAAAAAAGACAAAACCGTGCAGCAAAATTGCCAAAAACTTAAACTAAGATCTATTGTCAGAGCAGAGTATTATTGTTAACTAAAACTAAATAAAAAACCATAACCATAAAAAAATACTTGAAATAAAATATACATTAAATTAAATGAAATATATATATATAAAAAATTGTTTAATTTCAAAAGAAAATTATAATTCCAAATAGTGACAAAAACTATAATGGAAT
This sequence comes from Carassius carassius, assembly GCF_963082965.1. Classification (NCBI taxonomy): domain Eukaryota; kingdom Metazoa; phylum Chordata; class Actinopteri; order Cypriniformes; family Cyprinidae; genus Carassius; species Carassius carassius. The sequence continues at coordinate 6,061,662 of NC_081757.1, read as the reverse complement.
ATCAATGATAGTAAAATAACACCTTAGAGTTGTAAAATGCCTCAGAGTTGTTGTTTTCTTTTTATTATTATTGTCTTGTCTTTAAAGCTTCAGGTTAAAAAACGCTAATGCTTGGACATGAGTCAAAATGTGAGCTGTTTTTTCTCTGAGATAAGAAGCTGGTATTTATGGTGTGTGTGTGTGTGTGTGTGTGTGTGTGTGTGTGTGTGTGTGTGTGTGTGTGTGTGTGTGTGTGTGTGTGTGTGTGTGTGTGTGTGTTGTGTGTGTGTGTGTTTGTGTGTGGTGTGTGTGTGTGTGTAGGTTTTAGGGACTGGGTACCGAAGGAGCTACAAAGAGTTGGGTGTGTTGAGCTGTTAAACACAGTCCAGAGGAGAGTCCGGCCCAAGCTCCACGTCTTCGGAGGAATTCATGAAGGTGAGTAACCACAAAGAATAAAAAATAGAAAAAAATGAGTCATTGTGCACTACAGTGATTTCCATTGTTGAGGGTGTTCATTGACAAATCATAAAAAGAAAGGCAACAGCAATGTGATAAAATACACCAAAAGTTTTACATTTATTATTACATTTTTATGAATTATAACCACAATAAAGACTATAAAAAAGAGGCCAAAAATATTGCAGCATCACTTTGATATAACAGCTACAGTCATGGCCAAAAGTTTTGAGAATTACATAAATATTGGAAATTGGAAAGGTGGCTGCTTAAGTTTTTATAATAGCAATTTGCATATACTCCAGAATGTTATGAAGAGTGATCAGATGAATTGCATAGTCCTTCTTTGCCATGAAAATTAACTTAATCCCAAAAAAACCTTTCCACTGCATTTCATTGCTGCCATTTAAGGACCTGCTGAGATCATTTCAGTAATCGTCTTGTTAACTCAGGTGAGAATGTTGACGAGCACAAGGCTGGAGATCATTATGTCAGGCTGATTGGGTTAGAATGGCAGACTTGACATGTTAAAAGGAGGGTGATGCTTGAAATCATTGTTCTTCCATTGTTAACCATGGTGACCTGCAAAGAAACGCGTGCAGCCATCATTGTGTTGCATATAAATGGCTTCACAGGCAAGGATATTGTGGCTACTAAGATTGCACCTAAATCAACAATTTATAGGATCATCAAGAACTTCAAGGAAAGAGGTTCAATTCTTGTAAAGAAGGCTTCAGGGCGTCCAAGAAAGTCCAGCAAGCGCCAGGATTGTCTCCTAAAGAGGATTCAGCTGCGGGATCGGAGTGCCACCAGTGCAGAGCTTGCTCAGGAATGGCAGCAGGCAGGTGTGAGTGCATCTGCACGCACAGTGAGGCGTAGACTTTTGGAAGATGGCCTGGTGTCAAGAAGGGCAGCAAAGAAGCCACTTCTCTCCAAAAAAAAACATCAGGGACAGATTGATTTTCTGCAGAAAGTATGGTGAATGGACTGTTGAGGACTGGGGCAAAGTAATATTCTCCGATGAAGCCCCTTTCAGATTGTTTGGGGCATCTGGAAAAAGGCTTGTCCGGAGAAGAAAAGGTGAGCGCTACCATCAGTCCTGTGTCATGCCAACAGTAAAGCATCCTGACACCATTCATGTGTGGGGTTGCTTCTCATCCAAGGGAGTGGGTTCACTCACAATTCTGCCCAAAAACACAGCCATGAATAAAGAATGGTACCAAAACACCCTCCAACAGAAACTTCTTCCAACAATCCAACAAAAGTTTGGTGAAGAACAATGCATTTTCCAGCACAATGGAGCACCGTGCCATAAGGCAAAAGTGATAACTAAGTGGCTCGGTGACCAGAATGTTGAAATTTTGGGTCCATGGCCTGGAAACTCCCCAGATCTTAATCCCATTGAGAACTTGTGGTCAATCCTCAAGAGGCGGGTGGACAAACAAAAACCCACTAATTCTGAAAAACTCCAAGAAGTGATTATGAAAGAATGGGTTGCTATCAGTCAGGATTTGGCCCAGAAGTTGATTGAGAGCATGCCCCGTCGAATTGCAGAGGTCCTGAAAAACAAGGGCCAACACTGCAAATACTGACTCTTTGCATAAATGTCATGTAATTGTCGATAAAAGCCTTTGAAACGTATGAAGTGCTTGTAATTATATTTCAGTACATCACAGAAACAACTGAAACAAAGATCTTAAAGCAGTTTAGCAGCAAACTTTTTGAAAACTAATATTTATGTAATTCTAAAAACCTTTGGCAACGACTGTACACGTCATTCAGGAACGGTTCCCTTTTGGTTCCCAGTATCCCTTTAATTTAAAAGCTTTGAGCAGACCAATATCCCTGTATGATAACCATAAGCACAGCTGATGGATCTTTTGATGTATTCTGAAATAGGCCTAAATAAATATACTCTACTATTCAAAAATTGGGGGCTGTTATGCTCACAGAGTCTGCATTTATTTGATCAAAAACAAGGTATAAAAGTATTGTGAAATATTATAGTTTAAAATAATTGTTTTCTATTTTAATATTTTCTAATATCTAATTTAATCCTCTAAATTATGCAACGTCAACTGGCGGCCCGCGGGCCAAATCCGGCCTTCAGAATAATACTGAATTCAGGAATAGCCTTGTAAGAGGAAAAAGTTTAGGGCTGGTCAGAATACCATTCAGAATACTCCATCGGAGAGAGAGAATCTGTGTGTCTGTATGTCCGTTTGCATTTTTATTATTTCGAGAACCGTTCATCCAATCGACTTCACAAGTGTCGCATTTGGTGCAATATAGATGGACACGCGAGACACGATACATTCAGAATTAATAAACTTTTAGTAAACTACAGTCAGAACAGTGTGAGCGGGAAGCAGCGCACCTCACGCGGGCAGGGCTTGGTCCAAGAACGGACACTGCACTAGTGATATAAAACGCACACACACAGGTCTGTTAAATTAAGCAATACTTTTAAGGTAGTCTAATATTTTTCTGACTAACGAATTGGCACAGTAAAGCATAGATTTAAATAAAGAAAAAACGAAATTTAAATAAAGAAAAAACGAAATTTAAATACAGAAAAACGAAATTTAAATAAAGAAAAACAAAATTTAAATAAAGAAAAAACGAAATTTAAAGAAAAACGAAATTAAGTTAAATTAAAAACGAGATTAATTTAGATTGAAAATAAGGGGTAAAAATGCTAATACATTTTGTTTCTATTATTCTATTTTCCACAATGTCAAAGCAACAAAACACAAGCTGCACTTCGGTCCATACAAACTCCGCTGTTCTGCGCTATAGCCAGAGAACACTCCTGTTGCTGGAACACGCGTCAGTTCTATTTCTAGCATGCAAGCGTTTTCCGCGTGGCTCGAGCACGCATGAGACTCTTGTCTCAGTGTGCAAACTCCAACCTGTTAAATATGGGAGGTGAAATAAAAACGGACACGCACACGCAGCCAGTGTGTCGCAGGCCTTATTCAAGGGGGAATGCGAACCGTTTCGCGGGGGATCCCAGGTGTGCAAAAAAAACAAAAACAAACGAATATTCGAATGTCAAATTTTCTAATCGAATACCAACCCACCGAACAAATATTCGAATAACCAGGTACAGCATTTCTAACAGTTGGCACTATAAATACGTACTTATCAGTGCATTCTTCATTAAAACTAGTTCTCTGAATCAACTTTTCGCTTAAGGCTCTTTGAGAGTGCCATTTTTCATTCAGATATATTCAGAAGGCCTTTCTTCTAGTGTTCTCCACAAACTATGACCTGCATGTGACAGTGATGGACAGCTTGACAGCCTCACAAAAATGAAGCCTAAAATATCACTATTGCCCCCTGGTGGCTTGCTGCAGTACAGGTAATATGTAAAAAAATAAAATAAATTTGGAATTAGAATTAGTATATCAAATAATAACATAGGATACAATTCGAATTTTATTTTATATTACGAGTATCTGGCCCTTACAGTGTCTGCAGAGAAAAATTATAGCCCGTTGACAAATATAGTTGATGACCCCTGCTCTAAATGATTGTTATCCAGTCAGCGTGTCCTGGTCCAGAGGTAGTCGAGGACGCATTGTGATCGGATCTCAATGTAATGTAAACACAATCCAACCATCGTGTCTGCATTCATAGGTCAACGTCACACAAAACCCCGCCCCTACTCTCCCGAACTGTCAGAAGAGAGAGGCTGTGGACCGATAAGGAGACTTGTACAGTTATTATCCTTTGTTAAATGTCCCGTGACTTCGGGTTGACTTTGCACCAGGGCCATCCTCTGCAGACTTATTTTGCGTTGTTTTGCATGATCGTTTATCCAGATATAGAAATCAGCTGGTGTTGCCAAGAGTAAACGCACCGTGTCCTGATTAACCGATGATCCGATCTGCTTGATTGGATCATGGTGATCATGTGATAATGCCAAGCAGTGTTGGGGAAAGTTACTTTTAAAAGTAATGCATTAAAATATTGCATTACTCCCTAAAAACTAACTAATTACGTTACATAGTTACTTTTTATTTTTTAAATATGAGCAGGGCTTGATTATTTTTAATATAAGAAGTGTATGTATAGAAAATGTAAAACCCCTTTCACACCACAAAGTATAATGAATATACCTCAGGCTGAAGGAAAAGTAAATTCACGTCTGTACAGTAAAACGCAGGAGAAGGTGGTTCAACACTTTTCAGCAATAATATAACAATGAAGCTCAATTGTTAGTTTATCTAAAGTCATTTTTAGCTTATTAGTATGGTTGAACTGGATCATCAAAGGTCAGCTGCAAAGACACTGGTTAATAAAATAGGATTAGATGCATTTGTGTTTACATATTTAATTATTGCAGGTTTTCGTCTTATTCTGAGTTTTTATTTGTATTGTTTTCTGCAAGTGTGATGAATTAATGCACATTCACATTGGGTCTACAACTACATCATGATCGCAGAGCACACACAATGTCTCTGTACTTCCGATTTCTCCTAATATGGGGACAGGAGATTTGTCAGTCAATAAATGGGAAAACAAAGTAACTGGTGTTACTTTTTAGAAAAAGTAACTCAGATATTTTCTTGTAAATTAATGCATTACTTTACTAGTTACTTAAAAAAAGAAATCTGATTACATAACTCGCATTACTTGTAATGCATTACCCCAAAACTGATGCCAAGTGTAAACGTAGCCTTTGTAACAGAAATGTCTTTTAGAGATTGAGAGTCTCAGAACATTAGCTGCATCAGCACAAACATAAACCCAATAAGCAGTCTAAGATATAAATAGAAATGGATATGGGTTGCATTTTAACACCAGATTTGGCTACAAGTTTAACCCAGTGCTGAGGGAAGAGGGATCAGAGAGATCTGCCTTTGGGTTCAACTTCAGACTCTGTTCCCCAGATGTGCTGCATCCCCTCACTCTCTCCTCCCTCCAGCTTTTGAGGCTTTTCATTATTATTATATTTTTAATTAAACATGTTTAAGACAGAGAAGGGTTTCTGAGCCCAGAGGCTAATTTGGACAAGTGCTCCACTTGAGGAAAGGCCTTGTACGGTTTCTTGTGTTTACTCAGTGTGTTTGTATGCACACACTCAAAGTCAGTGGGCAAACTCATAGCTCCCTTTCTGTCAGTACATCAGATATACAGACATGCTGCTGTGAGAATGTAAGAAATACTGCTGTTGCACATATAACATATGAAATTACCCCCATATATAACATACGTAGCAGGTTATGTAGCAGGTCTATACAGGTGGAGCTGGGGGAGGTGGAGGGTTTCTGAAGCGCATGGCAAACTGCTACAGAAAGCGCTAGCCATATGTAAGCAACAAGCTCACTGGCTGCTGATACAAAATAAATGATGATGTAATTATATCAGATTGAGTTGGAACCTACTGTACATTGACCTGTGCCATCTAGAGTTTCATGACAAAACTTTGTCTTGTTAAAAAGTGTGGAATTAAATAATGTTCAATAATAGAAAATACACTGCCATTCATAGGTTTTGTTTTTTTCTTGGAAATACATCTGAAAAAACACGGTCGTCTTATATTCAGGTTCTAGACTTTGACATGTCAATAATACACCCATGACAATAGGTGTCGCCAAAAACGCATAAAATGAGTGTGCCATGAAATAAGTAATGTAATGTGTGTTGTAAAGAGCGCAAGTGAAAAAAAAAAAATGCTTACAGCGGCATTAGTAGTGATTGTCATTAGCCTGTTGGGACCAAACATTCTCTGTAAGAGATTAAAAAAATTAAAAAATAAGACAGTTCCCAGCTTTGAAGAGTACAATAAGATTTCACTTCTACTTTTAATTAAATTTTGGTAGGCTACTATGAGATGGATGGACTAAAGTTATATAATTCAAATGGGCTACCTATTATTTTTATTTATTTTATTTTTTTACATCATTAATGAAAAGAAATGTTTCTTGAGCACTAATTCTGCATATTAGATTGAGTTCTGAAGGATCATGTGACATTGAAGACTGGAGTTATGATGCTGAAAATTCACCTTTAAGTCACAAGAATAAATTACACATTAAAATGTATTAAAATATTAAACAGTTAGTTCATGTTCCACAATAGTAGTGTTTACTGTTCTTTTGATCCCATAAGTTTAGTTTTGGTGAGTTTAAGAGACCAAAAATTCTTACCAACCCCAAACGTTTGATCTTTCTGCACCATTTAGTGGATTCTTTTGTCTAAAATGACTTAAAAGTGAGGGAAAACACCAGCAACTAAAGAGAAGTCATATGGGTTTGAAACCGTTATTATTGGATGATTTGTTCTGTAAGTTTGGTGAAATGAATATTAACTCCTCCCTCTCTGGTTTCTTCTAGGTTACGGCATTATGACAGACGGGTACACGTCATTCATCAACGCCTCTACCTGTACAGTCAGCTTTCAACCCACAAACCCTCCCATCGTGTTTGACCTCCCAAACCCCCCCAGCTCTTGAGATGCCTGTGAACATTGCCGTTTTCTCCTTTACTCCTTATGTTTTCTAAAAATACTTTTTAAAGAAAAGATATTTGAATGTTTCTTTTAAAACCGGCAGTCTTTTGCTTAAAGATTCAGTGGAGGTTTCTGATGACAGATGGGGTCAAGGAGGTGTCGCGAACAGAAGTGGTGAACAATCTTATGAAAAGATCTGATTAAATCTGTAAAATAATAAGCTTTGTGAATTTGTAAAATTGTCTCTTTTTTTGTCAATATTCGAAGTAAGTTGGTATGGGATGCCATTGTTCATTTTGAATATTTTTTTTTTTTGGATAATTAAGCTTTCTTTTTGCTGACAGGGATAATGCCTTAAACTAGCTTTAAGTTCCTCCGGCTGGAGCCCCTTCTTTCTGCTAGCCAAGAGAAAGCATCATATTTATTGTTTTTTATCCAAAAGTAAGGGGATTTCTCTTTTTTTGTGCATTCAAAAGAACACTTTCTTACAAGCGCAGGGAAGACATGGAAGCATTTTAACTCATGTATAGTCTGGAGCGCCTCATTCTGCATATTGGAAAATGTCTTAAAATATGAGTATATCTATATGTATGCGTGTAAGCTGTAAAATCTCTAACTAAAATTGTGTTTGTTCTAAGCCTCTTGAAGAATATCATTTTGCCTGTAAGTGATGACTTAAAGTGCGTGAAGCGCACACAATGCTCTTTTCTGTTTTCATGAAATGTTCCTCTGAAGCTCTTTCAGTGTTGCCTACTTTACGGCGTATTGTTCCATACAATAAACAAGTACTCGAGTTAAAATTATTTTAAATGTACAATCTCAAAGGTTGTTTTTTTTTTCATTCTTTGAACCTGCCGAAACCAGGTTTAGTTGTCCTTTGATATCTTGCATATGATAGTTTTTGTCTTTCTCCTTTTTTTTTTTTTTTTAATAGTTTTGCACTGTGTAAATGCAGTCTTGCTAGCACAAAAAAAAAATGATGCCAATAGTTGTTTCAACTCTTGCCACTGTAAATGCCTCTCAGCTTTTCTTTCAGATACAGTCTCATTCCTGGGATAGTTTAGATACATTTATTTTTTTTTCAGGTTTCATTGTGATATATTTAGCTGCCTTTATATGCAAAATAAAATTGCAAGATTTTTACTTCTCAACATTTTGTTTGGTTCATTCTCACCTCTAGTCTAGCTTTGCACAGTCGAAGTCCGCAGGTTTTTATTATTCACCTGACACCAATGTTGTGATTTTTATACCTTTGAAACGTAATTGGTCAGACAGTTCTTAGTGGGCAAATAAGTAGACCAGACTTTATGGCAATTGTCAAATGTACAGCTAAACAGGGCTGTTTTTATTTTATTCATCTATTTATTTATTTTAATTGTACCTAAAAGCAAAGTGCAGTAATATCTTGTAAACTACACATATAATCTAATAGCTCAGAATGTAAATATTTGAATCAAAATTAGATAAATGTTAACGTCTCTTTGATTTGCCCTTTTCCTTTGTTACCTATAAGAACTGCCCTCTGCATCTTTTTTCAAATGACGTCGGAGGTTGTCATCTGACATCTCCAATATTTAAGTCAACCTCATTCCTCAGTGCGAAATCTCAAAAGATCTTTTACATCCTCCAAGCAGTCGTCTTCTAAAAAGACCTCCGGTAAATGTAAGTTTTCACGCTCACAGGAACCTCCTTCACATTTATCTCTTCGTAATCCAATTTGAGATACACATGAGCCAGCGGTACGCTAAAGAGAAAGAAAACCAGCAGCGCTCTGGCCTTGGAGTCAAAGTGGGGGATCTTTTTTTGCCAACCTGAATCCCTCCAAGGCCACAAAAACACACTTTTCCACAGTCTCATATTCACCCTCCCCCATCCGGCTTAAAAGCAGTCACATCAAAGGCTCCAAACCAATTAACACTTCCCCCAAACGCGAGCATGAAATATAGCCCCGGACCAGCTCGTTGGCATAATCCACATAATCATATTAGTGTAACCCTGTGAGCTGGCAGCCTGACACTGGCACTTTTGTTTTCTCAAATCCTATTTTTAGAAGCACCTACACTTTCTGTGTTTTAAAGGAACAACGCTAATATACTACTTTTTACATTTGTGAGTGGTACTTTTCATGTAAAACTAGCCACAACAATGCAACAAAGTGTTGCTATCAGACAGCAAAGGAGTTCTGAATGTTTTTTCAGCTTTTTGCCATGCAGTTTCTAAAGTGTTCTGAGAAGAATTTAGCATTATATGGTTACTAAGATGCCTACTTAAAATATATATTTCTGTAGAATTATAGAGAATAAAAATAGTTGGTAAATTAGCTAAAACAAGTTAGTTTTTTCCTAATCAGTCATGATAGCAACTAGCATTACATTTTGTTGGTTGTTTGGTAGAAATACATTGTAGAATCATTGCTATTCAGAAAAAAAAAGATAAAACATTCTTAAAGATAGTGTTATCTAGCTTAAAGTAAAGCTGTTAGCATTTTTCAGTATGATTGAAAATAATGATTCAATCAATAATAATCAATAATGATTTTTCATGATTCAAAATAATGTAGATTTCCCAGTAACAAGGCAATATTGCTGTTTTTGTTGAATTATATTGCACACACAACGCTTAACTGTGTACTAACTAAATGAAAAACATTTCTTTTCCATGTCAATTCCATTTTTTGTCCTAACCTGCGATGATTAGCATTACATTTTGATGTTTTGTTTCTGGCGACTGCAATCAGGTCCCCATCCAAAGGGGAATTGGTTTTTAATGCTAACTTAAACATTTTAAAGACAAAGCAACTTTGAGATATGAAGTTGTTAATCAATGGTGTAAACTTTGTTTAAACCGTAAATCATTTTTATACTTATCTATCATTTTTATTAAGTCACTGACAATGCTTCATGCGATTGTAGTTCTTTTCCTCATTAAAGTACACAGTCATATACCTTTGTCTTTTTGTCAGATGTTGTGAACACCTCATACATGGTTGGTTTGGGTCATGGTTTATCACCATGCTAAAGACTTCTGAAAAATCCCTATGGGAAAATACTTTCAGAAACAAGGCTGCTGAAAAAGTGGGTGGGCACTGTTGCACTCTTTTACACTGATTAGCCACACCCACAATAAATGCACATTGGACTGATATACCACTCCTCATGTGTATTAATCAACCTGAGTGCTTTCAAATGTGTAGCTTACTAGCTGTACTATTTATATAAGTGCACAGCTTGAGAATCCGTTAACTACAGCTAAGTAGCTTCCTAGATACACTAAAGCATCGCCCTTTTCTCTCTCTCTCCCAGCTGTCCCTACCTTAAATGAAGGTGAAAGTGTGTATGTCAATCTAAATTGTGTTGGGAGCATGTGTGAGTGTATTAATTACCTTGTCTGGCAGCGGGGGCCAGGCATTAATAGGTGCCCATGACAGGGACTGCTATTACCCTACGACACCCGACAGCTTCTATTAATATTGGAAATTTGTCAACTTCGCCTTCGTGCCACTGTGATGAATGACGCGCAACTCTGAAGGCTAATACCCACCATCACTACTTGAGAGATTGTGTGTGTGTGTGTGTGTGTGTGTGTGTGTGTGTGTGTGTGTGTGTGTGTGTGTATGCACACTACACAGATATATAAGGTAAGGTTTAGACCGAAAAGAGTAAAGTACTTTTTTTTTTTTTTTTTTTGGTTAAATATATATATATATATATATATATATATATATTTTTTTTTATAAGCTATCATATGGCTTCAGAAGACTTAGAATATATGCAGATTTGACCAAAAGCATGATCAAATTGGCCCAAATATTTAAAAAACATACATGTGACAGAGATGTTTAGACCTTTGTAGATCTTCCTGCTTGTGTAGTTTCTGTGTGGGCTTACATGTTACTGCATATGTGTGTAAAACTGCCTTCATAAGTCTGACTGTGCTGCCGGGAGCTTAGTATGCAGTGTTTACGCTTTCCTAATTGAACCCAGCCTTGCCTTCATTGTAATCTGGATTTAATTTGGGCCTGACTTGACTCACCCATGAAATAATGAAGGAAAGTCTGGGGTAAGAAGAGACGTGTTGGGTTCCTTTGTTACCCATTTCCTCATTGCCCATGTGTTGCGCATTATCAAAGAAATCACTGTAATATTATTTTATTGTTTCAGTTGTGATTAAAAGATTAGCCATATCTGGGCTGGAAAAATTAAAACACCCCAGCTCATGACTGTCCTGTTCACTTACAAACGCACAGCCTCTCTAAAGCTAAGAGACATTACATGGCCTCATTACGTTAGAAAAATGACTCCCCAAGGATTTCCATGATAAATGCATCACTATTTTGAGCGACAGTATATTTTTCTCTTGATGTTTAAAAACGCATCTCTTTCGCCAAGCATTCGAATAACGTATCTCTTAAATTTTGACTGCAGTTGTATCTGATCAAATGTGCACTCTTATTCTTTAGCTTGGGTTAATCTAATGAATTTTACTTTGTTGGAACAGCAGCTATGCTAATGATGTCTCTATTTGTTTCTATGTTTTGCCACGGGATGTAAGCTCCAGTCTGCATCCAGAACACCTGAGAAGAGATGATGCTGACCCTCAGAGGACCCCAGATGATGCTAACCCTGAATCAACAACAGAACTAACAAATATTGCTACAAGTGTGACCGCATCATATAATAATTGCTGTTAATAATGTTCATCGTCTGGCTATCTACGTCTTGTATTAATTTTTCTGAAAAATCCTGTCATAAGCACACAAACTAACATCACCACTTATAAGCTACTACTAAATATTGTAGAAACATAATTTTCTGTAAAGTTGCTTTGTAATGATTTGTATTGTAAAAAGCGCTATACAAATAAACTTGAATTGAATAGTTAAATCATCACACATTCATCCTCTTTTCCTCATACACTCGTCCACACACAACAAAGAGATGAATGTCATTTACTCTGTCTTTGTACATTAGAAACTCAAGCAGTGACTGCCATGACACAAATTTTCTTCTTTTTTTCCATATTAACTAACTGCTTTTTTTTCTTTTTTTTCTTTTTCTTTTTTTAAGATATTTCCATGTTTTTTGTTAGATATTTGTTTTTTGTTTGTATAAATGTTTTTTTTATTTAGATTATATTTTTATATATATGTGTGTGTGTGTATACATCTTGTTTTTATTGAAATTTATATTTAAACAAATTGCAAAATATATAATAACTTTCATTAAAAAATGTGAAACTTCAAAAATAATGATCGGTTCAGTGTATATATGAAAACAAAATCTTTAAAAAAATCATTGCAGTTTAGTTGCAGGCTGAAATCTGATGAGTCGTATAGTTATTTCAATGGAGCTGTAATCACAAACATCACATGAATACCTGTGATTCAGCAACAATAGCTCAATCTGAGCACATTACAGACTGAACAGGACTGTGTGGAGATAAAGATGAGGGGTAATCAGGACTTATTTGGAATTCTGGAACCTGTGTGAATCTAATTTGAATTCATCATGTCGGTTTTGTACTGATTGGATGATAATTGGCACTTATTCAATTGACATTAATTTCCACCCCCCTAAAAATCCGAAACAAATGTTCTTAATTATGAACATCTTACATTACACTGCCTTGTTGTTAGATTGAATAGAGCCTTAATTGATAAATTAATATGGAAAAAAATCTCAGTTTTGAACTGGAGGGTCAGCAAGCACAGACAACAGCTAAATTAACATAGCTTGACATTTATTCTTATTTAAATTTAGAGAAGTTATCTTAGGTAAAGAAAACGTGGTTTTCATTGCACAGATGTTAACGTCTCAGATTGTGTTGGGTAAAATCAATAGACACTTGGGCCTTGTTTTCACCTGGTATTAACATCCATCTCAAACACATCTCCTGTGACCTCCTGTGATTAGATTTTGTTGAGAGGGGAGTCTCTGATTTTGTGACTACATATTTAACTTGTGGTAATGTGTTAACTCCATGTTTTCATGCACAATAGAGTAAAAAAAACGTATGCTAAAAATCAACCGGATATATTCAAATAACTGGTGTAAACAAGCCATTTGCATTAGAACAAGACATATTTCACAACTAAGTAGCAGAAGTTCAAACCATCTCAGGGTTACAGACACATTGTAAACAATTTCACAGTTCCACAATGCAAAACCCAGTGTTATCTGCAACACTTGTGTGGTATAAATTGTGGCGTTTGCATCTCACAACAGAACCCAAGTGCAAATCAGTTGATTTAATAGCTGCTGCTTATTTGGGAATTAGTGCCTAGCATATGACGACTAAGTGGCGCCACGACATCCCATCCTCCGGTTTCCCATCCCCACAGCTGCTGCTGTTGGCACCGTCCTCAGAGATAATCGAGATGTCCAAATGAAATACATTCACTGTGGAGAATGCATTGTATGCTTCAGGAGAATAGATAGCAGTGTTGCAAAACGTTTCTACTGAGCTGTTGCTCATGCTGGTTTTGCAATACATATTAGATCACACAAAGTTACATTTTCACAGAGTTCGTGTAAACTCTTTTAAACGTTGTGAGCATAATATTTTTTTGCAAGGGTTGAAATGCATTTTTTCCTGTACCCAAAATTAAAGAACCCAAAATCAAAGGGAGTCAAGTCACACAACTCATAAATGTTCTTTTAATGAATAAATCTGTTTGGTCATAATGACTTAGACAGGTGCAGTAATTGCATTTTGATGCTTTTACGCTCTCTGGCTTTCATCTGCCTGTGTCTTTCCTTTTCTGTTAATGGATGAAGGTCCATTTGGATAATTAGTATTAATTTAGTTTCAGTGTAATTGAGGCCTTATTTAATTGACTGACCCTCATTGTAATTATAGTTATCGTGCACATAAAGTGTCAGCATAGCAGCGTTTTTTCCTTCTTGCTCCTCATCTTTGTCCTCTATCAGGGGCATGTGGGTAATTAGCAGTGGTGTTTGCAAAAGATTCTTCACTATTCCTGTTGCTCATACAAAACATAGGGTTTGTGAGTTGAACAAACCACCTTCTTCCTATGCCTCATGATGCTTTGTGCAAATTATGGGAGTAACTTCCATTACACTGTAAACAACTTGCTCTTCAACCATCGATCACTGAAAGGAAATTTAAAGGTGTTTAGCCAGTGTGCAAAAAGAAATTCAGATTCTGTTACAAAAGTGCAAGGCTAAAATTCAAAGACTTGCTAAATTACACAGAGACAGACAATGGGAATGGGTTAAAACAAGAGAAAACACTGGCAGTTTTTAAGGGGGAGGAATTTGATTGAATGTTTGGGACACAACAAATTTGCACAAAGAGTTTCTTCTCAACAGGTAAGGTATACTTGAAATTAAAAAGGTTCCTAAATGTTGTACCTTTTATTGAAAGTACTTTTACCTGCTGAGACATGCCTTCACTTTTATAGACCCTTAAGTATGGAAAGCAAATGAAGCCAAAAGATTTGATTAAATGGACAGTGTTCTGTTGTTAACGTGAATATACGCACAGCAGCCAATGAAATTGCTGCATTTGAAAATTTGCATATTTTACATGGTGGTATGCTGGTATACACGTACACATACATCAGACATAGGGTGGAAATATGTGCCATTTATACGGGACACAGTGCAAACCTGGATATTTTAGGCAATAAAACGGGCGTGTCCCATAAAAATGGCTTGTATGGTCACCGTAATCAGACTTTGATTCATCATTTTGGTTTGAAACATCAGGAGTTATAAATGTTCATGAGGGATACAGTTTAGTACAGTAGGATTCGGAATGGGTAACCCTGATCAAGCTTGCATTTCCACTGCCAATAGTACCCTTACTTGTTAGGCGTGGTGTATGCTGGAAAGTAGCGATGGACAATGAAGTGCGACAATAAGCACAACTCCTATCCTTTTTTCGTTAAATGTCAGTTTTAATTAACAAAAATAGGCATTATAAAAGTATAAGTACAAAGTATAAGATGCTTATCTAAGCAGAAATAAAGACAAGAGCAAACATTTCAGTCAAACGTAGGGTACGCTGTACTATGGTAAAGTTCAAATTAAATATATAAAGTTAAACATAACTTTGTATAATAAATAATAGATTTATATGACCGGGAATGCCTGTTAAATATAGCCAACCCAAAACAAATTGTATTTCATGTTTTATTTTCAAATAGGCACTGTCTTTATAAATAAACCACAGATTTGAGTTTTAAAAAATTACATTCTCGCCTGAAAAACTCTTAAATGACGTGGGTTTTTGTGCAATGATGTTTCACAAGTCGACAAGAACAGACAAGAATGTATATTGAGAAATGGCTATTGTTTGTGTGAAAATATACAATTTTTAAATACATGGTTATTTTTTTTGTGTGTGTTTGTGCTCTCAGAGCGGAACGAGTGAAGGATAAGCTTTATCCCCTTGTATCACGCAAAAGTGATTATTCTAGTCAACCAATCAACGTTCCGCAGTGAGTTTAGATCCACCCTTTTGGTACCCTTTGCTGTGCTAGGTACCCCAATGGAAGGGTACCAAAAAAAGCAGTATGGTACGGTTCGCTATTTTGGTACCATTCACAACTTCTGACAGTGGAAACGTAAATAATTGTGTACCGTACTGTACGGTACCAAACCATACATACAGTACCATTAGTTGTTTAGTTCAACATTCTTTCTCAGGTAGAAAAGTCTTAATTTACATTATAACATTATTATTTCATTCTAGCACAGTAGATATCAGTAAAGCAATACCCCAGTGAATGAAAGAAAGGATTAATATGTGGGTGCGTTTAGAGGAAAATCTTCTTTAAGCAGTATTACGTTCATGGCCAGAATGTGTGCTTTTTAAGAAATGCATTCAAATTTGTTGCCTTTACACATTTTAAAGAAACGCGGCAAGAACTGATGCCTTAACACAGCTATAATGTCCTTGTCTACAAATACAAAAGAAACTCATTCAGAGTTGTGGTGTTGAAGTGGTCAAATTTCATACCCTCCGTTTAAAGGATTTTGGCCCTTTCCACCTTCCATATGTAAGAGCTGTGTTTTTGATGTTTGAGTTATGACACATGCAAAAGTGCATGTGAAAAGATGTGTGACATATACAATAAGACATTCTTTGAAATCCCCAAACCCTCTCTGGGTTATTGAACATTTTGGTGTTTCAGTATGGTTGTGTGTAGGGTTTGTGATAACACTGATTGCTGCGGTTTGTTAGATGTCAGGGTTTCTGCTGGTAGGGAGGAGGGGTGATGGGGGATCACTCCACAGATGTGTATCACATTCCTTTTGTTCTCGGTCTAATTAATGCACTGCTAATCAAGGCTGTTGATGAGGGGAGAGAAAAATGAGAGGGGCAAAACAGCAGGAGATGCTTTCCTCCATTTGTAAGAGTTGCTCATCATGCACAGTCATACCAAGAGTTCTTTCCCTCATTCGCGTTCTCTTCCCCTCATTCGCATTCTCTTCCCCTCTCTCTTTCATCTCTGTGGTAGTAAAGTGACATTTGTATTGAACTACACTTAATCTTTCACACTAGAATCATTGCAGGGCATCCACGAAGTGTTGAGGTGAGACTGTCTGATATGCCAGCTGCTCACTACAGCCCGACAGTACAGTACAGACTCACTTTAAAGGATCCCATCTGGAATGCAATGCATTAATCTAAACATGTAAATGGGATTTTTATTTATTTATGACTATTTTTTAAATATCAGATGAGCATGGTGCATTCATGAAGTACAGTTCAGATGTACAGATTATTTCACTAAACAAATCAAAAGAAAAATACATTTTGCACTAGTTATTTAAAATATTCTGAAATATTCATATTTTCATTACGCACAATTAAACAATTGCTCCTCAAATTCACATTATTTTGATGAATCAGACTTTTTTATTTTTTTTTACCTGTGGTTCTCTTTATATTCTCCTTGTTCCTTATTGTACTGTAATACATTAAATGTAGTTCAGTAACATATAAAAACTTTCATAATTCAAAAAGTATTTTTTTATTTGCATTAAAATAATGAGAATTTCAGACAAAAAAATTAATGTAAATAGTATGAATACATAAGAAGAAATGTAATTGAATATATAAGAAGAAATGTAATTGAAAATAATATTTCAAGAAAATAAAGATCTTAAAGTCCAAAAGATGTGGCTCTGTAACACTTTTAATGCATTCAGTCTGCCAAAACTGCAACATTGCCTCAAACAACCAACTAGGGACTATCTAGTTGCTCGACCAGTGGAATAGACAAAGGGAAACCCGTTTGAAAACAATCATTTTGATTACACACTTGATCCTTCATAACTGCATGTTCTGGCTTTGACACAAAGAGACCACATGTGAGTCTTTCAGAGATTCTGATTCTGGAATCTTAGCCCCCACAGTCCTTTTGCCCACAGTTCCTCAGCAGTCATCTTCACTTTTGAACAGAGAGGGCATGTGAAGACACTCTGGGTCTGATGTTTTTCTCACACTGACACATCTCTCCCCTCCTCCCTCTCTCTTCATCCCTGCAGCTATCTCTCCGTTCCACTGGATCACTATAATCAGAGAAAGACAGCCGCATATATCGTCTGATTCCAGAGAGAGGGAGAGAGAGGGAGGGAGCAAATACATGTATAAATTTTGGAAGGGAGGCAGAGAATCAGAAATGCTTGAGCCACAGACAGGCAGTAAAAAAAGTTGGCAGATCTCAAAGCTGTAATCCAGTGTCCACAGACCTGTGTGACAGATAAAAGATAAAGGGTGAAAAACTCCAGACTGAAAGGCACACTTCACATGTGCACCTGCTTTCCCTTCATATGAAGATGAGTACACAGAAAACATGGTTTATCCATATCTCATTATAAGTATTATTTTAAGGTATACCAGATATGTTTTTCTTTATCTGAGTTGAAGTTATTATTTTATGAAAAAAGCATGTTCACACAAATGCATTTTTGCATTTCAACCAGTTTTAATAGCATTATCTTCATGTTTTTGCATCCTGATGCAAAATTCCTCTTGACTTCTTTAACGCCTGCTTTTTGCTTATGCACAAAGCACAAAGCTAGACATAAACATACCATGATGTTTTCCATCAGTCTAATAGAAGCCCAAATGAAGACATACTTAATATAGGGGCCCTTTATAGGTTCTTTACAAAATAATTTTCATGCATGCGCCTCCCTTCTCCCTTCTTCTTTATTCCTGCTCCTGCCACCCCAGACCTAACATCCTTTTTTCAAGGGCTGCTCTCTACAAGGCTAGAAATTGAGAATTTTCAAAAGTAAAGAAAAGCAAGAAAAAAAGGAAAAGAAATGGATTCATGAAAGCCCGAGTGGAGAGTTCACTTCTTCACTCAGAAGGGGAGAGGTGAGTTTTGAATAGATGAATCTCTGAGAGTGCAAGGTTCTCGTGTTATGGGTTGGCGGCTCTGTTGTCATGAGGCAGGTTCTTTTAATGCATCCTGGGTATTGATTCTTTCCCGCTCTAAATGTAGGGGACATGCCTTTTTATTAAAGTAAGCAGCTGGTCAATGTGCCTAACCAGTAATGGGAATTGACTTTCTGCTAATTACCCAAACGCAGTGCATTAATGCAGCTTCATAATGGAAAAGAAGCACTTTAAACCTCGAGATGGTGTGTAAAACTCGAACGATCACTGCTCTTTCCTTTTTCCCCTTTGTCTTTGTGGTTCTGGCTTCTGCGAATGGATAAAATCGATCTATCAATACATTATCTGTCAAAAGTCTGGATTCATAATGATTTTTTGTATTATTTTTTTTAAAGAAATTAATATATTGAAGATATATTAATATCTTGTTTCCTCAAAAACATTAAGCAGCACAACTGTTTTCAACATTAATAATAATAATAAGAAATGTTTATTGAGCAGCAAATCAACATATTAGAATGATTTCTAAAGAATCATGTGACACTGCAGACTGGAGTAATGAAGCTGAAATGCAGCTTTGCATCACAGGATTGAGTTACATTTTAAAAAGCATTCAAACAGAAAACATTTCAATTGCAATAATAATTCATAATATTGCTGTTTTTACTGTATTTGTGATCAGATGCAGCCTTTGTGAGCATAAGAAACATATAGCACACTTACTGTATAAAACCTGCTGAAATGCTTTATCTGTCAGTTATTTAGGAATTGTGACTTATTAAACCTGAAAACAGAAAGATTGAGGCTAATTATAAATCTGCTCATTTTAACATTCCAGATGTGCCATATGCGCTCGAGACAGAAGCCCACCAGGGCGGCGCAGAAGACCACCACAACTGTGCGGTCGAGACAGAAGCCCACCAGGGCGGCGCAGAAGACCACCACAACCGTGCGGTCGAGACAGAAGCCCACCAGGGCGGCGCAGAAGACCACCACAACCGTGCGGTCGAGACAGAAGCCCACCAGGGCGGCGCAGAAGACCACCACAGTCGTGCGGTCGAGACAGAAGCCCACCAGGGCGGCGTAGAAGACCACCACAGTCGTGCGGTCGAGACAGAAGCCCACCAGGGCGACGCAGAAGACCACCACAGCCGTGCGGTCGAGACAGAAGCCCACCAGGGCGACGCAGAAGACCACCACAGCCGTGCGGTCGAGACAGAAGCCCACCAGGGCGGCGCAGAAGACCACCACAGTCGTGCGGTCGAGACAGAAGCCCACCAGGGCGGCGCAGAAGACCACCACAGTCGTGCGGTCGAGACAGAAGCCCACCAGGGCGGCGCAGAAGACCACCACAACCGTGCGGTCGAGACAGAAGCCCACCAGGGCGGCGCAGAAGACCACCACAACCGTGCGGTCGAGACAGAAGCCCACCAGGGCGGCGCAGAAGACCACCACAACCGTGCGGTCGAGACAGAAGCCCACCAGGGCGGCGCAGAAGACCACCACAGCCATGCGGTCGAGACAGGAGCCCACCAGGGCGGCGCCGAGGATCACCACAGTGGGACCGATGACACAGGAAAGCAAGTCTGGATAGGCAAGTCTGAAACAGAGAACATGAACAAGTTAAGGGTGACCTCCGTGGCCACGACAGGATCAGTCGAGCACTCAGAGAGTTCGGCTGAGACGTGACGAGGCTCTGGAAGTTCCTCAGAGACGAGGAGAGGCTCTGGTAGTTCAGCAGAGACGTGGAGAGGCTCTGCTAGTTCTGCAGAGTTTAGACTGGATTCAGGAAGATCATTGGTGACCTGACTCTGCCCATGAAGAACGCTGGTGACTTGACTTGACTCCTGAGGTCTCACTGTGGTAGTGTTTAACTCATGAGTGTCAACGGTGACCTGACCTGACTCTGGAGGGTTAACGGTGACCTGACCTGACTCTGGAGGGTCAACTGTGGCTGTCATCTTGTGCAGAGGCGCTGGACAGGCGGCCTTCTTGCGCCGTGGCTCTGGACTGGCAGCCATCTTGCACCGTGGCGCTGGGCTGGCGGCCATCTTGCACCGTGGCGCTGGGCTGGCGGCCATATTGTGCAGTGGTGCTGGGCTGGCGGTCCTACTGTCTGTAGACCCCGGTCTAGAGTCGGCCATCCCACCGGGAGAGACAGGTGTGGCTGAGGTATCCCACTGAGATCGATGTTGTAGGTAACTGGTGAACCCCCAAAAATCCAGGATCTCCAGCCCCTTCATTTCCCACCCAGGCAAAGGGTCATCCAGGCAGCTGTTAAATAGGTCCTTCAGGGCCTCATCATTGTACCCCAATCCTACCGCCAACGTCCAGAACTCCTGCGCTACACCACCCACCTCATTACCCCTTTGATGGAAGGTGGTTAATTTACCGAATCTTCTCCTCCGCTCCTCCAGCTGGCTGGGGAACGGAGAAAAAATCCCACACCGCTGGATCTTATCTGATGGAGTCCTTCTGTCACGGGAACACAGGAGACGGAAGATCCAAGTTCAGTGTGAGTTTTAATAGGGTAATCCAAAATCAGAAATCAAAAAAGCAGGGGTCATAAACAAACATCAGTCCAAAACAAACAAACAGGGAACAAGAAACTAGAACACAAGGAACGCGAGGAAACTTGGTGACGGAAAGTAAGGACTCCATGAAAATAAATGGAAACATATAGGCAGGGTAATGACTATCAAGGAAGACACCTGAGTGCAATTAACAGGAGTGCAATTACTGTGATGAAGGGACAAGGCTTTGTGGGAATTGTAGTGCCTGCGGTGAGGTGCCTATGGGGAAGGGAGACCCCTAGTGGACACCCAGGGAAACAGAGACCAGACACCGTGACAAGATGTGCATTCAGTTGTAAGATCTGCAAGCAGCCCCATGTGTGCAGGACTTTCTCACTTCACTTATCATAGCTGTTAAAATACAATGTTCATATAATAGGCCTGTATTATAAAGCTTTTAAAAGTGAACTTTTTTCAGTCTAGTATACTGAATGCTTAACAGTGAGTATCTTCATGTTCTGTGCTGAAGTAACAAGAGAACAGCATCAGTGAAGATGCATGGACGTTTAACTAGCGTTGGCATCATTGGCCACCCTTGGCCAGGAAATAAGGAGAAATTCAGTGTGAAGAACTTTGTGAACTTTATGTCTACAGTCCACGAGGAGATTAAGTAGGCAGTAGCTGTTATTTATTATTTAAACAGGTGTCTGAATCAAGCGAGTGTGTCCTGTGGTTAAGCAGGCTAACATCCCATAGCCGTTGCATATTAGCATGCATGAAAGCCTGTTAGCTTTGGCAAAGAGGCTTTACCTCATACAAAAGTACTTAACTAGGCATATTTTGATTTGGTTAAAGTGTTTAAATCTGTCGGGAATCAAAGTGTTAGTGAATACGTAAATACATCCACCTTTTTTTCATAAATATTTTTAGGAATATTTACAAAGATACAAAAGAACAAGAATTCAAAATCAAGTCAAATCACAAAGTAGCATTCATCCAAACGTCTTTCATAATTTATCTTAAACCCATATGATGTTCTTTTTTATATGTGACCTTGGACCACAAATCCAGTAACTGGGGGATTTTTGTACCAATAGCCAAAAATACATAATATTGTATGGGTCATAATTATTGATTTTTCTTTTATGCCAAAAATGATTAGGATAATAAATAAAGATCATGTTCCATGAAGATATTTTGTCAATTTCCTGGTAAATATATAAAAAATTCATTTTTGATTAGTATTATGCATTGCTAAGAACTTCATTTGGACAAATTTAAAGGGTGATTTTCTCAGTATTTAGATTTTTTTGCACCCTATTCAGCTTTCATGTGATGTATAAATCTCAATTTTAAAAAAATGACCCTCATGACTTGTTTTGTGTTTGAGGGTCTCATATTGATTTATTGTGATGTCTCATTTGTAAGTCGCTTTCAGTAAAAGCATCTGCTAAAATACTATATGTAATTTCTGCTCCTAAAGCTACCAAATGAAAGCCTGTACTGTACATCCCTCCCAACTCTGACTTTAAATTTCAAAAACTGTTAATGTGACATTTCGCCCAAATATCAAAGTTTCTATTTTTTCATCTTAGCTAACATCCCTCACACCAAAGAGGTCTCATAGCAGACTATTTGCATGTCTGGATGAGGTTTTCTTGCCCCAAAAAGCTCAGAAAACTCTCTTAGTTGTACTTCAAATCAATACAGGGACAAATATTGGCAGAAATGTCATTTTAGTGTACTGGGGGATTTCTTTTCTTTCTTTTAGCTTCACTAATCTGATCCTTTCGACAAAGATTTATCATGTCAGAAATTGGGCTTAACTGCATTTACAGTGCTTTTGCTGCTTTTCCACATACAAACAAATGTGGAAAATATACAGTTTTGTGACAGACAGAAGAGAAAGTATAGTATAACACACTTACCATTGCATAGTTATGCGTAGGCATCGTTATTCCTGACACTGACAGTCAGAGATTGCAGCAGATGAATGGACAGCCCAAAGTGCTGCACACGCAAATGTCTTTCCATGTGTTGTCTGGCTTATTCAGATGTAAATTTCCTTCCTTTCTCTGGGGGTGTGGAGGAGGGTGGGAGGTTGTGGGGGCCGGACTGAAAAATCTAGCCCAAATTGAAATGTCAATAGTAATTTTTGGCATATTGGAACCTTTTAGAGTCAAGGGCTCCTTCCTTCCCTCGTGAGGAAAGAGAAAGAGAGAGCGGTCGTCCTCTGGGAGTTGATGTCTTCTTGACAGACATGCTGAAATACCAGGGAATACTACCTTCTTTAATGGATTGATAAATGAGCTTTACTGGCCTTCTCTGCACAAGCATGTCTGGATAGCAGTGAATGCTGATGGTATACATTCATTCATTTAACATTCAGCTGGATCTGTTTCTTCATAGGGGTGTATGGGGTTTAGGGTGAGAACAGAGCCCTATCCTGCAGATTTTTTTTTTTTTTAATTGAAATTAACTAATTTTGCCTGTATATTTTTTTTAAACAATGCATGTTTTCATAAATCTTCTGTTAGAAAAACAGTCAATTACAGTGTACAAAACAATTATTAAAATAAAAAAATTACATTATATCCAAGTAGTTTTTATTATGCACTATAGTAAGCAAGTATATTTGTGATTTTGAACTTGTGTGTGTCAGTGTGTGGGTGTGTGTGTGTGTGTGTGTGTATACCGACAAGTACACTATCATTTATTTATTTTGAAGATTATTTTTACAAGACAATTCTATTTCAGCTTTTCTAACTATATATATATATATATATATATATATATATATATATATATATATATATATATATATATGTATGTAAAAATTTAAGTAATTTAATTCAAGTAAAAATTTCTATTTGCTGTTTCTTGTACTAAATGTTTCTTGTACTAAAACACATAAAAATGGCGGGCAGTTATTTTTCATTACATAGTTCAAATCAACTATAATATAGAATTTGTAAGTGGAAATACATTTGTAATTTGTACAGTGCAGTGTATAAAAGAAAGAAGCAAATGACGTTTTTAAATTTCTTATAAACTCTTGTCGCGTTTATTTCATTTTTTATTTGTTGTTTGACAATTTCTCAGGCAGAAACACAGCATTCTGGTTATGAGGATTTTTTCAGTATGGATTAGTTTTGATGTGATCCTGACTCCCCGTTTGTAAATATGATAATTAGTTTATCTTATGTTGTGTTAATGAATCATCGGGAACACCTGCATTTCTTAAACCACACAACAACAAAAAAAGCTTTTGAACTTGAGAAGAACTTGGTGGAAGGAAAATCACTTGAAACCTTATTGCAGCTTTGGGAGGCCTTGACATTCTTTATTTTCGAGTCCATAGGAAATGGCCTTCAAATATTGATTTTGATGTCTGGGCAAATTGCCCAGAGTTATGTGTGTCCCCTTTTATCAAAGCAGCACAGCCCACACAAAACTCCATTCCACATAAAATGGATCACCGGGCTGATTATGGAGAAGTATGAATGAAGAGGGATGATACATCAGCCATCGAGGATACAGATGAACACAAACACTAAGCCGAGACGGATCGTTTCATGTGCATCGTGCACAGTATCTGTTTGTTCATTGGTTTGTGTGTTTACATGAGCCTCTCATAAATAAAAAACCAAATCCCTTTATATAACTCAAGATCAAGATTTTCACTTGCATTCAGTTGGAAATGTATCACGAGTCAGAGTACTAATAGTGTCCAGTGTATAGTTTTAGCACGTTTGCACCTTCACAAATTAATATCAAGCATATTTTGTAAGCTTAAAGTGATGTGTGGTGGAATAAAGGGAGTTCAAAGTGTGGCGGCCCACCATTTTTTAGCTCATTAGTTCATGATGTCCGTGGCACGACATGCTCATGTAAGAGCACTAAACACACACGAGACAGATGGAGACAAAAGCTCAGCATCATGCCTGCAGACATCTTTAACCCCTCTGTACTGCCATTACATACTAATGAGATTTTAGATGAACTGTGCTGGTTTTGTGAGGATTGAGGACTAGGAATATGTCTGCTACAGGAAACTAATATGGTTTTGTTATAGTACACTAGCTGTGAGTATAGCTATGTCATCCATACTTGAGTGTTTTGTCACTTCAATACGGCTACTCTCCTAAGGCTTTCATAAATCCATAATACATACTTCCTTTATGACAAAAGGGCCTTGACTTCAGAGATATTTCACAGTGGTTTGAGAGCTGGGTCGCATAAATTACCGTTAATGAGGCTGGAGAACAATGTAAATACATCAATCTCGTCAATGTAATTATGTTCTCTCAGCCCTGGAATAAAAAAGAGAGAGATTACATGGAGCCCCTGCTGATTAAATTAATTATGCTAATAAACTCTTGGTCTCCCATAGGTATTAATGAGCTGTATATATGTAGAGGGACTACTAGCTCTGAAATCAACCTATAAACAGGTTTCTGAAGATGCCTATAATTCAACGGTTCATTGTTCAAATTAGATTCATCAGTTTCAATATAATGCATTTTGCATTTATATAAGAGCAAACCGAGATAGATAGATAGATAGATAGATAGATAGATAGATAGATAGATAGATAGATAGATAGATAGATAGATAGATAGATAGATAGATAGATAGACAGACAGATAGATAGATAGATAGATAGATAGATAGATAGATAGATAGATAGATAGATAGATAGATAGATAGATAGATAGATAGATAGATAGATAGATAGATAGATAGATGTGTCTAGGTAAGTGTATGTGATTGTGTAATATCTCTGTCTCTGGTTCAGGTCCAGTTGAGTGTGGTTTGGAAACAGTAATTCACAGGAGTGTGAAGTGATGGATCTCTTCAGGCTTTGATTGATCTGTGGCAACATGATCAATAGTTCTGTACTGGCAACAAAATGCTTTGAGGGGTTTTTCCTGGCTGATGAGCTTCCATTAGTAACTTACAGGATATGCTGCCATCTGGTGATCACTTTTACACTCTTAAAAATAAAGGTTCCAAAAGGGATATATACCAGTGAACCTTTAATGCAATGGAAAAGTTCCTTCTGAACTTTTCGTTTTGTGGTTAAGTCCAGTTAAACTAGATTCACTCAGCATAAGATAATACTTAAAATCTTGTATTTAGAGTTTTTGTTCCCTTACCAATGACAATGCAAATGCATGTGACGCGTATGTAAAGTGTAGGTTGTACACTGGGTCAGGCATCCCTGGCATAGTGTATAGCCTACACCTCCTGGAACACACCTGAAGCAACTAACTCTTCTGGATCGCTTAAAAATTAAAGGCACATGTGTTTGATTGGTGTTGGAGCTTAACTTTGCAGGACAGTCAATTGCCAGGATCAGGGTTGGGCTTCCCTACACTAGGCAAATAAATGTGTCTCTATATCAGGGTTCCTCAAATCTAGACCTTGAGATCCACTTTCCTGCAGAGTTTAGCTCTAACCCTAATCAAACACACCTGAGTATGCCAATCAATGTCTTTGGGATCATTAGAAAATCACAGGCAGGTGACTGATCAGGGTTGAAGCTAAACTCTGCAGTGCACTGGACCACCAGATTTGAGGAAGGGAGCTCTATGATTATACTTTGGGGACATTAAGCCTAAGCTACACATTAGGGAAAAAGTAGGGAAAATATTAAAGAAACCTGTAGCCTACTTAGTTTCATTAATTAAAAAAAAAAATAATAATAATAATAAAATACACATTTTCTAGGAGTATTCTAGTGTTAGGGTTTGTCCAAAAACAGCATTTTGGTTAAGTGGTGTCCCTCTACTTCAGGGATAGGCAACTTCGGTCCTGGAGGGCCATTGTCCTGCAGAGTTTAGCTCCAACCCTAATTAAACACACCTGAACAAGGCAATCAGTGTTTTCGGGATTACTACATAGATACAGGCAGGTGAGTTTTTATGAGGGCTGAAGCTAAACTCTGCAGGATAGTTGCCCTTCAGGACCGGAGTTGCCTATCCCTGCTCTACTTCATTACAGTTAAAATAAACTTTAAATACCAATAAATTATAAAAAGTTTGCATGTTTGTATTCTGTAGGGTTAACACAATTTGTGTACTATTAATAGTTATTTTTTGTTTTAAAATACATATTTAATTGAGTTTGGGAGACTGCATTTGTAACAAAATATCCATGTTCCCGTCATACCTCAGAGAGGTATCATAGAATGTAATTGCAACAACATTTTTAACACAAATAAATTGGTTATAATGTAAATATAGATTTTTTTTTTTTTTTTTAACATGTATACTTTTATTAAATAGTTTTTTTTTTAAATACATATATTGTTATATTTAAGAAAAAAGTTGTGTCCCCCAAATTCATGTCTGTGGTGTTACCACAACAGATTTTGACCCTTTAAGAAAAGGGGGAAATCTATTTAGACTACTTCCTGTGTGTAAAGGTCACTGAAGGTGCTGGTTGATCTGAGGGGTGCATGGGGAGTACATTCTTTCTTAAAGTTAGTTTAATGTCTGACAATTTCATGTGTCACACTTTATTAGTGCCTGTGGTGTTATGTTGATAACTTTCAGATTTTTACATATTTTAATCAAAATTTTGATAAATACATACTTATTAATATTTCCAAAATGTCCCCTGATCTTGAAAAAATAATGATGGCAGCCTCTATTTTAGAAAAGTCTGGATTTAGGCTGTTTTTTCTGTGGTGTTACTGTCTTTTCTGGTAACACCACAGAGTCTATAGTAACTTGCAATATATGGTGTTACTTTAAAATAACATAGACATAAGTGGCTGTGTTACCAGTGTTTGAATTAAATTATTTAAAAGTCTAAATGTTCTTAAAGCTTTCATTTTAATTGATATATCATATTAAACTAACTTGAAAAGCATAGCAATATATTTTTTATATATATATTTTATATATATTTTATATATATATATTACTATTTTTAATGTTTTTGAAAGAAGTTTCTTCTGCTCATCAAGCCTGCATTTATTTGATCAAAAATACAGAAAAAAATTTAATATTGTGATACTTTTTTAGGATACTTTGATTAATAAAAAGTAAAAAAAAAAAAAGAATCTATGTTTTTAAAATATAAATATTTTGTAATAACAATATACACTACTGTACAGTAATTTGGGGTCAGTAATTTTTTTTTCTTTTTTTTTTAAATAAAATCAATACTTTTATTCAGCAAGGATGTGTTGATAAAAATTGATAAAAAGTGATAGTAAAGAAAATATATTATTAGAATATATATTATTAGAATTTTTTTTTATTTTGAATAAATGCAGTTCTTTTTAACCTTTTATTCATCAAATATATTAGACAGCAGAACTGTTTCCAACACTCATAATAAATCAGAATATTAGAATGATTTCTAAATGATCATGTGATAGACTGGATGTTACATGTGACACAGAAGGCTGGAGTAATAATGCTGAAAATTCAGCTTTGCATCACAGGAATAAATTATTTTTTTTAAGTATATTCAAATAGAAAACTACTATTTTAAGTTGTAATAATATTTCACAATATTACAGTTTTTTTCTGTATTTATGATCAAATAAATGCAGGCTTGATGAGCAGAAGAAACTTCTTTCAAAAACATTAAAAATAGTAATGTTTCCAAACTTTTGGTCTGTACTGTATATATATATATATATATATATATATATATATACACCTTTTTTTTTTTTTTTTTTTTTTTTTTACAAATTCTGCCTCTAATTTGGCACCCCAACTGAAGAATGACCCATTTGCATAATATCATGTAGCCTACTAAAATAGTAGGCTATTACCAAGGTATTTTTTGTTAGCGCTGCAAAAACCTGGAATAGTGTGGTTAGATTTATTTTTTTAGGAAGTTCACACAATGCCTGAAAACAGTCTCATCACCATATGCTTTGGTTTTTACAATGTTTCACAAGCTGAACCGGAACAGTATGTTTAACTGGTATATGACTCACGGAGTGTAACACTTGATGTAACGATAATCTGCATCTCTGATATACGATGGCTCCTGTCTCTGTCTGTAGAAGCAGGAATGCGCTCCTGTATGAAAGGAAATACAAAAAAGGCAAACAAAAGCAACGTCACTGAGACAGCGCGGCCAATCAGAGCTCAGGGTTTGTCACTCGTATCCAGGAAGTGGAAGATGCGCTAAACGCACGCCCCAACTTCAGTATCTGTCTGCGTAAATTCTTCATGATCAATCACTTATAACCTCGCAAAGAAGAGATGGACTGGTCAGAAGGAGACGGAGTAAGAGAGAAAATGTTTTAAATTCTCATTTGTTTCGATAATAAATGGATTGATTAGACTGGTTAAGCTAACTTAGCATCTATTGCTAACTGATCACCTGTATGTATGTGCTTATCGATCAATATTCAATTCGCACTGCACATTTTATACATGTAATCATTTGATGAGACCTGGAAAACAAGCCCAAGCATGATTATTGTCTTTGATTGGCAGTAACTAACCATAAATTTGGGCTAAATATTGAACATGTTTATGTGTCAGCTACAGTTTTCAGGTAATTGGAAGGTTAAATTAGCATATTCAAAGTTCAAACCAAAACTACAAGGAAGCAAATCAGATGTTTACTAGCAGCATGAACTGAACTGAAATAAATCTCTGTCTTTTGTTTAAATGTGAATGTAAAAAAAAAAAAAAAAAAACATAAAAAATGTTTGAATTTTAAATAATTAAATATAATTTGGCATGGAGACCCCAGACCTGTCAGTCCTCTAGAAATATCGGTTTTATTTTCCTGGGCACTGCCTTCTTAATGTCACACGACCAGCCTTGGCATTACTACTAATATGAATAATAGAAATAGCTACATTTACATTTAGTCATTTAGCAGACGCTTTTATCCAAAGCAACTTACAAATGAGGACAATGGAAGCAATCAAAAACAACAAAAGAGAAAACAAAATACGTTTTCTACACACCTGTCAGTGGATGTGTAGAAAACAAATTCAGTTTGTAATTTTTTTTAAATCAGGCACATTTGACTTTAACCCTTAAAATGAGTCCGAAATAACTATGTTATATTTCACAGGGACACTCCCATAGTCACATGGGGGGCAGTTGCCATGGACACGGCGGAGGCCACTCCCACAGTCACGGTCATGATCATGGTCATGGAGGACCAGGTCTTATGCCCGGTGGCTTCCACGGCCAGCTGGTCCCGGGATCTCTTGATCCCACACAGCAGCCGAGGAAGGTCTCACACCCGGAGGACAGCAGTTCCTGGGATATCATCAAAGCGACACAGTGAGACTTATTCCCTTGACGTGCAGTAAACACAATGGGATTACACTTAACAATCAGAGAGGAATGTTTACCTGCTGGTGATGTTATTAAGATGCCTTGGAGATTTTGTCACAGCTGTATACATAAAGATAAAGTATTTGTGTGATTTATAGGAATTAGTTTAAGTGTGAATCTCACAAAATTGATTCTCTGATCACATTTCACTTCTAAATAATAATAATAATAAATAAAAATAAAAAAAAATTTAGGATAAGTCTAGGTGTTGACTAGGGTTGGGAATTGTTAGAAATTTTCCGGTGCCGATTCCGGTTCCGGTAAAATTATTATACAACTATTAAAGAATAGTGGTAAGGAAAAATGCACAATGCTCAACTACTCAATGCTCAATACTGTTTATTACTGTCAACTTAAAGGGTTAGTTCACCCAAATATTAAAGTTATGTCATTAATGACTCACCCTCATGTCGTTCCAAACCCGTAAGACCTCCGTTTATCTTCGGAACATAGTTTATGATATTTTAGATTTAGTCCGAGAGCTTTCTGTCCCTCCATTAAAACTTATGTATGGTATACTGTCCATGTCCAGAAAGATAATAAAAACATCATCAAAGTAGTCCATGTGACATCAGAGTAGGGTGGATGATTAATCGAAAAGTAATCGAAACCAAAATTCAGAACCTCTAACCGAATTAATTTTCCCATGTCGGTTATTTCGGTTTTTAATCCTGTTAATACTTCCCCCTAAAAAGCATACTTGCGCGTGTGTAGCCACATGACTCTGCCCCGTCCAGTCAGTGACATAAAATCAAACCACGGAGGTGAACGCCGGTTCAACACATAGTGATGTCGCGCGAGCGGTGAGCCTTGCGTCTTCACTAAACTTTGTCAGTTGTATTTGTTTTATGGTTTGGACGTTCAAGCGATTAGACGGTCGGGTGTGTATTATTATTTCGAGCTCCCATGTTCGTGCAGCTGCATTGTGGCACAGACACAACACAGAAACTAGTTGTCAGCACTGTTCTGTGATTTATTACTAAAGTAGCTTAGAATCTCAAAACTTATTATAGCATATTTTTCTACTTTTGAAGGCTATTTACAACCCACAGCTTCACAATAATATATGACTAATTCACACACGCAATCACTCGTACTGGTACTGTGCTAATGTATCTTTATCTGATCTTTATTTATCTCTTACATCGAGCAATAATCTATAAGAAATGTTATGAACAGATAAAATAACTGCTGATAGTGAGCTATGATGTCAGATCGCGCTTTCAATAGGAAAAAATATCCCACCTTTACTAGTCGATCTCAACCGTCTGGCTGAGGCCAGTCTAAAAAGACGCTCAGGACAGTTGACAGAACGCTGCTGCGTGTCGTCATGAAAGCGTATCATTTTCACGTGTTATTAAGCCTTGCCACTTGCCAATTTAACCAGTCAAAAAACTTTAAAGCATTCAAACACAAGACGCGGAAAAGCTGAACTGAGCACCTGGTTACTCGCGCTGTGCTCGGTGCGATCATTTCTTGGTAATTGGCCAACAAAGTATTGACTGTTGTCTGAAGTTTTGTTTGATAGAAAGATATGTAAAGGATTACGATCAAAGTTATCTGAAATTATCAAGATGAATTTGTTCGGACAGTTTAACTCTGAGTCATATTTTATTACCATTTTCTAAACTATAGCAAATAAACTGATAATGTGAGAAATGTTGAAGGTGTCTGAATAAATTTTGGTTTGACTGTATGTTTAATTTTTACAGTGCTATTTTACATTTAATTATTTGGTTTCTGTACCTGGACACTTACAAACTTGAAAAAACACTGTGTAAATAGCACAAACAAATAAACAGAACGAACATAAAAATTAAACACTTTCAAACAGGGCCCACTGATACAACTTTCTCTGGGGACCTGCTGACCCCAGCTACGGCCCTGCTTACAGTACAAACCTTGTCAGTGAACTATGAGGGCAAAAAAACTAAACAGAAACAAAATAATCGTTCATTAATCGTAATCGAGGTTAAATGTTCAATTAATCGAGGTTTTGATTTTAGGCCATAATCGTCCAGCCCTACATCAGAGGGTCAGTTAGAATTTGTTGAAGCATCGAAAATACATTTTTGTCCAAAAATAACAAAAATTACGACTGTCTGTTGTGAGTGCGTTCACATCAGCAGCGTTGTACGTCATTAATGACATCATTTTCATTTTTGGGTGAACTAACCCTTTAATTTAAAAGTATACGGATCTCATAAGTAGGGTTGGCTATTGTTAGAAATGTTCCGGTTATGGTTCCATTTAAATGTACTATTATTATGTTTTTTACTATTTTACCTTCAGTGAATGTAGTGTTGCCGGAAGGTAGTAAGTAATGTTGAATAATGCTAGTCCTTCAATCAGCATGTGCTTCAAAGTTGATATTTCTTACATTATCAGTAACATTTTGCTTTTCTAGCAGGAATAATCTGGTTGGCCAAATAGTCACTTGTTAATTTCCTTAAATTAATGAAATATAAACTGTTATACTTATAACCATGTATACACACACTCTATAAAGCCCCTATTTTACAAATAATAATGCAGTCAGGAGATGGTGTGGTGCAATGAGTGGTCTCCACATTTTTTTATATTTAAAATGCATGAAAATAAATATTTTCTATCACTTTATCACTCTTGAAATGACCTGTACGCTAAATAATCTAACCCTCATACTTGCATAACAATAGCAGTCTATTTATTTAGTGGTTCAAGTTGAAGTCAGTATGTATATTAATGACAATATGAGACAAACGTTATGTAAGTTAGTGGCAGCAGGTGGTACATTTTTGCATGTGTAATAATAAGCCTGTTTACAAACTTGTTGTCCAATAAAGATATAATTTATTGTCATGCTTTTTCTCGAAATGAATATAATAACATAGTCAAGTGTTTGAAATACATCTTTTTGTGACCAGACGTGGTTTCATATTACAGATATTACAGATTACTGATGAAAAAAATAAACCGCAACTTACTTTCTCTTGTTTGTTTTAAATGGTAGATTTGGTGCTCTTGAGAGATGTAAAGAACTTATCGAGGCTGGTTATGACGTCAGGCAGCCGGACAAAGAGAATGTTACACTTCTCCATTGGGCCGCCATCAATAATCGAGCAGATGTTGTCAAGTAAGATTTTTGTTTAAAATAAAAAAAGTATGTTTTTTTTTTGTTTTTCATGCAATTATAAGTTTGGAATATTTAAGATTTTTAAATGTTTTTGAAATAATCTCTTATGTTCACCAAGACTGCATTTATTTGATCAGCAATAATTCCAGATGTAATTTATTCCTGTGATGCAAAGCTGAATTTACAGCATCAATACTCCAGTCTTCAGTGTCACATGATTCTTTAAATATCATTATAATATGATTATTTTGTGCACAGTTATCATTACTAGTGTTGAGCTAATAATGATTCTTCTTCGTCTCCTTATCAATATTCATAAAATCAGTTTTTGCTGCTTACTATTTTTGAAGAAACCATGATGCATTTTTGTTTTTGTGGTACAGCATTGATTGGAAAACTCAGCTTTGCCATACTAGGAATAAATTACATTTTAAAAATATATGCAATTAGAAAACAGGATATTTTCAACTGTAATATTACTATTTTTACTGTATTTTCGGTCAAGTAAATACAGCCTTGGTGATTATAAGAGACTTCTTTCAAAGACATTTGAAAAAATAATTATTCCCAAATTTGGCAGCCAGTGTACATTACTATTAAACAGTTGCAACACTTAAATCATCTATTAATAAACCTATTCTTGTATTTGCATATGTTTCACAGATACTATATATCTAAAGGAGCCGTCATAGACCAGCTAGGCGGTGACCTGAATTCAACACCACTCCATTGGGCCATACGGTACGTTTCAGACATATACTGCAATGACCTTACATGGTGGAGCAAGTCCTAGTATATGAAATGAACTACACCTGTGTGATCTTGAAGAACTGACATCCACATTCATATACTAAAATCACCAAAACACAGTCAGTTAAAACCAGGGCGAAAATGGCTTTGAAAGGTTCTTGAGTGTGTTTTATATCTGCTGTTGTTGTTCCCGGTCACCTCTGAACAGACAAGGTCATTTGTCTATGGTCATTCAGCTGATGAGATATGGAGCCGATCCATCATTAGCAGATGGTGAAGGGTATCGGAGTCTCCATCTGGCTGTGCTCTTCCAGCATATGCCCATCGCTGCGTACCTTATGGCCAAAGGACAGGTGTGACACAAGCACAAAGTGACATTTGAAATAACGATGGAGGGTTTGAATACGGAGTAATGCGGTTGAATACTATTCTTGTTCCCGTGTTGTTGTAGGAAGTGGATTCGCTGGACATAAATGGAGAAACTCCACTAATGTTGGCAGCACAAAAAATCATCGGGTAAGGTGACATTGACTCAATCAGGCTTTGTTTTTTATTACTAAGTAACTATGAAACTGTTTTTAAATCAAACACACATGTAGAGATACAGATAAATATAGCCTCTGTCGTTTTGGTTTTTTGAAACACAGACCTGAGCCCACAAACTTCCTGATAAAGTGCAATGCTTCAGTGAACGCGGTTGATAAAATGAACAGAAACTCACCTCTGCACTGCGCTGTGCTGGCTGGCAACGTTGATGCGGTCCACATCCTGCTGGAGGCTGGAGCCAGCGTCGACCTGGAGAATACCAATGTAAGTGGGCACATAAGCCCTTAAAGTGCCCCTATTATGGGTAATGAAAGGTTCATATTTTGGTTTTGGGAGTCCCCAACAACAGGTTGACATGCATGCAAGGTCAAAAAATACTTTCATTGTCTTACAATATGCATTTATTTTTATTTATTTTACTTGCTCAACAACTCCCAAATGATTAGTTTAATGATTAATTTTTCCAATCCCCTCCTATGTGTGATGCTAATCCACAGTGAAAGGTCTGATTGTTCTCATTTTCATTTCATTATGCCTGTAAGGCCTGATAAAGCAGTGTTTGTGAGCACAGTGCTGCTTTGTGTACAGCGTTACTGGGGGAAAGCACTATTTTTAACGCTCCAAAAGTGGCATCTAGTGGCAAAGAATGAATTTGCATTTTCATTCAAACATGAAACGGATTGAGATTTGTTTTAAAAGCTGTGTTACATACTGCATGAAAGGTCATTTTTAAAGAAATCCATAATAGGGGCACTTTAAAGAGAAATGAAAATTCTGTTATAATTTACTCCCCGTCATGTCGTTTTGTGATATTTTGAAGAATATTGCTAAGCAAATGGTTTTGGTGCCAAAAAATATAATGGAAGTCAATGGGACCTAAAACTGGTCTATTTTTGTGGTTTGCAGAAGAAAGAGAGTAGCCATAATCAGAGTAGTGTTTCTTCATAGCTGTAAAGCAAGTTCCAAAGCAATGAACTTCACTCACCTGGGCGTTCAGTTTAAACGTTGAGCTTTACTTGGTGTTCATTTTGTGTTATTTTCAGGGTCACACTCCCATTGACCTGGCACACCAGGTGCACAGCCCTCTGCTGATTCACATGCTCAGTGTGGTGAAGACCGAGCGCATGAAAGCCAACTCTACGTGTGTCAAACTGCTCAACAGATACAAGGTGCATTCATGCTCAGACGCACTCAGGCCAACCAGTTTAGATTAGAAAAAAGTTTAACTTCGTAATGTATTTTTAATGCACTTAAATCTGGAGTATTGTTTCAGATAATTCAGGTATTTTGAATTCGAACAAACCTCTAAATTAACATAATGTTAAGTTATATGCATTTGTGCAATAGATTTTGTGTATTTAGATTTAATGGATGGATTTGTAACAATTGTTCCGAGCAAACTTACAAATGCAGACACACACACACAAACGCAGCTCTCACTAACCTTATTAAAGAAGATGTGAGGCAAGTAATTGAAATCCCAGGGCTGTATTTAACCTTGAATTAAGCTTTCAGAAACAAAAGCAGCCAATTTCTCACATAATGTGTGTTTGGCCCTGGAGAATTCTCCATTTTTAGGCTTTTATTAAACAAGAAAATAACATTCCACTTGTTCCCTGACCCACATTCCTCTGCTGTAACCCTGATTTTTCAGCGTAGTTGAAAAGACTTCATTATTCAGACTGAGAGTGTGTGACCGTGTGTGTTTCAGGTCTGTCTGCTGTGTGTGTTCAGTGTTTTTGTGGTCGGAGCCATCGGTTCCATATTAGACATGAAGACGGAGTCCTGGTTACTGAAGGGTGTGCTGCTGGCCTGCATCATAGCTGTGATCAACCTCACTTCAAGGTGCTGTTTGAGCATCAGCAAACACGCTGATATATCCTACTGTACATATGGGTTTAAATGGTCCAGTAACAACAATATTACTCTTATAATTTTTACTCATCAATTTTTGCACTGTATATTATGTGACAGTTTCTCTGTCTAAAGTGAAAAAAAAGTATATATATATATATATATATATATATATATATATATATATATATATATATATATATATATATATATATATATATGTTTAAAGGGATAGTTCACCCAAAAATTGTCATTAAAGGGGTCCTGTTATGCTATAAATTATAAGAATTAAAAGAAATTAAAAGGAATCAATCAGGAAACTAATTTTATATTGCACTAGTAAATGTAATCTGAAAAAAGCTATATTTTATAAAGAAAGATATATATTTAGATATATATAGATATATATATATAGATAATAGATATAGATAAACAATTTAAATTGTTGTAACGATTTTAAATTGCCCTGATTTTAATATAAAATTTTACATTTGAATATGTTTTTTTTTTTTTTTTTTTTTGTAAAAATCTGAATTCTGCAGATTCTCAAAAAAAAAATGCTATGTGAATTGCTTGGTGTTGAAAAAAGAGAAAAGAATGAGACAGATCATGACAGTATGTGTCTGTATGTTTGTGCAGTTATATTGCCTTCCTCACGAGGGCGCTGTA
This sequence comes from Carassius carassius, assembly GCF_963082965.1. Lineage (NCBI taxonomy): Eukaryota > Metazoa > Chordata > Actinopteri > Cypriniformes > Cyprinidae > Carassius > Carassius carassius. The sequence goes on along the minus strand of NC_081757.1, from coordinate 6,024,610 downwards.
ACCTTAGTAAAACATGTCTGTTTAGCCCAGTGGTTTTTGGGAACCCTCTGCTTTTCAGTATGTCTCTCAGATAAGAGATGACAACTGAGGGTCCCCAGGAGCAGGATTGAAAACCACTGGTTTAACCTTAAATATCTACCATACACAGGCAGAGTAAGAGGTCAGAACAAAAAGATAACGTTTAGAAGAGCTGTTGTTCCCACTCTTGAAAGTGTCCTAACAATGCTGTCCTGTTCGTGTGGTTTGTTTCTGTAGGCAGTTGGCGACTGTGGCGGTCCGGTCTCTGATTCCCTCCACCGGTCTCATGGCTTCCATCTTCTGGATGGTGGTCACCTGGGGCTTGTGGTTTCTGCCTGATATCCTTGTATAATACCCAGACACTTGAAACGGATCATAACTTTCGTGCGGATGTGTTTATACCTGCCATGATGGGTTTTATACATCCACCTCATCATGTTTAACCCAGTTATTATAGTTGTATGTGTTGGGTGTTTGTGGAGACCTTAACATGTGTCGTTCACATGACCCGAGCGCTACGGTTCAGATGCTCTTCACTGTCAACATCACAGCCTTACTGTATTACTACCTCCGCTCCTGCAGGACCGACCCTGGCATCATCAAGGCAACCGAGGAGGAGAAGAAGAAGGTGAGACTCAGGATGTGATTGGCTGGCTTGGTGCCACTGCCTGATTGATTATTCTGATCCAGATTCTGGATTCTGCTTCTGTGGGATTCTTGCTGGTTTGAGTAATAACTTGAATCAACTTGTAACTCAAACTAGATGTATCAGTGATTACATAATATTATTTTGGGGAGATATATGGAGTGAATATCATGAAAAAATCCTGTCAGTTTTTTTTTAATGTAGAATTTTACATTTTTATAATAATTAATAAATGACACAGGCATTTCCCTAAAAACAGGCTTTGTTTTCTCACATATATGTATATTCTTAATTTATTCGTTTAATTTATTTATTTATAGAAGCAACTTAAAAAATAACAATAAAGGAAATTCTAATGAGAATAATTAAAAGATAAGAAACAGAATTAGCATAAATTAAAAAACCTACAGCAAAAAAATATATGTATGAATGTCCATTAATAACATTTATAGCATAAGTTAAAATCAATGCAGCAAATCTAGATATGTATGAATAACATTTATTTATACATATTTTGTATAAATTGTGCAGTACTGGTTTTCATTTTAGATTTTTTTAAAGAACTAAAAATTTAAATGTATTTATATACTGTATGTGTGTGTGTGTGTGTGTGTGTGTGTATATGTATGTATGTGTATATATATATATATATTAGGGATGCACCGAAATGAAAATTCTTGGCCGAAACCGAAAACCGAAAAAGAGAAAACCAAGGCCGAAACACCGAAAGAAATTATGCCAATTATTAGAACCATTGCATTTATTGCTATGACCGTGTACTAACTTTACTAAAATTAAGACATTGCAATTGCATAAATTAATATTAAAGTTTCAAATATAATTACAATTACATAAATTATTTAAAAAAAAACATAAAAATACATAATTACAAATTATGCAAATATTTATTAAGCACATTGCAACAATGCACAGTATTAAAATAAAATTCAAACTAAAAATGTATCCCACTCATGTGTATATTAAATAATAATGTACAGGCCTACAGAAAGGTTTTAAAACTAACTGTTCTCTCATAAAAACAAAGTGCATTTAGGTGAAGTGCATTTGAAATTTTTCTCTGTAGGACTAGAAAGTGCATTACTTCTCCAGTATAGGCTAGAGGGTTATCTCTTCTGGGGATGGGGACTTCAGACAGATAACCATCTAGCTGTTGAGCAGTTGAGCTTGTCATCTACCTGACATTTGAGAAATATTTGAGAGAGTGTATTTAAATAGGGCCCGGGCATAAATAAACATTTTTATCAAATTAAAGCAGAAATCTAGCAGAAAAATGGCTACAATCTGATATTATATGTGTGTGTGTGTGTGTGTGTGTGTGTGTATATATATATATATATATATATATATATATATATATATATATATATATATAAATAATGTCACATATAGTAGCCTAAGAACAAAATAGCCAACGTATTATTATTATTTGAGGCACTTTCTTGCAGAATTCCACTGAACACATCAGACAACGAGGGCATGCCCCTCATCTGGTGCAGACACGAGTCTTTTTTTCTGCGCTCTGATCTCAGTCTCCTGCGCTTGGCGTTTCTCGGTCTCCACGTGGGTTCTCCGCATCCAGCGCGGCCTGGAGCATTTCTCGTGCGCGCTGCCTTATTTCCGCATCCAAGTAATGGTCTTTATAACGCGGATCAAGCACATTCGCGATGAAGTGCAGAGGATCCGAAAAGATCTCAGTGAGACGTGTGCTAACAGACTCTATAAGACTGTACTTTTCTTTGTTTTCACTTCGTGGTCCATCTTAATCTCTTTGTTAGGAAACGCTTTAGTGCTGCGAATAAAGGAATAAGAAGAGAGAGAATGTTCTCACTGGTGTGAAGTGAATGTCGCGGGGAGCTCGTGGTCTGCGCTATGCAGGTGCACGTGCAGGTCACGGTTTCTGTCTGCGTCATTACAACATTTCGGCCGTGTTGTTTCGGTGATAAAAGTCTATCGGCCAAAAACCGAAAATGCCATTTTCGGCCGAAAATTTTCGGTGGCCGAATATTTGGTGCATCCCTAATATATATATACAGTACAGACCAAAAGTTTGGAAAAAAAAGTTTTTGAAAGAAGTTTCTTCTTCTCATCAAGCCTGCATTTATTTGATAAAAAAAACAGTAATATTGTGAAATATTATTACAAATTAAAATTATAGTTTTCTATTTGAATATACTTAAAAAAAAAAAATTATTCCTGTGATGCAAAGCTGAATTTTCAGCATTATTACTCCAGCCTTCTGTGTCACATGTAACATCCAGTCTATCACATGATCATTTAGAAATCATTCTAATATTCTGATTTATTATGAGTGTTGGAAACAGTTCTGCTGTCTAATATATTTGATGAATAAAAGGTTAAAAAGAACTGCATTTATTAAAAATAATAAAAATTCTAATAATATATATTCTAATAATATATTTTCTTTACTATCACTTTTTATCAATTTAACACATCCTTGCTGAATAAAAGTATTGATTTTATTTAAAAAAGAAAGAAAAAAAATTACTGACCCCAAATTACTGACCAGTAGTGTATATTGTTATTACAAAATATTTATATTTTAAAAACATAGTTTTTTTTTTTTTTTTTTTACTTTTTATTCATCAAAGTATCCTAAAAAAGTATCACATGTTCTGGAAAAATATTAAGCAGCAGAACTGTTTCCAACTTTGATAATGAATCATCATATTAGAATGATTTCTAAAGGATCATGTGATAATGATCCTAAAAATTCAGCTTTGCATCACAGAAATAAATAATTTAAAGTCTAATAAATGTAAAAACAATTATTTTAAATTGTAATAATATATCACAATATTACATTTTTTTCTGTATTTTTGATCAAATAAATGCAGGCTTGATGAGCAGAAGAAACTTCTTTCAAAAACATTAAAATTGTAATGTTTCCAAACTTTTGGTCTGTACTGTGTATATATATATATATGTATATGTATATATGTTTAAACAAAATGATTTTAATATTCTTGCTCTTCATATGTGCTTGTTGCGATCAGTGTTTTCTGATTTATATGGCCGTTTAAGTTGAATTGTTTGACCTATCGAAACCCTTAGGTTCTTGCACTCTTTCTGGTCTCTTTGGGGACTTTAACAGGTTCATCTATCTCTCTGTAGAATATTGTGGTTCTGGCAGAGGCAGGCTTTCTGGATCCCAGGATATTTTGTACTTCATGTATGGTAAGTTATCTCTTTTCAGTGACAAGATAGAGAGGGCAAATGATGAAAAGAAAACTGGATTGGGAAATGATGCAAAAGAAATTCAGACTTGTTACTTTCTCAAAACCGAATGAGTCCAAGCATGTGCACTAACCACAATGCCATGGTTTGGAAATCTGCATTGTTTTACCGTAGTACTAATAACAGGAACACATATTGTAATCGATCTTCAGAGTTTCCTATAGAGCTTAAAAACCTTGTTTTTTGCAGATGAGGAAGCCAATGAGAGCAAATCACTGCTTTTCCTGTGACGCTTGTGTCGCTAAACAAGACCACCACTCCATTTGGATCAATGGCTGCATAGGTAACATTCACGAACAAGGATGTTTTATAGCATAGACTTCCTTTTCTCTCATTACGAGTCGCTCATGCTAACCTTCTTTCACAGGAGCCAGAAATCACCCATACTTCGTGCTTTTCCTGGTTGCTCTGAACTCCCTCTGCATATGGATGTTCTACGGCAGTATCATATGTAAGTTACCATATGAACTCGAATGTACTCTACCATTCAAATGTTTGTGGTCAGTACAATTTTTGTCTCTTATGCTCATTAAGACTAGTTCCCAAATGAATAGTTGATGTCCGTAAAATAGTAGGCTACATCTTAAATGTTTAGTCTCGCCAGAAGAAAATGTTAATTTAAAACAAATGTGTTTTTCTGTGTAGACTGGTCCAAACACTGTCCACCGCACTACACCGAGGAGGGCGTCTGGGGGGTGCTGACCGCTCTGACAGGCTGCTCTCCCTGGGTGCTCTACATCTTCTGCTTTGCTTTCTTAAACGCTTCCTGGGCCTCCATACTGCTTTTGGTGCAGCTCTACCAGGTGAATGACATGATGATGTGCTATAAACTGTGAAACATCCCAGCTAAATATCAGCACTAACTGTACAAATACTGTATATTAGGACATAAGAACCAGAGTGAACAGCTGTGGTTATTTTTGTGCTGTGGCTGATGACGGATACAATGGCAATTCTTCATTCCTATGCCTAGGATTTTGCATAACATGAAATCAATCACGTTTAAATAAGTACGATATATAGCTAGTACATAGAAATTTAGTATGCTTGCTTTTTGAATTTTGCGCTGATATTTTATTTACCTTAATCAGACCGATACTTGTTATGAAGAAAAAAGCAATACATAAGAATTAGTCATCAATGTCTCTTTCTACAAAAACATAACCGCAGCTTTGAACAAAGACTGAACACTAATAAGCGGTCTTAATTATGAAATTATTTTAAAATTATTAAAAGTGTTGATATTGTTAAAGGTGCTGTATGTAAGTTTTTGACTCTACTAAAGGATAAAAATATCATATGCTTGCAGATATTTAAGAAACATGCTAAGTTAACATAGTTGTTTATCTGAAAAACAATGCTACATAGTCAGTAATCCTCTTTTTGAAAATGTGCGTTCCGGCCTGGAATGTCTCTGTTTTGGTCTGTGTAACTCACAGCCTCTTCATGGTTTGCCTTGTTTCCTCACAGATCGCGTTTCTCGGGCTGACAACGGCCGAGAGAGCGAACCTGATGCACAGACAGAGGAAACTCCCTCATGCCTTCTCTCTCAGACAAAACCCATTCAAGTAAGGTCGTTTTCATTAGTATAGGGTTGATAACACTCATAAAGTTCTTCGTTTTAATCCTGTTTCTTCTCTCATAGTCTTGGAGTGGTGAGGAACCTGGTGAACTTCTTCCAGTGGCGCTGCTGTGGTCTCTGTAAACCTGTGGTGCTGGACTGGACTCAGCAGTATCCCATGGGTCTCAGTAGAGACCATCCCATGTTCAGCGGCCCCGATGTTGTTTGACCCCCAGCGATCAGTCACCCTCTCAGGGAGAGCGACGTCTCTGGAGCCATTGGTTTGATTTTAAGCATTTTTAATGATGGAAATGAAGAACAGATTGAATGCTAATTTTGATAATCCTTTGTTCTATTTGCAAGAACCATGCGCCTTTTGTATTTGAGGGAAATATAGTATATGTGATGTGCGTTCAAGGTTAGATTTTGCCTCACGGTTTTAGTTGTACATAAGGATGAGTAAATGTTTATAAGCACACTGATATATTTTGAGCAGAAATATTTTGTAAGGTATGGTAAGAGATTTACTCCCAAGTCCTTTTACAGGAAGTGACCACTATGTGTATGCACTTTGTGAAAAGATTTGAAAATCAGATCCATTTTATTTCTGCAAATTTTGAGAAATTTTGAGAACCGTAAAAACACATTTGAAATGACTTCACGCTACGATCAGGTGCATTACAACCACACAATTTATAACATTTAAGTGTGCAAGACAAATCATATCATTTAATATATTTTACTAGCTATTAGTATCATGTTACCTTTAATCACTAATGTTTTCAAAGGCAGTTGTTCTTTTATTTATGCCTTTAATAACCACTGTGTAGTACACAGCTGTACCTGACAGCATCAGCTCGCTCTTTACTGCGTTTCTTCATTCTGTTCATTATACTTGTTATAATAAGGGAAAAGTGCTGTTCTTGAATCCTGTTCTGTGCTTTGGAATAAATCAGACCACTTTTGTAATTTGCTGGTCCGAGTGTTTCTTCAGGTAAAGGTATAAAGGTATTGAGTAACTTACATTACAGCCACTTTTAGCTAGTAGTGAAGGAGTTTTGGAGATGTATAAATATTTATATAAAAAGTCTAAAAGTCTAGATTTTGAAATGAGTCTCAAGGCTTACTAGTGCTGCAACTTGATCAAAAAATACAGCAAAAGCTGAATTATTGTTACATTTTCTTAATTTTGTTCCTGTGAGGTAAAGCTGAATTTTTACAATAAAGAAAAAAATATTCATTGTTGTACAGTGTGTAAAAAAAATTCCACTATTATTGATGTGCACATGCCCAGTAGCGCCATACGTATCGCTTCTGGCCTTAACCGATGCTGGGTGCAGTGAGAAAGTGCTGGATTGTGTTGGACTAAACTTGTCAATCATTCTCCTCAACCACACCCAGGTTCCCCAGGCCACGCCCCTTTGGACCAAAGTTTTTGGCATAGCAAACTGAAAAAACAAACAAAAAAGAAATCTATTGTCAAATCTCAGTTCTGAAATATAAAGTATGTCATGGCTATTATTAAATTACTCTTAGGATAAAAGGTATGATAAAAGACGGTCACTGGGGTGATACCATCTAGAGGTAAATAAAGTACAAAGTTGTACCTTTTAGCTGGTACCCTATAATACCATCCCAGGCCATTTCTTCCATGGAACAAAATAATTATAATGGCACTTTTTTCCTTTTTTTCCCCCTCAGAATTGTGGGAACTCGTTGCACAGTTGTGAGAAGTAAACTCAAAACAGAGTATCTATGGATTGGGTAAGTGATATTAATGAGATTGAGCTGGCAGATATAGTGTGGTCTCATTTGATGGATTGTACCTTTACAATAGAGCTCTCCATCTTTATCCGTCACCGTGGTGGATTCCAGGCTCTTCCCACACAATAAACATCGGAAGCAGGTTTTGTGCCAGGGCTGTTGGATCAGAACCAGTCACAGTCTGATAAATTACTACGGTGAAATGTGCTTTACACAGCGCTGACCTGTGACAGCAGCATATTGCAGAAGTGCTGAGAAGGGAACACATTCTCAAAATATGCTTATGTTTCTGTTTGAATGGTTTAATATTCATATATGTCATATTCTATCAGAGTGAAATGTTTATAAAACTCCAAGTCAGCTTCTTGTTTTAATTTTAGCTGTAGTTTTACCTTTCCAGCGCCCATGACTTTCTCTGCTGCATAAACGGCTTTAGAGCAGCGAGGACAGCGATCTGTGCATCCAAACTTCTGTGCAAACTTTGGGTTTGAGTTAGCAGATGCAGGACGGGGAACTTTGGACCTTAACATAAAATCAAAAGCATAAGAATCACAAAAAAAAAACACTAACTCTTCTTCTAAATGCTAATTATTAAAGTGGTACTCTTATCTTTAAAGGAATTGTTCACACAAAAATAAAAACTTGCTCAAATTAAATTAAAGTTCAAAAATTTAGAATTAAATCATTGGATCGCCAAAGGATCCTCTGCAGTGAATGGGTGCCGTCAGAACACCTCAGTCCAAACTGCTGATCAATCTTCACAAGAATCCACACAACGTTTGTAAGACAGAAATCCATCATCTAGGCTATTTTACTTTAAACCATTGTTTCTAGCCAAATCACAAGTCCTCTATACATGATATTGCTTTTTTTCATCTCATCTTACTCATGAGAGAAATCTGCACAGATCAAACAAAAGCAAAAGGAGTAGTTCTAATCACGCTATTATGTATTACTGACAAAAAAATTAAGTTAAAACACCTTTCTGATTTCTCCAAATTTGTTCTGATGAAGAAACAAACTCATCTACAACTCGGATGGTCTGAGGGTGAGCAGATTTTCAGCAAATTGACATTTTTAGGTGAACTGTTCCTTTAACAATATATTTTAAAGATATTTCCATGACATACTCTTGAGGCTGAAGTTCTTCATTATTGACGGGGTCAGAACTCAACGCTCCAGCACCCTGGCCGTATCCATAACCCTTTGGACCATATTTCTTGCCGTAGCAGGATTTGCAGTAAATTTCAGACTCGTGTGCTGCAACTGTAGTGCTGTCCAAACCTTTACGACAAGCCACTAGAGAACAGAAAAACAACTGTTTTAAAATACGACTGTAAAGACACGTAAAATCATAAATACACACAATTCAAACATTTGATTTTAAAAGTAGTATCTTTGGTGCAAGGCTGCATTTTTTGATAAAAATGCAGTGAAAACAGTAATATTGTGAAACATTATTATTGTCTTGCAACATAAAATCTCTTGTTGAAGCTTTTGCGAGAGACAGAGGGAGCGTGATCTCGCAGCTCCTCCATAAGGCTGTCATCTCCTGTCTGCATTCGTCAGCTGCTGCACTTTCAGCCAGGACAGCTCAAGAGGCTCATGGGAGCTTGCCTATGTGTCTAATTTTGGGCTGGATGAACAAGAGGCTCTGAGAGACCAAAGCATCTACAGCAGATGGAAATGGTGGCGACATGCAGGGGTGTTTTTGTAACCAGTCTCAGACTTTCACCACACTTTCTGGCTAACTCAGGCCTTTATGAGTTAATGCTGCGTCTTTACTTGAAATAAATCGGAAAAAATTAATTTCTAATTTACATTAAAGTACTAAAACAAGAGACATAATTTGGGGGAAACACAAAACTCACACACACACACAAATAGCAATGACAAAATTGCAAAAAAAAAAAAAACGAACTCAAAATGAAAACAGAAAATACAAAAATAAAATCTAATTCAAAATATTAACACAAATTAAATAGTGATATTATTACTCCATCCTAAAAATACTGATGCTATTGAACAAAACATTTGGTAGTTAACTTAAAGGTACATATGCTTGGCAAACATACTAATGGTCCCAAGGGCCAAAGGATGCATGTGTTTGTAAGTTTGATTAACTTATTTTTATTTGTTTGTTTTATTTTAGTTTGATTTGACATTTTCCATTTCTTCATCCCACTGGGTTTCCTTGGTAATGAAGGGGTTTTTTTGGCAGCTAAAACTGCTCTATTCATACAGCTCTTATTTTTATTATTTGGTACCTGGTTACCTGAAAGACATGTCTGGTGATGTCATCTTAAAATATTTCTAACCCACGAGGAAAATCTTAAACTGTCCGAATTTGATCTTTCAGGGTAAGGTACCATTCAGTTTACTAATTCTTTGTGGACGTACTGCAGATGAAGCAGGTTTTGTGGAAGCTCCGGCTATTGCACTGGATCTCCTCAGCATGGTAAACCGTCTTCTCACAGGCCCCACACTTGGCTCCTCCTCCCCAGTTAGGCATCTTCAGCTCTGACAAAGGCTCTGACATTCACAAAGATGGAAAAAGAGACTATCAATGCAAAACTCCCAACAACTAGAAAGAATGAATGTTAAAAACATTAAGCTAATCTTTACCATTTGTTAAACAATGACAAAAGCTTCATTTATGTGGTACGTGACTGGTCAAATATAAAAATAGATGTATCCTATCTCAAAGTAATAGTCTCTTTCTATGTCATCTCTGTGAGCAGCACAATATCACCTCACTTGTGTGGAATGCAATGATAACGGTCCAGAAATAGGTCTTTTATTCGTGCCACTGCTAGCTTACAAGAAATGACTGCTCTGTTGTGTGACTACAATTCTGTTAAATCCGTGTCTAATATTTACATTACATTCATTTGGGTTTTTAATGTTTTTGAAAGAATTCTCTTATGTTCACCAAGTATGCATTTATTTGATGCAGTAAAAACATGAATATTGTGAAATATTATTACAATTTAATATAACTGTTTTCTATGTGAATATACGTATATTTATTCCTGTGATGGCAAAGCTGAATTTTCAGCATCATTTCTCCAGTCTTCAGTGTCACATGATCCTTCAGAAATCATTCTAATATGATGATTTTCTGCTCAAGAAACGTTTGAAATCAATTGTGCTGCTTAATATTTCTGTGGAAAGTTTGACCATGATAGAGTTTTTCATAATCCTTTGATGAATAGAAAGCTTCCTTTTTTGAATGATAGTCGTTTCTTTCAAATAACAAAAGCCCATACTTTTGAATGGGAGTGTATCTTTATTAATCTCATATTGACATATTCTACTTTGTATGAAGGTAAGGTTTAGTAATGTCATGACTATTGAAACAATATTCATTAATAACTCTTTCACGTAACAGACAATAACATTAACTTTCATTAAAAAGTCATTAACAGGGCTTATATGTAACAGATACTCATTTAATGTACATTCAAATGTAAATATATTTGTTACATGATCTAACTGAATGTATTATTATTGCTACCAGTTTTTTATTTATTTATAATGAATTATTATATGGTGTAATTTCATATTTGTTGATGAAAGTCATAAGAGTTACCCTATCATTATTACTCAAATAAAACCTGACAAATTCTTCTAAATCTATTTTTTACAATAGATCTCATACCCAATGAATATTCTTTTTATGTTAAATATTTATGATTACATTACAGCACAAATGTTGAAGCCACGAGTAAACATAAAAAATGCAAATGTTTAAATTCTACTTACACAGGTTATATAAGAAATCTTTTTTCTGGAAATGATGCTTTCACCTCTTGTCCGGCTCAGGGTCCTGATGATGTCCATTTCTGACCCTCTTTGGCGGGTCTTTATATACTGGGCATCCACACACACACACACACACACACACAAACACATAATTTCAAGAGGACCAGGAGGCCGTGCTGACATTTCAAACTAATCCATCCTCCTAAATTAACTGCTGACAAAACACAGATGCAATGCAGAGGCCTCCTCCAGTCCTAAGCTCAGATATTCTACAAGCTCTGCAACATTTGTTCAGCGCTTTAAAGGCTTGAATGCTCAACTCAATTTAACAACTGGCTTTTAATCGTTAACCGTTTCTCTGCCTAATTACAGTTATTTTATGCTTTGGATGATTGTTCAAAATAACAGTCTGCGCTTTACAGACATAATTTCTATAACTAACGTTACTCTGTATCTGATGCAGCATATTGGACATAGTCTGACTGTTTATAATTATTTCTCTGTAATTTAATTTAACCTAATTCAATTGTCTTTTTTCTTTCTTTCTTTTTTTTTTTATTCAGTGGAATATGAATGGCATTATTAGCCAAAATACGGATATGCTTTTTGACATATAATGCGCAATATTCCAAGTCTTCAATAGCAATAATAGACATGTGAGGAAGTCCCAGGACCTACAGGCTTTAATTCGCCATTCACTGAAAATATTGCACTGATTGACTGGACTGAATAAACCCCGACACTACATCAATCGGCCTCGTGGCCTAATGGATAAGGCGTCTGACTTCGGATCAGAAGATTGCAGGTTCGAGTCCTGCCGGGGTCGTATCTTTAGTTTCATTGTTATATAACGACAAATAAATCTAGAAAAGCCACCTCACTGAACAGTTTAGCGCCAACACGCATCTAACGCAGCTGGTGACTCTCACATTCATTTTCCAAGATTGGCTAAACATTAGCCAGCTGTGTAGAAGCAGGATTAGATCTGAAATCTGCAGGCAGTTGGATTTCCAGGAGTAGAGTTGTCCTCGATGGTGATGTATAAACTATCCCTTGACCTTATAGTGTAAACTGAACTTAACGTAAGGTGCAGTATTCTTCAATAATTGGAGTAATTTTTCTTTCAAATTATTAAATGGATGCCACCTTATTAGAACAATAAAGCCCTCTCTACACCTACCTGATACTTTATTTTCAACTTTTTGATTAGTTCCTTTATTTTTATTGAAAATAAATGCTTTTCTGATGTGGTTTGAAATGTGAAAGAAAACAAGTTCGCACAAAGGCGGATTCTTTGCACTTAGTGTAAATAGACACCGTTTTACAGACTTTGATGACATGTTTGCTGTATTTACCTTTAACTACACTGTAAATTAATCAGTGCATTAAAGTTAATAGAATTTTTAATAATCACAAGTGTTTAAATACGAAAAAGCAAGGAGCTTTAAGAACTTTGGATTCAATGAAATATACTAATTCACTAATATGAATCATTACTTGAAGACATTCATAAAGAAATTTCAGCAATAAAATAGTGAAAGGCATTTCCTCTAAACATTTCTCCAACAATTAAATAAAGACAACAGGGGAGCACATTCATTTTTCTTTATTACATATAAATCAGATTGTAAAGGCAGTTCAAATAAATGATGTGCTGATAGTAATATTACTAGATTTCATTAACATAAAATACATCTACAATACTTAATAACACCCTTAATCTAACATTCTCCCATATTAATACATCATAACACAATGCCAAGTTATAGCAATGTAATATACTGTGGTACTTAAACACTTTAAGGCGATGCCACTCAAAATAAAAATACTAATCATACAATCAATTTGCCAATTCCTACAATCCCTGAAATTAGATTTCCTGTTGACATTTCATACAACATTTGACAGTTTTTGCTCATTCTTCCTTTTTTTAACCCTAAATTTACAGCATATTTAAAGAAAACCCTTTATTTTGCAAATAAAGCCTCAACTGTCTTGGTCAATAACATAGCACCATGTTTGCCGAATGGCTTTCCTCAAGAGCCTCAGCAGGAAAAAGCATCAAGCACCACAGACTAATGTGAAGTTAATGCAGATCCTACAGTAAAGTAACGATATAAAAAGAGGAAAACATAAAAAAACACTCAAAGACAAATAACAAGCACACACAATGGCTCAAACAGAACAGTGGTTTTTAGCAGCGTGAGGACTGCAGGTGTGAAGGTCTTAGCTGTCCTCCGGACTCACATCGAGCTTTCTCTGAGGGATGTAGATGTTTCTGGGAGCCGTGGTGTTGGTCACAGTAGAGAAGGAGACGGGCGTGTGGAAGAAACTCTGCTGGAGGTGTTGACAGGCCCCTTTAGGTGTGGTTACTAAAGGCTGCAGGAGATAGAGAGTAAATATGCAAATTACTGTTTTAAATAACAAAGGACTAGTCACACAAACCCAGGGAGCCTCCCAGAAAAATGAAAATTACACTATTGTACAAAAGTGTGGAGTGTGCAAGATTTTATATTTAGAGTCTTATGCTCACCAAAGCTGCATTTATTTGATCAGACATCCAGTAAAAACAGTAATATTGTGAAATATTAAAAATTTTTGTAACTATTTCTTTATTTTAATATATTTTCAAATGTAGTTTATTCCTGTGATACAAAGCTGAATTTTCAGCATCATTCCTCCAGTCTTCAGTGTCACATGATCCTTCAGAAATCACTTTAATAAGCCAATTTTCTACTCAAAAATGTTTCTAATTATTATGAAGGTTGCTGCTAAAAGTGTTAGCTCACCCAAAAATGAAAATTAGCCCATAAATTACTCACCCTCAAGTCATTCTAGGTGTATATAACTTTCGTCTTTCAGATGAATCCAGTCGGATTTATATTAAAAACGGTCTTTGATCTTTCAAGCTGTTTAATGGCACTCAGCCATTAAATCCAAATGCATCAGTCCAAAAGAAGTTAAATAAAAAGCACCCATCCATAAAAAAAGTGTCTCACATGGCTCCAGGTGGTGAACAAAGGCCTCTCCTTTAGCAAATCGATGCGTTTTTGTAAGAAAAATATCCATATTCAATCACTTTAATGACACTATTTTTTATGGATGGACGCTTTAAACAGCTTGAAAGATCAAAGACAGTTTTTACATAACTCCGACTGGATTCGTCTGAAAGCAGAAAGTTATATACACCTAGAATGACTTGAGGGTGAATAATTTATGGGCTAATTTTCATTTTTATGTGAACTAACCCTTTAATGTTTTTCAGGATACTTTGATTAATAAAAAAAAATAAAAGAAAAGAACAGCCTTCAGTCAAAACAGAAATCTTTTGTAACATTATAAATGTCACTTGTGACATAAAAAATAATAATAATAAAAATAAAAAATCATATCGACACCGAACATTTGAACGGTAGTGTAGGTCAAACAAAAGTTTCGTTTTCAAGTAATTAGGAAAACTAGCTTTAATGTGACTTGAATGGGCATATACTACACACATAATACATTTTTTTTAGTTATTTATTTATAAAAATCCTTGATTTTTTGTTATTTAACAAGACTGGTGTTTTTAAGAATTTGAAGACAAAAAATATTTTATTTGACTTTTTCTATTCCAGGTTTCCTAAAAACTATTTTGTCGATTGAAGATTATACTATTTTATTTACAAAAATTATAACATTAGTTATTATGGTAAAAAAAACATAATAATGTCTTATAATTTCACTTACACTATGTAAAACCAGATTATCATTATAATTTTTTTTACAAAAGTGGATTGCTGACTGTATATTGTCCCTTATGCTTTACTTTTTTCCATATTTTTTCATAGCTGCCGTGGCTGTACCTGTGGTATGCTGATGAGGGTGACGGGCTGCCCGTTTATGGAGGCCGGCTGCAGAGCTTGAGCAGGTGAGATGGGTTTTACAAAGATCATGCTCTGTGGAGGGAGCCCCGGGTGGGGAGATGGAAGTGTGCTGGTCTGCTCAGGAGTGGAGCTTGGTGTGCTGGTGCCAGGGATAAGGCCCAGGTTCTGTAGGGTGAAGTTGAGAATGGCAGGACTGGGGCTGTGGATGCGATGCCCTTGAGAAGGGAAGGGAGAGAGGGACGGTATCCGGTGGAGAGGGAGCCGGGTGGGGGTGACTTCTTGAGGAAGAGGATGTCTGGAACCTGGAAAGAACAGATACATCAGTGATTGTTCAATTCGTTACATGCATGTTTAACTGTTTTTCCCTATTAACACATGAACAGTGCTCAGGAATTGGCATATTTCACTAATTAGCATTTTTGTAGTTTATGCAGACACAATAATGTTATCATTTAAAAAAACTTGCACTATGAAGCACCATTTTCTAATACGTGTTAACATCTAATGAACAGCAACAATGCATAAAAAGTTAAGTTTTCAGTTGAAAATGCACCCCAAAACTAACACAATTTACACACAAATCAAATCTAACAACTAAATTTTACTCTACCTAAAATCAATATTTGATCAAATGAATATATTTAGAAAGTATAGCATTATAGCATAGAAAAAAAGCATTCATGCATCCTTCATCCATAGTAAATATACAGATTTTTGGTATAACCCTGGGTATTGGCATACCTGCAGTTGGGGTGTGATAGACGTTGTATGTTGGTGTGGAGGCTCTGGAGCTTTCTCCAGTGGAGTATTGTGGATCTCTGAAGTTCACGATAGACTGCTGGGAGATCGGAATCAAAAAACCTGCGGGGATCAAAGTCTGACGCAAAAATAGAAGTTAGAGTTAAGGCTGAAACTCGTGTGAAACAATTAAATAAAACACCTAAAAACAATTTGAATCATTCCAACATGAGGAATATTGAGGATCAGACAGACAAGGTGCACATGTGTAGTATTCCTGCACATATGAAGTGTAGTAAATAGTATTTCTACCTCTGCATGTATGGGTCCAGATGGCAGGACCATGTCCTGAACGCTGAGCTTTTGGGCCTGTGATAGTGGTGGTCTGACAGGCGTCAGTCCGGCCTCACTGTCTGAGGTCTGAACCTTCTCCTTCTCCTTCTCCTCCAGGAAGGTCTCCACACTGTGCTCCAGAGGCGCTGTGCTGGTGATTAGTGAGGCAGGCTGGCTCTCAGAGGGTTTGGGGAACTCCAGGTGCAGGGCTCTTGGGGAAGGCCGGCTGGAGGCAAAAGAGCCTCTATGGGCCTTGAGACGAGCTTGCAGAATCTCACACAGCTTTGGTGAATCACTCTTTAAAGGAAACACACCAGAGGGTTAAAACTGTTACTCCATGTACTGTAAGCACATAAACTGCAGATACTGAGCAATTCATTTAAGACAATTCAGACTTAAAATGCCAGTTCAAACATTTAATATAGATATATTTAGTTTAATATGTCTGTAATAACTGTTCTTTTTCTTCTTATTATATTTACCTACACACTTTTACTAAACATTTTAATACATATATATATATATATATATATATAGTTTTTCAAATGAGTTTCATAGATATGGTAATTCATTGAATTGTTTGGATTATAAAATATAAATATGACAATCAAATATGTTAAACAAATATTAGCAAATATTTAAAATGTAAAATTGTTTATGCAAAACTAACCTGAATGTTTTAGCTGAATGCATGTTTTATTTATTTGCACATTTAATTAAATGTAAAAAAAAAATGCAATCATCTAAAACAAAATTTTGTATAAGTTATTAAATATAACAAATAAATATTGGTTCAGATTTTTTTTTAACCTATATAATCTATAATTTACCATGCCCTATATTCTTCACATAACCTCACCTTTGGCTCAATCCGCTGCAGTTTAGATGGACTTCCTGCTAAGCTCTTTTCTCCACATGCTCGTTTAAGGGTTGAGGGACTTGTCGGCTCTTTACCATGTGATGATGGTTGGTTGGTTTGGTTACTGCTTGCTGTGGCAGCTGGTGATGTCTTTGTGTTTGCATTTCCTGGGCTCTCAAATGTCATTGAACGGACTGCTAGGCTAGTGGGCTGTGGTCTGAGAGAAGTGGGTTGCATGTAAACAGCATATGTCCCGCCTGCCTGCTGCTGGGGTATAAGAACTGGGATGATCGGGGAGCACTTGGTAGAAAGGTAAGGAATCGCCCCTGCGGGAAGAACTGGGATTTGCATTCGCAAAGGCCCATGAGACTGATGATTGCTAGCAGACGTGGATTCAGGTAGTTCAGATACTTGTGAAGTGCTTCCATTCAGAACATCTGTCACCTCATTCTTAGACTGAACCCGATGGCCCCTGGAAGACAAATCATAGGTGTTATATCCAAAATGAGTGGTTCATTCTCTTTTTTTGTTCAAAGGAACACAAAAAGTTTACTTACGTTGATTGTTCATCTAGTTGCTTTTTGCAGATAGCAGCCAGGTGAGCCATTTTGTTTGTGTAGAATTCACTGTTTGCAGATTCACCTATAAAATAAAATGGAAAATTAGTTTTAGTAGTATTTTTTGCTAAATTTGCGTTCAAAAGTTCAAATAAATCTCAATCTGCTAAATTAATTTCAAAGCATTTATTTTATCAAACGTACAGTAAAAACAGAAATATTACAATTTCAATCACAATTTCAAATAACTGCTTTGTATTTTAATATGTTTCTTAAAGTATAATTTATTCCTGTGATGGCAAAGAATTTTCAGCAATTACTCCAGTCTTGGACTTCACATATTCTATGTCAGGCTTTAAATTGCAAGCAACACAAAGGGCCCCAAAGATCATTTTGTTTGTGTGTGGTCAGATTTCAAAAAGGCAATCTCAAGCTGGAAGACAGAAGTGAAGCTGGTACTATTAATAACGACTATCCTAAAGCATGAAAAGCATCATCAGAATAGTCCATCTGCCATCAGTGATTCAACCATTACTTTATGGAGCAACGAGAATAGTTCTTTTATGCGAATAAAACAAAAATAGAGACTCGTCGCTTCATAACGTTACGGATAGACTACTGATGGCAGATGGACTATTCTGACGATGTTTTTCACACTTTTCTGGACCTTGACACTGTTGTTTACTTGGCAGTCAATGGGACAGTCACAAGCCTCCCGGTTTTCATCCAAAATATCTTAAATTGTGTTCCGAAGACGAACAAAGCTTTGGGTTTGGAATGACATGAGGGGAAAGTGATTAATGACAAAATGTTCATTTTGGGGTGGAATATCCCTTTAAAGTAGAAAACCCCCACAGAAAACAAGATCATTAGTTGGTTGCTTTCTTATGATGAATAAACAATTATGGCTCACCTGTCATTTTAACTGGACTAGAAGGAGCAGAGTTGATTTTTCTGCGGTCATCTTGTATGCTCTTGACCAGCTTTACTAAGGAATGATGTCGAGTAAAACCTCGCTTTGTTCCGGGTGAGGAGAAGAGATTTTTGGCACAGTTGTCAACAGAGGAACGGGACTCCAGAGGCCGTGATGCTGCTGTCGAAGGTGAGGTCCCCAGATCTATAAAACAAACAGAAGGAATAATAACACATGATATAAGAAGTGAGCATACACACACATCTTAAAATAAACATGATATATAGGATTATGAGCAATTTCCTGTGAAATATGCTAGACTTACCCTTTGGAGATGGTAAGTCTTCTGGCCCAGTCCACTTGAAAGCAGGCTTTCTTCCTCTATCCTCGGTCACATGCACTTTCTTTATCAGCTCTAGGCTGCTTAAAACATTTGCAATGTCATAAAGTCTGCGGATCTTAGCTGCCAACAAAAAAGAGAGCATAGAAAAGATAATTAATTCCACCTTCACTGAGCAGACAGTTAAAATACAGACAAGTTTTAGACTCAAGCATTAAAAAAATAGATTTTTTGTTTTGTTTGTTTTTTTAAGCAGGTTTTACTGGATGAGTACACTTGATAATGCACTTTTTGCAAGATTCCTATCTGTCCGCTGAAATGGAAAACATCTGTGCCATCCACTTTAATAATGATTCACAGTGCTTTTTATATGCACGATGAGAACAGCAGCACTCACTTTTAAACTTGTTTTTGTCCTGATCCACAACGTGATCTTCACCGATGAGGATCTTGGCAGCTATTTCGAGACTGACCACAGGAGGGCTGGACACCAGGAACAACATGACGAACTTCTGACTCATCACTCTCAGAGATTTGTCTTTACGACTGCTGGCCGAAGCTGCAGATAAAAACAATGGGTCTCAAATCTGCGTACAAATATTTCCTGAACAGATCATGATTCACCAACAACTTTTGTACTAAAATGTATTCTACATTTACAAAAATAAATAACACAGGAACAAACTGAAATC
Source organism: Carassius carassius (assembly GCF_963082965.1). Taxonomy (NCBI): domain Eukaryota; kingdom Metazoa; phylum Chordata; class Actinopteri; order Cypriniformes; family Cyprinidae; genus Carassius; species Carassius carassius. The sequence continues at coordinate 6,005,282 of NC_081757.1, read as the reverse complement.
ACATGTATGAAAAAAATCACATATACTACTGTTAGGATTAACTTTCATACATGAATATTTCATGATATTCAGGGATCAATAAGAGAGGCTGTATTATACAGAATGACCTGCGAGGTTTCTCTGCATAAAAATACATTTTCAAGTTTTTTATCATCTGACATTCACTGCAGTTATATTTCAAAGTTACTGAAATTAACAAAAAAGCATGTTTTTCTCTTTCAAGAATGTTTTCCCCCCAGACTTGAATGAAAACTCTATAACATTAGAATGAAATTAAGAACAAATTTTTGTTTATGCACATGTAGTGAGTAAATTTTTTCATGAGAATTTCTTGTTTTACAAATATGAAATGATCGCTCGACACATTTAATGATAAATGAAACCTAACGTCCTTCTATTAGGCATACATAAAATAATACAGTATTGCCTTAAGCAGATGGTCGTACATTATGTTACCTGCTTTAGGATCTGCTCCCGAAAGCTCTGCTCCATCAATATCAAAACCTGATGTTTCTTCATTCTCCTTCTCCTCTCCATCCGAGTCAAACTCTCTCTCTTCTCGCTCTAGGCTTCTATGACGGATCTGCTGCATCAGCTGGTCGTAGCGGTTCTCTTTGCCAGCCCGTTTCAGCATGGCGAGTGTCTGTGCAAGTTTCACTCGGCCATGCCACGTGTAGCGGTTCTTAGCCAGTCGGCTGACCATGTTTAGGCTCTCGAGAACATTCATGATGTCGTAGATGCGACGCCGCTCCACATCTGAGAGGTTAGTGAGAATGGAAGCGATCAGGATTTATGAAACACATCATTTGGTAACAGAAATAAGTAGTGTTGTTTGACCATTGAGCAACTTACTTAGCTCTGTCGCCACATCGTCAAGGCTGATGTCGTTGTTTAACGCAGGATTGGGGTAGTTCGGGTACCTTGCGAGAAATTTGTAACACAGCAAACCCAGGCTTTTGTCTTTACGGCTTGTCTGGAGCTTTTCTACTTCTTCCCCTTGTTCAGGCTCCTGCGTGGCACAACAATAGAAAAAACACACACATATATATAAATTTTTTTTTTGCCAATACCGACAGTAAATCTACAAATAGTGGGAGATGCATACATACCTCTATTGATACCTGGGAGTTTTCTGATTCGCCGCAGTCTACGGCTCGCTCTTTCTCGCGGTTGCGAATCTCAGGACTGGCCGCACTGATGAGCATCTTCAGGTTGGAGGTTGGTGTCCAGGGATCGCTTGATGGTGCCTCGAGGCCCTTAGTAGGTGTAGTGAGGGGCCCCATGTTCTTATGGCTCTCCAGTAATGCAGCTTCTGAAGCCTTACTCAAGTTTTTTAGTGGTGTTTGTGGCTCCACAAAAACATGCCCCTATTTGATAGAAAAGAAACATTAGGTCTTATTGATCACGATCATGCTGTTTTTCAAGAAATGCTTCTAAAGCAGTTTCCTAAACCTTTTACTACAAATCTGGCCAAAAGCCAAAGTAATTGTTCTATTATATCCAACTATATTATATCAAGACATTTCAATTCTTTATATTTCAATGCGAACATTTAAAATGTTAACGCAGAAAGATAAATTACTAATGATGATATGGTTCAGAGGTTTATTAATTTCTTCCTATTATTTCCTTCTCTTGTGATATATGACAAGACAAATCAAAGGTCAACACAGACCAACTTTGTCCTGGAGGCCCTTGTTTGGGCGTCTTTTCTCTAGTGTATGGCAAGTTAACTTTATAGATTCCTCAAATCACTCTTTTGTGATTTTGAAGCCACAATATTTATAACTGACCTTGTCATTTTCTGATCTTTCCCTGAACGGACTTCTTAAAGGTGTCCTGGTTAGCTTTTGACCTTCTGATAATGTACTGGACATTTTCCACCTAAAGAAAAGAACACACGATTCGACGCTTAAAATAATCAACGTTCACTTAATATTATTTACATTTCATAAAGAAGTCCTACCGTTTCTTTACAGCATTATACATTCTTGGAGACAACATTTTGAATACTAGTCCGGGTATAACGTTCAGTAATTTCTTGCCGAGCTAAAATTGATTTTTTAAACTTAACAGATGTCAATCAATGTACATATATTAAAAATTATTATGATTTAAAATTTGTGTTTTGTTTTTTGCGCTTAGCAATAACTGACAAGCGTTCCATCGAATGGTCACGGAGAACTCGTACGAAAACACGCCCCCAACTGACAGCAGCCAATAAGTGTGGCGCGGAGAGGCGGGACTTTACTCGTCCCGCGCGCCTCCACACTTTTGAAATCTTGGCGCGGAATCTCGCCGATTGCAAAAGATTTAATCCGGAAGTTATTAACTTTAATACAATTTAAGAGAATTTGTTTAGCTGCCCGATGCTCGTACGCCTTGGATAACTCAAACAATCTATGTAAACTGTTTTTAAAACTACCAGTATAACGTTACCAGCAGAGGTGACGTAGCTAATAACTCAGCCGCTTACGTGCTGTATAATACGTTTATTTAGTATAAAGTGCATAATTATCGCCCAGGAACTAATTATATAAATATACGTAACGTTACGAACTACGATCAAGACTGTAGGCATGTTGGCTACTAAACTATCGGTTTCACAGTTAGCGCGGGTTCAAACCTACCAAGAGCCGCCAGTCTGGCTTGTGTCCTAAATGTATGATATTGAATTAAATTAACGTACCTATTATATTATAGGGACAAATATAATCTGTCTATAAACTAAAGTGGATATGTTAAGACAAAACGAGCCCGACACCAGCTAATTTAGCCCGCAAGCTTACAGCCAGCCACATAACATTACACCTCTGCCCAGTCTACATAGTGCAAAACTATGAAAACAAGATAAAATATAAATGCTACTCACCCAAAAAGAGAAGTATAACGTTACCACTTTCACATACTACTCGACATCCCATAAATCCGTAGTAAATACTATACAGGTTGGTATCTAATGTTACTTATACAGTTCCAGGTCTCTAATAATAACGTTACCGGATCCAACGCTTCTGTAAATTAGCACTTAATAATTTAAAGTCGTATTAAAGTAACCGAAAGAAAAAACAAAACCGCTTTTGATGCATAGCGGAGGATAAGTTTTATGTAGCTGTTTCCTAGCGAGTAAAAAAGTTTATTTGATCAGTCTGACCATTTGTCCCGCCTAGATACTGGACACAGCGCGCAACAGTCCGCTCCGCCTCCGCTCGCCTCTCCGCCAATCACAGCGGAGGAACCAGACTGGGGCGGAGTCAGACTTCCGCTGTTGCGACCACACCAGGTCACGGGGGTAAAACCATAGACATCATATAGGTAGACGCCCCATCGAACGCTACTGCCTATTGGCACGAACGAGCCGTGGAGCCGCCATCTTGAACCGGTCGCCAGCTCCACTCAGTGTAACTTGTTTGTGAAGTGAAGTGAAGTGACATTCAGCCAAGTATGGTAACCCATACTCAGAATTTTTGCTCTGCATTTAACCCATCCGAAATGCACACACACAGAGCAGTGAACACACACACACACTGTGAACACACACCCGGAGCAGTGGGCAGCCATTTATGCTGCGGCGCCCCGGGAGCAGTTGGGGGTTCGATGCCTTGCTCAAGGGCACCGTGGTATTGAAGGTGGAGAGAGAACTGTACATGCACTCCCCCCACCCACAATTCCTGCCGGCCCGGGACTCGAACTCACAACCTTTTGATTGGGAGTCCGACTCTCTAACCATTAGGCCACGACTTCCCCATTTGCCAGGTGCAATGAGCTGTCAACTCATTAAATTAATCATATCTCACTGAATACCTAACTGATTTTGACGCGGGTTTTTTTGCTGCAAAGTTCATTCATGCAGCTATGACACAGGACACATGGTTCAGCGTATTTTAATATTCATAATAGGCTTTACAGTTACATATTATATTCTGATATAAGTGACCAGACGCCCAAAATCTAAATATGTGAGGTAGAATATTTATAAATCACACACTATAAATATGATAAAGAAGCAGAAACAGATAGTTGCAGTAAAATAAGATATTTTAATCAATTATAATTTGTGACATATACACTCTCTCTCTGGTTCTCTCTCTCTCACACACACACACACACACTCTTCTCCCTCCCTTCCTCCCTCTCTCCATCACACACACACACACACACACACTCTTCTCCCTCCCTCCCTCCCTCTCTCTCCATCTCACACACACACACACACACACACACACACAAATACACTTCTCCCTCCCTCCCTCTCTCTCCATCTCACACACACACTCTCTCTCTTCTGTGACTGTTGACACCTTAGGAGCTTGTATTGCTGAAGCCTGGCGGATCAACCTCTCTGCAGCTCTCAGCACCTTATAATAAGAATACAAATACATATTTATATAGCGCTTTACACAGTACTCAAATACACTTTACAGAACAGAGAAAATATGAACAAAGCAACCCTAATATACATTACTTCCTGATATCACGTGCGCAAACACAAATAACAGTTATTATGTTCTGTCGAACAATGTATGTATTAACTTAAGATTGGATTGTGTTGGTAATAGGCACTTAACGTTACCTAACGCTAAAAGTGAGTTTCCTGCATCTAACAAGTGCTTTTTCGAACTTCTTTCTGATCTGAATAGTAATAGTAAGTTATTTGGGAAACACTTGAGTTGAGGGAGGTAACGTTACATAGTCTAACTAACGTTAGCTAGCTACGATTTCAGTACGCTATCAAAGATCCTTGCTCCTTCTCAATTATCTGGATTTAAGGACAAACTACAACCAATAGTACAATAGTAATGTTAAAGCCGTACTTGCGATGGTCCGCCGATTAGAACAGGAAAACGCTGCACAGTGCTCTTGTATCTTAACTGCTGCTACGCAACGAAACTAGGAGTACGACCGGTTCAAGATGGCGGCCGCAAATCTCGTCGCCCAGCGGCCAATAGGGCGTCTACTTATATGATGTCTATGGGTAAAACCCAAAACCCCAGTGAACCGTGCTGTTGCGTGGTCCAAGACACGTCACAGTAAAACAGCAATTTGTCGACTTCCTTATTTCAGAAGAATAAAATGTGTTTTGACAGGGATTTGGTTTGACTGAAAGTTTATTAAATGTATTCTATATACAAAAGTAATGTAAATTATAGCCTATTAAAATGAGATGTTTTGAGCTCTTAAAAACATCCAATGTGTATACATTGGCGCTCTTTTCATGTTTGTGAAAGAATATTCTTATACTCACCAAGTCTGTATTTATTTGTTTAAAAACGCAGTCAAAAAATATTATTATAATCGAAAAGTTTTCTATTTGATTGTATTTTAAAATTTAATGTAAAGCTGAATTTTCACCAGTCTTCAGTGTCACATTTTAATATGCTGATTTGGTGCTCAAGAATGTATGTACTGTATGTATGTATTTGTTTATATTTAAAGCACAATAAATAAATAAATAACGTTGTTACCCCCTTTCCCCCAAGATTATTTGATAAAAAATTCAAAAGAACATTTATTTGAAATATACATTTTCTGTAATAATATTGTCACATTTAACCAATTTAGCCCATCCTTGCTCAATGCTTTATTTTTTATTTATTTTTATAATTTATCTTACATACCCCAAACTTTTGAATGCTAAGTATATTATGGTTTCCATACAAAATGTATAGCCGCTCAACTGTTTTCAACATTGATGATAATAAATGTTTTTGGGCATCAAATCAGCACATTAGAATGATTTCTGAGGCATCATGTGAATAATAATAAAAGCTTAAACATTAACTTGCACATTTGTAGTTTCCCCCAATCTTTTCTCGCATGGAACTGTTTGAGATATAACTATTAAATATTAAATGAATCTAGCCCCATCGTGTTATTCTTGCTGCCCAGTTCATAGTTTATGTATCAGATGGTCGCTCGCGACACAGCCATTGTCTGCCGCTGGGTGCCGCTGTGCGTATTCGCTGTGGAGGTTTCCATGGAGACGGTCGCCGGTATGAAGCGGCGAGAACAGAGCAGTGTGCGCGGAATGACGTCATGTGACGGATCGGTCCCGCGTGCACTCACTCAGTGCTGCTCCGCTCCGCATCCCTCAGCGGACTCTCTGCGCTCTTGTTTGGGTGAGTTATCTCTTTTATTTTCTGCCTATAGTCATTAAAAAAGCGCTTCGGAGTTAAATATTATTTATCGCATCTAATCTATAAGAGTTGCGTTATGAACTGTTTTTCAGTGTTATATTTATATATTGAATCTCGTAAGAACCAAAGGATTTCGACTACAATGCGAGTGTTATGAAGGAGGGGCTGCATGGCAGAGATATGATTAACTTACTTAAATCGAGAGTTTCTGTCCACATTCATGCATATAAAATGCCAAAAGCCGGAGAAATGTTTCAAAGTATTTTAAAAAAAATCTTCAGATGGTTATTTGTTTGTGTGTATTTTTTAATCGTAATCAAACTTGCACAATATGTCAACTGCAGAATTTGTATTTTAAGGAGAAAAGTTTATTGAGGGCAACGCTTTTTTTTTTCTTTTTTCTTTTTTTGATGTTTAATGATGAATTGTGATATATTATACTATTATGTAATTATAATTAATAATTATCAATGTATGCAATTACCCTTGTTTGGCAGCATCTCAGTCTTTCTCATTAAAGTTGTAAATATAATGCACTATCATATATATATCTGACAATATGACATATTGCTTGTGCTGTATTTAGTTAATGTTAAGTTACTTTTGAAATGTACGTTATTTTGCCCTCACTTTGTCATTTTGTTATTTGAATAAGATGAAATTGGCTTTGTTTTGTTTCCTTCTGATCCACGTGCACCTGTTTATGTAAAGAAGACCAATCCTGGAGCAAAAGTACCATCTCTGGATTTGTGCTTTTTGAGGATTTTACAAGACCCTATTGTGATGTAAAGCTGCAAGAACATGCCGCTGTGTCATATGAAAGTTTCCAGATCATCAGGAAAACGAATTTGTGAATACAGAAATGTGTAATTATGAAGTTGGGGTCGCTGGACACAGGGGCCCTTCCCCCCGTCTCGATGCCTGTCACAGAGCAGCCATGCTGGGCTTCATCTGAAGGGATGCACCATGGTGTGATCACACGTCTGTCTTACCCCAGCCTCAATGAATCGCACGAATGAATGTACATTACTGTGGCAAAGGGAATTAGCTCAGTTGCATAGGGACTTTGGATTTGGGAATACCGGAACCAGTCGGAGAGCGTTGGATTTTTATTTGAAGAAGTGCAGCGGATTCTTCAAGGAGTGTTTTTGGAAGATGTCTGAGAAAGGAGCCGAGGCGTCTACATCTACAAAGCGGAAGCAGGTGATTCATGGTCTGGAAGATCAGAAAAAGGTTAGTGCTTTGATTTGAGATGGTAGATAGCATCATATTTTATGTATAACTACAGTGGGTTTTTTTTTTTTTTTGGTGCTTGATCTTTACCTAAACACCCCTAATTTGTGTCTGTATTTAATTCTTCAATCTTTTTTTTTTATGCTTAAGTAGAAACTTGGAACACTTTCACCTTGGCCATGCTGCACATTATCCAGTGATTTATGGTCAGCTGAGGCCATGCACGTCCCTTGGCATATGGCCCAATAGCATAGCACCAGGTGCATTGGCCACTTAATTGACTTGTGCTGAGATTTGTGTGTCTAGTTTATGACTGCTTGCAAATGCATGTGCTGACCACAAAGCTTGTGGATAATTTTAGACTTTATAGCAGTGAAACATGAGAAAAAGAATGCCAGAGACTTGGTGTTAATGTAAGAGAGTGATTTGCTTAGGTTAGTTTAATTTGAAAGCAAACCCAAAGCCTCTCAATGCAGATTATCACTCATGCAAGTTTTATAAGAAAATAAACAACTAGTAATGCAGAATGCCTTTAGGGCAGGCATCACAAACAGGCTTTCTTTGCATCCGATCCAGTTTCAGGCACATTCTGCTCTCAAGAGCCGAACTAATTGGCTTAGAGATTCCTCAAGGCCCATGTTTCACTTCCGTCTTTGGGAATCTGATTTTACATGTAAACGGATACCCATTTGCTTGCCTGTCCAAGTATGACATGTTTTGCTTGGTGTAAATCCTAGCGTGAAGCAAGTAGATGTGGCTTGGGCTTCCTGGTTGCCCAGCTGGATCCATCAGGGGCATTTCGGTTTCTCGTCCAAACTTAAAAGATAGTATTGGAGGACTATTAAAATATACAGACTCATTTTGCTAAAATGTTTGGTGGATGGGCTTTTTTCCATCATCCTCTTTGGTTTGAGTCAATTAGAGATGCAAAATTGTTCACCTGGGATTCTAGTACAACATGAATTAATTAAAGTAGAAAAATGCACAGCTGCTGTTTTCCAATTTTCCAGCATGGTGAACTCTTGTTAGGACACTACGGCTTCGCTAAGACGAACACACATTGTGACATAAAGAAGATTGTTGGCATAAAAGCCAAAATGTAAGTACCTAATTCCATATTCAAGTTATCAAAAGGATGATATGAATCGGTAATTTGTTCAGTTTGAACATGACACTGTTTTCTGTATGCACAATTGTCTCTGTCTAACAAAACTGGTGGTTTTAAAAAGGTCTATGCGTCTGCTATGGTCCATTGTTTGTGGAATAACAGGGGTCTCCCTGGATCTGACGCTAGGTGTTTCCCAATTACCTCATGCTATATAGATTGTCCTGAGAGAGCTGCTCCTGCTTTGGTTAATTGGATTTTCTCCCACTATTCGGCCTGATTTTTTGATAACGTGTGTTCATCAAATGACATTTCCTGGGAGAGATGCAGGTAACGCACTTCATTGTGGAATTGCTCATGGATGTGAAGCTTACATCATTTTTTTTCCAGTCTGAAGCTATGAATTTTAGATTAAGGCCTGGTAATGACAAAGAGCCAGTGAACTCCTGTTCTCTGTTCATTGACAGCAGGAAGTGTGAATCAATGAAGATGCTGAATAAAACATTAACGAAATAGATATAACTGAAAAAGCAGTCACTTATATTGAGTAGAATCTCCGAATGTTGCGTTGCTTTGTTTAGCTTCAGGAGAAACTAAAGTGCCTTCTGCATGTTTTCTGCTACCATCAATGTAAAAACACTGTAGAAGGTTTCTTAATGGATAGCTATATTTGGTAGCATTTACACTCCATTCTGTCATCATCATTTACGTTCCAGATTAGTTGGAGTTTTATTCATTAATATGGTTAACCAAACATTTGACAGTAGCCATTTACATCCATAGTACACAAAAAATGTACTATTGAAGTCAATGGCTACTGTGAACTTTGGGTGAGTAATGAGGACAGAATTAAAAACAATTCTGGTGAACTATGCTATATTAACCTCTATGTTTAAATCATTTAATTAAAGTTTGGCAAATGGCTATAGTAAGAAGCTTGTTTTTTAGTAAAATCTATGGAAAAATGGTTGCCTTTAATATTATCGGTGTATGATTTAAGTTTGCTGTATTTTTAGAGTACAATCATGTTTTTGTGTTATGTAAATCTTTGATGATTTGAAAAGAAACGACACTGTCTACTTTTTTTGATGTACCATATGTACCACAGTCTTTCTAATGAATCTTTTAATCTTACATTTGAGGTTACTGAAATGCCATTAGAAAACTTTAAAACGTACTAAAGACGTAACATATGCAAAAGAATATGTATTTTTAAGACCCCCATGCCTTTGGCCTTGCTTTTTACATTAGCCAAGCTAAATAACAGCTCATGCTTTAATGTATTAATACTTGCCTACTTTTTATTTTTCCTCTTACTTATATTTCTTAATTTAAAAAGCAAAAGAAACATTCTCAGTGAAATTACAGTTTTTTTTTTAAATCTCAGGTTCATCTTTTGCTTGTTTTATCAACCACTGAAACTTAACTTGACTTGCTGACTGCTGAAGAACCTGAGCTCTTTTCATAAGGGATGGTTAGTTACTAACACAAACAGACAGTTTTTAGTAACATGTTTTATTCTATTCACCATTTCTGCCCTGTTGATTTGTATCTTCCTCTTGGTTGACATGGCTACTGTGTCAGTAGTGTATATTAGAGGCCACACACAGTGGAAACAGACAGAGCCTACAAGTGCTATTATATTTCCTTCAGTATTTTGCCTGAAGACACAGTATAATATCTCACATCTTATTAAAAGGAACAAACTGTTATTTATACATGTTGTGAGATGTTAAAGGGGTCATAAGACATTGCTAAAAAGAACATTATTTTGTGTATTTGGTGTAATGAAATGTGCTCATGCAGTTTAAGGTTAAAAAAACAAATTATTTTCCACATAATATACATTATTGTTTCTCCTCTATGCCCCACCTTTCTGAAACGCGGTGATTTTTACAAAGCTCCACGGTCTGAAAAGGCGAGGTGTGCTCTGATTGGCCAGCAATCCAGTGCGTTGTGATTGGCCGAATGCCTCAACCATGTGACTCAGTCCAGCTGCTCGTGCTCATCCCATCATCGGTTCTCTTAAGCAGTTCAGTCATTAGGGCCTTTCGCAATGCCGGAACCTTTTCATAGTACCAGAACTAATTGTGGAACTACCCACTTTTGGGCGGAACTAGGTTTTAATACTGTACTGCCTTTTTTGAGAACCAAATTGGCTCCTACTCCGGAGCAGGGACTAACCAGCACAACTGTTACTAACCGTGATGTAAGTAGACACTGATTGGCCAGACACGTTCGATTTAAAATGATTTAAAATGATTTAAAATGCCGTATAACATGCTGTAAACATTGTGTCAACTTATTTCACTAGTATGATGAACAGCAATAAATGTACGGATGCTGAAGTGCAGGCTCTTGTAGCAAATGTAGCATTGCCAGTTGTCGTTGGAGATTCTTAGTCCTCCTTTCCATTCTTTCAATTGCTTTACGTATACGTCGACATTCCATGTCCATTATTGTGAAACCCGCGAGACACAACAAAAACACAGCTCCAATCACAGCATCCTCCATCTTCCTGTTGTTAACGTTGTTCTTCTTTGTTAACGCTGTTAACAATTGACATCGCTGTTGACTGGCTTACGTCACTTACTAGTACACACGGTCGGTGCGAATGCAACCCTTTAAATGGTACTGGGAAATATTTTGTGCAAAATCGTCCCAGTACTTTAGTACTGTACATCTCGTTCTGGAACTAAAGGGGTGCGTGTTTAAATACAGCTTAACCACTGATTTGTAGTTGTGTCCTCTTTTGGAAGGCCAAACAAAGTAGTTTTGCTTTCACAATTAAACACACAGCATCTCCACAGGTGAAGCAGGTGCAACAGCAAGAATCAAAGTTACACCTTTCTTTGCATTTCTTTGCAAACATTTCCCACATGACGTAGAGATGTGTGGACGTGTTTAAACAAGCCACTTTAGGGGGGAGTGGTTGACTCTTAACATTTATAAAGAATATCTCTTTGGATTTGAGACTTTAGTCTTTGCAGCTTTGCAGATCTTCTTTATCTTCTCAAAAATTTAAATCGCATCATATGACCCCTTTAACATGTCGAAAAGTGATTAATGCATTTTTAATTGTATTTCAGTTGCAATCTCTTTGAAATGAGAGGTCTAAATCAGGGCAAAAGCTTTGACAAAGATCAGCAGTTGCATGTGATTTTCTGTCAAGAGAAACTGTTTCTCCTGAAACATGTTTGAAGAGATTTCCTGTGCTATTGGGAATGGAGTGACGCTAATTGTAAATCAAACTGTTTGGCTGTGACATCTTGGACATCAGATAGCTCTCATTAGGATGAGAAGCCTGTGTGTTTTTGTGCTTGAGCTGAGAGACTGTTTGTTTTGATCGTCTTAATTTTATGTCATATGGTGTGAAGTGTTGAAGTGTTAAAGTGCATGTGTGTTTTGACTTATTAAGGCCACTGCCTTTGATATTGATACTCTTTGGGATCATTTTGACAGTAAAGAGAGAATGACGGCATACTCTAAAATTTGTTATGCCATGTAACCATTAATATAATCTCTCATCCACTGATGTAATGACCATGTATTTTATTTATACAGGCCCATTTACGCTGTGAACAATTTTGTTAAATATGAATATCATTGATATTAGTAGAGAGAGAGTATTGGCTAGAATAAAATTGTCTGTTAATAGCATGAATGTGTCATGATTAATCTAATGCTTTCCAATTTGTCCTTAAAATGCAAATAAATACATAAATAAATAAATATCACCTTTTTGTTTTCTCCTGGAATACATGTTGGTTTTGCATGGTGTTATATTGTATTGCATAATTGTGCAAGTTATACCGCCTTCCTCACTGTTCTGTAATTATTTAAGTGTATTGGCAGTAATGTTCTTGCTGTTACAGTTTTAACTGGAGTGCTAAAACTGCATCAAAGACACTAATTGTAATTTTGAACAGTATATGTCTGTGCACCTTCATTTAGTAATGTTGGCTTCCTTCCAAGAGATGCAAAGAGAGCGAGAGAGACCGCTGACAGCCTTGATTGATCATTTGCCACTGGCCCATTCTAGAAATATCTGAGTCTAATTGAACATAATATCAGTGTGGCAGGAAAGCTCATTGAAAAATGACTGTCACAGCCTCTTTATTTACAGCCAGCCATTATTACTGTAATCAGGTTTTCCTCCCCTTCCCCCCGCCAGAGTTTCTCCATGGAGATAAGAAGAAGAGTGTTCTTGGCTCTCTCTTTTTACACCTCTTTGACAATTCATCTCAATAACTCCTGCGAGGAACTGCTCATCCGTTGAGGAAGGTCTCACTCTCTGCCGGCAGAGATCTGAGAGGAGACATAAGGTTTCTGATGGATGATGACAGTACAGGCCACTGTATTATGATCAGAGCACTGGATAGTAGTGCAATGGTTTGTATGGTATTGTAGTGAATTTTTGTATAGTATAGTAGGAGATTGTTTAGTAATATACTACAGTTTATTGTATAATATAGCATAGCTTAGTTCAGTCATATTATAGAGTTGTAAAGTACAGCACAGTGAACTATATTAACCCCCACATCAGAAATTTGTGGGAATTTCTTTTGATGATTGGTGCAAATTAGAATTTAATTTCAGCTGATTTTAAAAAGTAGATCAATTTAGATCAAAAAATTGATCAAAAGCAGCAATTTGCTGCTGATTAACGAGCCTGTAACATTAAATGCACTTACTGTGTAACATTAATTTGTCAAAGGGTTTTCATTGATGTAACTGCATATGTAAGGGTTTGGTCCAACTTTGCATCAGCTTCATCCACTAAGAGTAGTCAAGTTTATTTCAATATAATAAGAGCAAAACAGCAGTCTCGTGAATTTATCAATTGGTAAACTGAATTCATAATATCAAAGGTTTACCAGTTGGTGAAATTATGATGAATTGGTAAAACTGATTTGGTGAATAGGTCAAACTGTGGTTGTTTTAACTAGGAATAATTTGTAGCTTTTAGAAATAAGTAGGTTATTGTTTTGCATGGATTTAGGGGAAATATAGTCCACATTTTTGGCTTTACAGTTGAAGTGGTTCACCCCATGAGTGCCAATGCTATTGTGTAGCATTTCAATAACGCTATATATTTTCTTGGATTTTGCAGATAAAGCAAATGACTCTCAAAGCTTTTTATATTCATCATATTCTGTGTGGTGGTTAGTTTACAGCAGTGATAGAACTAAACTTTTCCAAACGATAAGTTCCAAGGGCAATTGATTTCCAAGGGCATTTTTAAACCTTATTAATATATTCACAATCTTTGAAGTCAAATTATTGAATTTAACCAATAAATTAAATTAGAATAATAAAACAGTGTAAGTTTATTTAAATTTTGGAACCTTTTTTTTTTTGTTGACAAAATTTAGCAAAATCTACTGACATTATTGTCTAAAATGTAACTCACAATATTAACAACTTGTTTACTGAACTGTTTTATAAAATCAGAATCATTTTTGGGAAAAACCACACTCTTGCACGTGTGATATTGCTTAACTATCATTTGATAAAGACAAAAAACCTCATGCGGGGGCATTTTTGTCTTGAAATCAGTGGAGTAGACCCTTCATTCTGGTCTGTTGGATTCTCCGTGAACAATGTCAATGCAGGGAAAGTGTTTTTGTTGGTCAGTGCAGGTGGCACTGATGAGCCGTTGAATGTGATGGAGGATGGAGAGTGGAAAAACCAGCTTCTGACTCTCTGAGGCCCCGAAGCACCATCTGTCAGTCCCCTCTTCGTCCTCACGGAGTGACGGGTGGGAGGGGACAGGTGGTCAGGCCCAGTTGGAAGGTTGAAGCGGAGCATGAGCAGTCTTGTATCTGTAGGTCTCGTCTACGTCTTTTAATTAAACTACACTAGCTCCTAGATCTTGGATGCAACTTACAAGAGTCTCACTATGCTGCTGTAAGCCAATGATTTTGAGCCATCGTTTGGACATAATGGGTACTGAAGTCACATAATGGACTTGACAAGCCGTGCATGTCCTTACAGGATTAATCAGATCATCATATGCCATCTGCATGTCCATAGCTGGCACATTGCAATACCTTTAAGATGGAATTAACTACCACTTTCTGTAGAGAATCCATGAAGAATTGATGAGACATAGTGTGTATGGAATGTGGTTGGGATTACATGCTGTACCTGTCTGGGGTGTCATACACAGAGATAATGCAGTCTTGTAGTGTTTTATACAGATCATTACTATTAGCAGTGTTTGCTAAAACAAGCAACCGCATTTAGAAATTATTAACAATCGCGTAAACTTAACGGTGTCCTGCAACACCTTAGCATCTTTTCTGAGAGTTGATAAACACCATTCATATTTAAGTACATGTTCTGAAGAAAACATATTTTATTAGAATCTTAATAAAAGCTCTGTGTGCAAACAAGAATACAACTATCCTGTAAGTCTGTGATTTCCAACCTGGGGTATGTGAACACTGCCATTTAAAAGTTTGGTGTTCGTAAGATTGATTGATGATGTTTTTTTTATTTAATTTTTTTTATATAGAACTCACCAAAGCTGCATTTATTTGATCAAAAATATGGTAAAATAATAGTATTGTGTAGTATTATTATTAGTACTATTTCTATTTTTATACTAATTTTTTCCCCTTTATTTTAGAAATATATATGCTGTTTTTTTATTTTTTAATATATTTTAAAATGTAATTTGTTTCTGTGACGGCAAATCTGAATTTTCAGTATCCATTACTCCAGTCTTCAATATTCCTTTAGATAACAATCTGATATGCTGAATTGATTTTTAAGTTTCTTATCAATATTAAAATGATGATCATATTTAGTTTTTGAATATTTGTGTGGAAACCATGATCATTTTTCAGCATTATTTGATGAATAGTACGATAAAACGAACAGCATATATTTGAAATAGAAATATTTTGTAACATTATAAATGTCTTTACGCACTTATGCTCAATTTAATGCTGAATAAATGTATAAATTACAATAAAAATCATTGTAACCATAAACTTTTGAATGGTAGTGAATGTCAGGAGATACTTGGACAAATTTTGATTGGCTTTTATTCAGTAAGTCTGTATTGTAATTCATTGTGATTTGTGCTTCAACAGTCTATTCACTTGTGGTTCATAAATCATTCTTGTCAAGCTTTGAAAAAAACAAAACAACAATTGCAGTGCAAAATCTTTATTTTTGCTAAACATCCCTAAAGAATTTCATTTAAGAAGATATTCACTGTCATGTGTCTCTTTAAAAAGGAAGCTACTTTAGTGTGTTTTTACCCACAGTATTGATTTTTTTTTTTGGTTTATAAAATGGATCACTGGAATAATTTTCATAATAATGCTATATGATTTTGTAATATTAGTATGAAGTGCCTTACTGATAGAGTCGTGTAGCTGCGTAGTATAACATATTTTTTATTTGTCCAGTGTGAATAACTAAATACAAAACGAATACTTCGCAAAGAAATCAGTATGAGACCACATCTTAAAACCAAATTGTATTTTCACAGTCCAAAATAGATTATTAGTCCCATAACCTGCTTATGAGATTCCCAATTTTAATTTATTGTACGACCTTTGTGACTGGCGTCCAGGCTCCGGTAAACACAATGTTAATAGTAAATGAGATTTTGTGCACAGAGACAACTAGCCATACGTTCTGTCATTCATCACGGCACATCCGCCCAAACATGCCCGAGGCAAGAGTCGCCTGCTGATCTTGACTAACAGTTCTCCCCACATCAGCACGCGAATGAACTGCCTTCCCAGAGTGCCTGGAAGCTGTTTTTAAGGCTGTTATCTTCAGTCTCTCATGCATGGGGCTGCTTCGCTGCAGATATATGGTACCTGCTTCAGTATTCTCCTTTAAGCCCTCATCCACTTCCCAAACTCTTCCCTAATGTCCCCCCTTGGCTCTGGCACGGCATATGATCTCATCAAAATTCAATTTTACACTCTAGGAGCTTTCCCGCCGATAACGAAGGATAAAGGCGTCTTTTCCCTCTCTAGCCATCTGTAACCTTCAGTGTAAAGCTGGAGAATCCCGTTTCAGCCACCGCTTGGAAGAGCAGTTTGAGCACTGAATCCTAATCGACAAAGCTACAGACAAGCACAGGGACAAATAGGAGTAGAGAGGCGGAGATGGAGAACACGGAAAGGCACTTCAAGGAAAACCTGCAGTTGTTGCTGTAGGTCAGAGCGGCGTGCACGTGTGTCCATGTGTGATGTGACATATGTTGTGTAAAAAATGTCATGCCGCAGTTTCCTTCAGGGCTGGGGGAAAAGGGTTTGCCGAGGTGACGATGAGCAATGGCACAGGCTTCGCTGGCCTTTCTCAAGCCAAATGGAAAAGCGTTGCTCTGCTGTATGAAATCCTTATAGGTTTTCTACATTGTTACAAAAATCGATCCTTGTGCCGGAATATCATAAATCTCCTGCTCTGGTGCTTTTAACAACATTTCCACTCTTGTTCAAAATGGAATGCTTATATTTGAAAGGATAGTTCACAATTCCTTCATCAATTACTCACCCTTATGACTCTTTCTTCATCGGCAGAGCACCAAAGAAGATATTTAGAAGAATCTTTCAATTGTTTTTGTCCATTCAATGAGCAATAACAGTCTTTGTTCACCCGTTGATTGAACAAAAAACACTGAAGCCTTTTCCTCAATAACTTCTTTTTATTCCATAAAGAAATGCGTTGAGATTTGGAATGACATGAGGTTGAGGGAATTGTTAGAGTTTTCATTTTTGAGTGAACTTTTCATTCAATATTGTAAACTCTTAATGTTTACATTTAATTTTTTTGCAGTTTTACCACTTTGTAAATAGGTTAAACAATGTACCATAATTGGTCGTTGGCTGATATTAGATTACCGGTAGTTTTTTTTTAATTTGAACAATATTGGCTGATTTTTGTGCTTTAATTGTGCATGCTCATTTCACATACTTAGATGAGTTTTGCCATCATCTAATCTTTAAAAACACTGTTAAATGTCATTTTCAGTGGGTCTCATAATAAATATACATTTTTAATGCTGTACGTACATTACAGTGTTGTGAAGCCTAAAGTTCACATGTAGCATTTTAGTTTCAATTCAAATCTTTTTTCACTGTCAGTCTTAAATCTTTTATTAAAATAAAGAAAAAATGGTAGAGTAGCATAGGAATTTTGATATGTACCATGTTACTGAATGAATATATATACCAATATTTACCTATATTTTTTCTTTGTTTGTTTAAATGTTACAACATATGTGATGAGCATATACTCTTTTGCAAGCATCTACCCATTTGTAGAATTTTCTGTTTTGCTTTTCTTCGCCATTTCAGATGTTTTCACTCCTATCATCAGTCGTTTATGTGAGCTCCCTCCACCATGTCATCTACAGAGAATGAGGTGGAATGAATCACTGAATGATTTTCCTGTCACCCATTGGCCTCGGTTCTACCTGAGAGACGTGCAGCTTCATAATGCACCTCTGCTGAGGTGGGAGTGTGTGTGTATTTGTGTGAATTTGAATGAGTGGGAACCTTGAGAGGTCGTACCTGAGGGCCAGATACTCATGTTGCAGACGGGCTTGAAAAGCACTCATTGATTCCTGTGTCTAGAATGAGGCATTTATGGGTAAATCCATTAAAATCCTTCAGTTAAAAGCTGTTCCACCAGTGTTCTTGTCCAAGAAAATAAATCTAGAGTAGACATGGGCCTTAAAACATACATTAGATGTTGCAAATGCATATGGATATGTTAAAAGAATATTTCCCCTTAAAATTCAGATTTTGTCTTTATTTCATTTCTTTACTTCATGTCCCTCCAAACCTTCGGCAGAGCACAAAAGAAGATAATGCAGAATGCCTAAAAGTATTTGCTTTTATAATGAAAAGAAAAGAATGAAAAAAAGAAAGAAAGAAAATTGGTTTGTGTGGCTTACTGGTTATCTCAGAGCTTGACTCACCCAGACTGTTCTTGTTCAAGTCAACGTGAAATAAACAATTGGCACTTTAATTTATTTTATTTAGTTTGACCCAGAAAGATTGGTGAAGTAGGGGTAGACTTTTATATATAAACATTTAAAAACATGTTTTGAAAGAATTATATTATTCTCACCAAGGCTGCATTTATCTGTTTAAAACCGAAAAGAAACGATTAAAAAAAATATATATATAAATTGATAAATGTATCTGTTAATTCAATACGTTTTAAAATGTAATATATTCCTGTGATGCAAAGCTGAATTTTCAGCATCATTACTCCAGTCTTCAGTGTCACATGATCCTTCAGAAATCATTCGAATATGCTGATTTGCTGCACAGTTAACATTTCTTCTTATTTTCATTGATGAAAACAGTTGTGCTGCTTAATATTTTTGTGGAAACTGTAATTATTATTATTTTTTTCAAGACTGTTTGATGAATTGAAAGTTCAAAACATTTTTTCGAAATTGAAATCTTTTGTATCACTGTAAATGTTTTACTGTAATTTTATTGTAAAAAAAATACATAAATAAAAATCACACTGAGTTCAAACTGTTGAATGATATAATGCTGATACAATGTCCTTTGTATAGCTGGCTTTGCATGCCTGTCATTATTTCCCGCTAAATATATTTAGTTTCACTATGAAATATGTCACATTCTAGAAGCTAAATGTGTTGTGAATACCGTTTTATTCTGTCTATAATCATAACAGACATTTCGTCAAAAATCAGTCAGGATTATTGCATATAGGCCGTACACATGATCTCGCGAACCTTTGCTTGAACTCAGAGCGTGAGATTGAGTTTTACTTCATAAAGCACCTGTAACCTCTCTAACCTGATCCAAATTCCAGTTGCCTCTTGGCAGGTGTTCCCTGTTCACCTACTTTCATCCAGTCCATTACTCCTATAGAGCATCTGTGCGTGTGTATGTGATCTCCTCTGGCATGCTTCACCCAGAATCCCTCTCCCTGGGGCCTTCTCCCCCACCAAAATCCCATAATTGATGGAATTTCCCTAGATGAGAGCTAGTAACTGGAAGTATCACATATGGAGCAGTCAAAAGACAACACACAGGGGATTAATTAGGTACAGTAACCCCGTACTGCCTTCACATGAGCTCCATTCTATTCTCATTACCTCCATCCCCCAATGGCCTGTAACCCTGCTCTTCATAAAACACACACGTAATCAATATTCACATTCTGCTGCTATTGATTACAGCCTTGAGCGGCTCTGCCCGGTCATTGATGCTGTTGCCTCAAGACCTTTGATTTCCGCCCAACATGTCCACAGTTGGTTTATTCACCATATGGTTTATTGAATTTGATTGTGTATTAGCAGGATACTCATACTCTTGAACAAGTCGAGATTTATAGTTGTTGTGTTCAGGGATAAATGAGTGTTTCTCTGGATTCATGAAGCCAATTTTTCTGCTTTTCCATTTAAATGTTGTTTTGAGTGCTGGTGGGATGAATGCTAATGATTCTAATTAATTGCATATTTGATATGATCTAATTTGTCATAACGTGCACAAACAAAACCATTTGTATTCCACTGGGAAATTGGGAATTAAATGTATTTGTTTCTAATTGATATTACTGTTTTGAGATCTTATGCCATATCTAGAGACCAGAATATTATAGAGATGAGCCATGACCTAGCAACCACCCTGAACACCCTAGCAACTACACAATGTTAAGGGTTTGTGCGGCATGCAGAATTTAAATAAGAATGCCTTTTTAAAATTCCTGAATTTGAATTGAGGTAGCAAACAAGATTTCAGATATGAATGTAATAATAATTATATAGAGAGATATATAGAGATAGATGGATGGATGGATGGATGGATGGATGAATGAATGGATGGATATATAGAGATAGATTGTTGGATAGATGGATGGATATTGGATAAATGGATGGATGGATTTAGGATGGAATGAAGGGATAGATAGATAGATAGATAGATAGATAGATAGATAGATAGATAGATAGATAGATAGATGGATAGATGGATGGATGGATGGATGGATGGATGGATGGATGGATATATAGAGATAGATGGATGGATATTGGATAAATGGATAGAATGGAAGGATAGATAGATAGATAGATAGATAGATAGATAGATAGATAGATAGATAGATAGATAGATAGATAGATAGATAGATAGATAGATAGATAGATAGATAGATAGATAGATAGATAGATAGATTACTCTTCCTTACAAATGCAAAGTAACTCCTTGGAAACCATCCAGTCTTTATCTTTGTTTCTTCAGAAAATGAACAGATCATGTTTTCATATACTGTGGATTCACATGACCTTAATGTTGTTGTGTGGTCAGTGGAGATTTGTTTTATTGACTGCATGTATGATGATGAGTATGCTTTATGTGATATATATGTGTGGGTGTGCATGCGTGGGATGTTGCTTAGGGCGAATGCAAGCACATATATGTTTGCTCTCAGCACCCACTTTCAAATCAAGTTGTGTAAGTGCTAGTATGATGCTGACACCAGTGTCGAATTCTAAGCAAAGATCTATGTGAAATGAATTAATACCCACCCACCATCTCCAGAGTGGTTTACGTGATCATAGCATGGCCCAAACTTGTATATTTGGTGAGTACTGCGTTGCTATACCTTTAGATCTGTAATAGAAAACGTTTTGAGGTGAAGGGTCAAATGGGTTCTCTGAGCTTTTAACAATGTGCTTTGGCCAAACTGATCTGCAGAACAGGTCTGTCATGTCCTCGTCTTAATCCAGGCCATTTTCTTGCTGAGAAGAGCTTGTCTTCGCACAGAGAGGAGGGGCCGTCCTGCTGGGAGCTCAAGGACATTCTGGTGTTGTAATCTTAACCATTAATTGCCCTCCACAGCAGAAAGACAGCAGAAATAGGAATGCGTATTCGATCGTACAAACACACAACAACATTAGCTGCAAATACAAGCAAAAACAATGCTTAATTAAAAACTCATATGACAGATGTTATCTCTGCTCTGATGCACTTAGATTTAATCTACCACAGACCTTAATGGCATTTTAAAAGGCAAATTGATTCCATGATGCATTGGTTAACATTTGCTTATGTAATTTTTTTCACGGTGAATAATTTATTATAAAATTAAGAGTTCTAAATTAAAATAGGATGAGCCACTTGAAGCCTTCAATATTATTTGAAGTGGCACAATATTATTGTTATAATTATTTTAATAATTACATTTTTGTATTAATATTTTATTATTGTTACTATTAATAATACTTACAACTTTTGATTAATTATTGTTATAGGAATGTAATATTTAACACATGCCATTATGGATTGAATAACTATTATTATTATTATTATTATTATTTAATATATTACTTGTGTGTGTGTGTGTGTGTATGTGTATGTGTATATATATATATATATATATATATATATGTATGTATGTGTATATATATATATACATTTTAAAAATATTATTATTATTAGTTGTAGTAGTTGTAATAACATTTAATCATATTATTAATACTTTTGTAAAACATTTTTATTGCAATAATGATTTATTAGTTTTTCATTATAACAATAATAATATTATAAGTATTTATTTGTATTTAAAATTTGTTTATTTTATGTAAAATGTATTTATATTTTATTATTCATTTAACAACTTCATTTCACAATATTTAACAAATTATTTTGGGGATACATTTAATAATTTTATGCACTGACTTTCGAATTGCTGTTGTCTTCATTTGATATCAGAGTCTTCTCACAACCTACCATTTTATGACCCTTCACCATGGTGGTGTGCCTCTGGCTCCTTACTATTTAGCAGGCTATGAGACGGGACTTTGGAGGACCGTAGTATCATAATCTTTCTGTGTGAATGTGAATTAATGTCTGATCTTCTAGAACTCGGATGAGATTTTTGACTGACAGTTACTTCCAGGATCGAGAAGGTGTCTGCAGTCGCCAGCGAAGGTTGGCCGATACTATAACTGTGGGGTAA
Source organism: Carassius carassius (assembly GCF_963082965.1). Lineage (NCBI taxonomy): Eukaryota > Metazoa > Chordata > Actinopteri > Cypriniformes > Cyprinidae > Carassius > Carassius carassius. The sequence continues at coordinate 5,982,830 of NC_081757.1, read as the reverse complement.
TAGTGGAGATCAATAAGCATCAGGCTGATCAAATATTAATAAAGACCGAGTCGAGTGGTGTCTTTAAGAGTCTCTGGTAGATTGGCATCTCTATCGCCTTTGATGGGGGCAAACTTCCATTAAAAATAAATTCAGCTTTTTCTGTTCTCAGAGAGAAGAAATAACACATGATATCAGGGATATTCTTGGAAAAATGCTTTAAACTGTTCATGCTAATTGAATGTAAAATTATGTTAATTTATTGTCTGTTAGAGTTCTCACCCATCCTGTAAGAGACATGTGAATGATTGTGTCATAATCTGGGGTGACAAAAAATGCATACAGAAGTGTTTACATTTTACAACGCTTCATTCTGATCAGATTGCGTTGTAGGAGATTGCAGTTCACAGCTTTGTATTCTGGATTAAACACATGTTAAGCTTTAATAATATAGCATTAGAAAATGTATTGGTCTTGGACCTTGTAATTTGTAAGTAAACCATGTATTATGTGCAGTGTAGGCATATGTGTGTTTGTGGTACTTGTCTAGTTCTGGATGTTTATGTGCATGGTTAGGGATGCTCATATCTTCTAGTGCCAGAGAACTTGATATTAAAATGCTGTTCAGGCACTTTTCTCTCTCATTGAGCTTCCATTCATGTGCATGGATATAACAACTTCAGAAACGCTTAGACTGGCAATGTACGTGTGTGTGTGTGTGTGTGTGTGTAAGGGTCTCGTCTTCTGGGAGAACCCAATTCTGCTCCAGTTCAGATAGCAAAAAGGAAATGATAGTGTCTTCAACCCTATAGAATCGAGTGTAATTATTAGTAAATAAGAGGCAGACTAACTTCTCTCCCTGTTCAAAATTATAGTGAGCTGCCTATCTAGACAGCATGTAAGGCATCCTAGATGCATTTCTAGATACCTTGCTTTGACAATTCTAATTGCATTTCACGGAAAACACAAGACTACAAACAAGTTTTGAAGTTAAATGTAGAGTATAAATATATTTAATTTAGTGCAAAACTTAACTGATCGACTATCTCAATCTGACCATTTTTTCCCAATATTTCTGTTTGCTATGTACTCTATACACTGCCGTTCAAAAATGTTTCTCACTAAGGCTGCATTTATTTGGTAAAAAATACAGTAAAAACAGGAATAATGTGAAATATTATTGTGATTTGATGTAACTGTTTTCTATTTTAATTTGTTTTAAAATCTAATTTATTTCTGTGATGACAAAACTGTTTTTTCAACATCATTACTCCTTCAGTGTCACATGATTCTTCAGAAATCATTCTAATATATTGATTTGCTTCTCAAGAAACATTTCTTATTTTTATGTTGAAAACAGTTGCTTAATATTTTTTTGTGGAAACTGTGATTCTTTAATGACATTTATGCATTCTTGATGAATACATTTATTAGGCTAATTACTATCAAAAAAGCACTGTGTAAAGCACTGTTGTTGTTTAAATCTCAGGGATTATATTTTATAGCTCGAACATGGAATTTGATGAATGTTGCAGCATATGTTTATATATTTATTTGTATTCCATTTTATAAAAGCAACACACTTGGGGAATGTTGAATTGTGAATGTATAGACAGAATGCTGTCACACCTCACAGTCTGATACTGAGTGTATGTGTGTGTGTGTGTGTGTGTGTGGTTATTAGAGCTTGGAGGTCACCTTCAGGCTCTGCACAGCAACTCACCAATCTGAGACTGTGATCTTTGAAAGCGATATGTCCCCTGTTCCTCTCCTCCACACTCACATGTGATGTGATGCAGACACACTATCTCTTAAAAGAAAGCTCCTGTAGTGTGGGAATGCTCCTCTGTGTGTGATTTATTACAGAGACGCTCAGCACACTTACATAGTGAGGTTCAGTGAGTCAGTGTGTCTGCAGACAGAGATCCTGCTCCATATTCCTCCGTGAGACTTTCAGGCTTGTCTTGGTGCAGTAACAAAGCACAGAGGTTACCTCAGGACACCACTGGATACTGCGGTATACACTGCTCTCTTCTTCAGTCAGCACTAAGGGTATTGAAAATATTGATTGATTCAAAGATATTCTTACTGTACATTTCTGCCATAGTCACCACTAATAACCTAAATATTATAACTTCTAAATATAAAACTTCTAAATATAATGAAGAAACTTACAATTTTCTGTAAAGCTGCTTTGCAATGATTAGCATCATGAAAAGCACTATACAAATAAACTTGAATTGAATTTGACTTCAGGTTTAAGCCACACAAGTAGATGAAAAGGGGTTTTAATATAGTTTAGATTATATTTATTCCTCAAACCATTGGACTGCTTATGTGGATATTACTGACATTGTTTTCTTTATTCATAATATTTGTAACATTTTTATGGGATTGCAACTCCGAAATGATTTGGTCTTTCTGGATGAATCTCAAGGTCACATTTAAATAAATAAAATAAATATATTTTGCATTAGAAAAAAATATTTGAAGTTTGAAGAAAGTGTACTCAAAAAAAAAAAAGTCTAGTTTATTATTATATGCTTATTTGAATACACTTATGATATATAATAATAACACACACACACACACACACACACACACACACACACACACACACACACACACACACACACATATATATATATATATATATATACAACATTATAAAATATAATATCTGAAATATTATTATATGCATAGTAAAAATGCATATAAAGTGTACTACCCAAGTGTACAAAATAAAGTGTACTACCCATAAAACACTCTTTAGATTTTTTTGCATTATGACATTATTTTCAGCACACCCCCCAGGTCTTGTTACAAATATATTCTTACATTTATTCTATAAGTAATTTTACATCAAATCCATTATGCTGTCTCTATTTGAATATAAATTAATTGAAAAATTAAATAAAAAAGATACAGAAAAAGAAATCTTATTTTGTGTAAAGATTTTTTTTTTTATATCTGTATATCTGCAAAATTCTAAAAGTCTTACAGTAGATTACATTTCTTTATGCAAAATATTTCTTTATTCATTTTCTTTGGTTTTGTGCTGAAATGTGACCTGAACTTGTATTTATAGGTGTCATGAGGTTACCTTCTGTATCTAAATGTACTTTTCTAGAAAGGTCATGTTTTGTAAGTACTAACTCACTGTCTACTGAGGTTTAATTGGCACTGTTACAAATTTCACAGGTGCTTCAAAGCTTTTGTGAGACATGCCGACTGTAGTGTTTCATGCAAGACGAGGAAAGAATGGGATTTCCTCCTACTGTTTTATCATCCGCCCCGTCCACAATGCTTCACACAGTGTAGAACATGTAAGAAAACACCACACATTGTGAATGTGTGGGAGAGATTTTGAAATGAAGATGGGGCACCACATGGGGTCTCGATGCCCCTGCAGGCTTCTGGCACAAGCTCAGCTTCGTCTCCTGATGCTTCAGTACCTCCAGGTGTGACTTCCCCCTCCAGGGACACTCTGTCCCAAAACCTCCCAGATTGATTATTTACACTTTCCCAAGGGACTGGGAATCTCTTCAGTGGAGGCATTTCTAAACTGTTTGGAAATCTGGGCAAAGTTTGGGAATCTTCTGTATCAAATACCACATTTGTCATAATGTGTGGTTTATAACCGTAGCAAACTACACAGTTTGCAGTATCCCACAATGCAGTGTGCTCAGTGTCATGAATGAACCAGAATTAAATCATTCATTTTCTTTTGACTTGTTTTATGAGACTCTAAAGCTATGACATTATTAACATCAAATTGGATTACGAATAACAGTATGTTATACATTTTTATATATTGTAATTAGCTATTAACATTTGTCATAATAAATCTGCACTATACAGTTGTAGCAAACTATTCAGTTTCCAGTATCCCACAATGCAATGTGCTTGGGTTCAGTGTGACGAATGAACCAAAAATGTTTAATATCAGCCACAATATAATCAAGCTCTGGCATTATTAACGTGAAACTGGATTATTAATAACAATATCAATATTATGTATTTGTTATACATTACTAATTTATTAAACCACTTTCTACATTTGTGTTAATAAACACTTGACAATGAGACTGTCAGGTTATGACATTATTAACATTTTATGCAGTCATTCTATGAAATTCTTAAATCTGGATTGTAAATGGATGCAAATGTTAATTTAAAAGGTACCAATCATCACGTCATTATTCACCTTTATGTCATTTCAAACCTGTAAGACTTTCAACTAAAAAAAATAACTGTTTTTATCTATGCAATGAAATATATGGATAAAAAAATTCTTCTTTAGTGTTGCACAGAAGAAAAACGTAATTAGGATTTGAAATGACACGAGAGTTTGTAAATGATAACAGTTTTCATTTTTTTGGGGTGAACCATCCTTTGTAGACACTACATTACTGTCTCTAACACATATTTCTTCCCGTCTTAATACCAAATATGTGAGCTATTTTCCTCCTTGCATTGTTTTTCTTCTGTTTTTTATGATGAAGGAATACTGGGGGAAGGTGGGCTTATATTTTCATGCTCATTTATCATAAGAATGCTCTGCAGCCCATTTAAGGTCAACCCCTCGTTCACGGAATCTTTTAATGAAGAACATTCCTGCAGCCAATAGGAAGCCTTGTTTACTGGGGCACCCTCACAGCCGGCCAATCAGGAGTCTCGTCTTGTGCCATGTACAGGGCAGGATTGATGACTGGAGTGTATCAGTGTGCAAGCTCACCACACTTTGTCGTTTATAACTTTATATTGAAGATCATATCTTTCTCAAAGCTGCAGGAGAATCTAATATGTTTAGGCCTTAACCGTGTTTCATATGATGAAAGTCTTTGATGTAGCGCTGTGAGTGCAGCCCACAAGCAGTACTGCAGGATAACAGGCTTTCCCTCTCTAAACCATTTAGGGCCTTATAGGTAAGTAATGATAATTTGTAACTGATACGGAACTTAATAGGTAGCCAGTGCAGAGACTGTAAAATTGGGGTAATATGATCATATTTTCTTGACCTGGTAAGGACTCTAGCTGCTGCATTTTGGACTACCTGTAGCTTGTTTATTGACGAAGCAGGACAACCACCTAGAAGTCCATTACAATAGTCCAGTCTAGAGGTCATGAAAGCATGAACTAGCTTTTCTGCATCAGAGACAGATAACATGTTTCGTAGCTTGGCAATGTTTCTAAGATGGAAGAATGCGGTTTTTGTAACATTGGAAATATGATTTTCAAAAGACAAATTGCTGTCCAATATCGTCACACACCTGGACTCATTTTGTGTGTTTTTGCCCCTGTGACCCAGTTTCTGTCTCTATGTGGTTTGATTAGTTCCCAGGTGTGTCTAGTCATTTCCGCATGTGTTCCATGTCCCTGTTAATTTAGTCATTCCATCCACCTGTGTTTTCCCTATTATCCTGTGTATAAAAGCCTTGTCCTTTCAGTTCTGTTTTGTCGGGTCTACTCGTTACTCGTCTACGTGTCAACTTGTCTACTTGTCCACTTGTCACCTGTTACTTGCCACTTGCCTCTTGCCACCTGTTATTTTGCTACTTACCTTGCCTATGTTTGAGTTAATAAATCCTTGTTTCGTTTATCCCTCGGCTTCGTGTTCCTTCCAGCAGCGTAAGCCGTGACAGAAGACCCGACCTAAAAAGTTATAAACTGCGTTTTGTTTTCCGTTTTTTCACTGTCTTTTTCTTTCCGTAGTGTGTAATGGATCCCCTCTATCGCCCCGAATATCTCCTCCTCCTGCTGGAGCAGGAGGGACTTTCTCTCGAGGACCATATGAGACGGTTTCTCTTCCTAGCTAATGCCACCTTTTATCACGCCAGCCTGAACTCCAGGTGCAGAGCGTTGTCGCCCGAAGATGGTCCTCGGGAGGATTTCGCCGCCTTTATAGAGTGGAATCTGGTGAGAAATGGGTCACCTCTCACGGTCGGCCCAATGGAGGATCTCGCCAGGTCCACTCTGGACCCAGAGCCCAGCCTACAATCTCCCCACGGTACGAGGCATAAGCCCGAGCCCACCGATGACGGAGAGCCAGAGAGCAACCCGTCAGACCAGGTGCGAGAGCCGGCGACACTGCCCACCACGAGGGAGCAGAATGTGGAGCGCCAAATGGGTCAAAATGAGGGGGTTTCCGATTCACCTATGCCAGATCCTCTGTTAAGCCCAGGAAGGGCTCCTGATCTTCCGTTAAGCCCAGGACGGGCTCCTGATCCTCCTGTAAGCCCAGGACGGGCTCCTGATCTTCCGTTAAGCCCAGGAAGGGCTCCTGATCTTCCGTTAAGCCCAGGACGGGCTCCTGATCCTCCTGTAAGCCCAGGACGGGCTCCTGTTCCCCCGTTAAGCCCAGGACGGGCTCCTGTTCCCCCGTTAAGCCCAGGACGGGCTCCTGTTCCCCCGTTAAGCCCAGGACGGGCTCCTGTTCCCCCGTTAAGCCCAGGACGGGCTCCTGATCCTCCTTTAAGCCCAGGACGGGCTCCTGATCCTCCTTTAAGCCCAGGACGGGCTCCTGATTCCCCGTTAAGCCCAGGACGGGCTCCTGTTCCCCCGTTAAGCCCAGGACGGGCTCCTGTTCCCCCGTTAAGCCCAGGACGGGCTCCTGTTCCCCCGTTAAGCCCAGGACGGGCTCCTGTTCCCCCGTTAAGCCCAGGACGGGCTCCTGATCCTCCTTTAAGCCCAGGACGGGCTCCTGATCCTCCTTTAAGCCCAGGACGGGCTCCTGAACCCCCGTTAAGCCCAGGACGGGCTCCTGAACCCCCGTTAAGCCCAGGACGGGCTCCTGATCCTCCGTTAAGCCCAGGACGGGCTCCTGATCCTCCGTTAAGCCCAGGACGGGCTCCTGATCCTCCGTTAAGCCCAGGAAGGGCTCCAGCCCCAGAGCTTACTCCAATGCCTGCTCCTCCAAAATTCCCACCCTCCCACCCACTCCTGCCTCCTCCTCCGCTGTCGTCTGGCAACCCCTCTGCTCGCCCTCAGCCTACCATCATTGTGGTGCGAGCTCAGCGGGACCGCAATCCTCCAGCGACGCCTTGGTCGGCGTCTCCCTCACCTCCGCCTCCAGCCTCTGAGGCCTGGACTCCGCCTCGGCCCGTTGACCCGTCGGCTCCACCATGGCTCCTAGCTCCTTCCTCTCTGCCGTGGCCCGGCAGTCCGCAGGCTCTGCCTGGCTCCCTCGTCCCTCCGGCTCCGCCTTGGTCTGGCGTCGTCCTTCCTATGCCACGGGACTCCACTCCTCCGGCTTCGCCTCATCCCTCCGTCCCTCCGGCTCCGTCAGGCTCCTTCATCCCCTCGGCTACACCTCAGTCCTCGGTCACTCTGGCCTCACCGCGGCCTTCCGGATCCACATCGCCGCGTCAGTCACCAGAGCCATCAGTTCCGCCTAGGACCTCCGGCTCTTCCCCGTCACCCTGGCTCTCCGTCTCCGCCTCGGGCTCCTCCTCCACTTGCTCCGTTGCCGTGGGTCGAGTCCCTGGAGTCGGTGACCATTCCTCCTCCATGGCTCCTTCCTCCGTCGGCCCCACCTTGGGCCGTTATGGCTGTGGCCTGGGTCCTGCTGGGTACCTCCTGCTTCAGATCCTTCCTGTCTCCTCCCTGGCTCCTTCCTCTGTAGTCCCTGTCTGCTGGCCCCCTCCTGGGAGGCTGTCCTCCACTGGAACCTCCTCCCAAGTTCCCACCCACGCCTCCCTTTGTTGTTTCTACGGTGGAGGGGGGAGTACTGTCACACACCTGGACTCATTTTGTGTGTTTTGTGCCCCTGTGACCCAGTTTCTGTCTCTATGTGGTTTGATTAGTTCCCAGGTGTGTCTAGTCATTTCCGCATGTGTTCCATGTCCCTGTTAATTTAGTCATTCCATCCACCTGTGTTTTCCCTATTATCCTGTGTATAAAAGCCTTGTCCTTTCAGTTCTGTTTTGTCGGGTCTACTCGTCTACTCGTTACTCGTCTACGTGTCAACTTGTCTACTTGTCCACTTGTCACCTGTTACTTGCCACTTGCCTTTTGCCACCTGTTATTTTGCTACTTACCTTGCCTATGTTTGAGTTAATAAATCCTTGTTTCGTTTATCCCTCGGCTTCGTGTTCCTTCCAGCAGCGTAAGCCGTGACAAATATAACACCCAGATTTCTGACCGTAGAGGAAGTAACAGTACATCCGTCTAGTTGCAGATTGTAATCTACAAGATTCTGTGTGGTGTTTTTTGGTCCAATAATTAATATCTCTGTCTTATCCGAATTTAATTGGAGAAAATTATTTGTCATCCAATCTTTTACATTTTTAACACACTCTGTTGGCTTAGATAATTGGGAAGTTTCATCTGGTCTCGTTGAAATATATAGCTGAGTATCATCAGCATAACAGTGGAAGCTAATTCCGTATTTTCTAATAATATTACCAAGGGGCAACATGTATATTGAAAATAGAAGGGGACCTAGGACGGATCCTTGTGGCACTCCATATTTTACTAATGATAAATGAGATGACACCCCATTTAAGTAAACAAAATGGTAGCGATCGGACAGGTAGGATCTAAACCATCTTAGAGCCTGCCCTTGAATACCTGTATAGTTTTGTAATCGATCTATTAGTATGTCATGATCTATGGTGTCGAACGCAGCACTAAGATCAAGTAAGACTAGAAATGAGATGCAGCCTTGATCTGACGCAAGAAGCAGGTCATTTGTAATTTTAACAAGTGCAGTTTCTGTGCTATGGTGGGGCCTAAAACCTGACTGAAATTCTTCATACAGATCATTTTTATGCAGGAAGGTGCTCAATTGAGCAGACACAACTTTTTCTAAAATTTTAGACATAAATGGAAGATTTGAAATAGGCCTATAATTTGCCAGTACACTAGGATCTAGTGTTGGTTTCTTAATAAGAGGCTTGATAACCGCCAGCTTGAATGGTTTTGGGACGTGACCTAAAGATAACGACGAGTTAATGATATTGAGAAGCGGTTCTTCGGCTACAGGTAACAGCTCTTTTAGTAATTTAGTGGGTACAGGATCTAATAAACATGTTGTTGGTTTAGATACAGTGATAAGTTTATTTAGCTCTTCCTGTCCTATATTTGTAAAGCACTGCAGTTTATCTTTGGGTGCGATGGATGAAACTGAAGTGTAAGACGCTGTAGAATCTACATTCGCTATTGTATTTCTAATGTTATTTATTTTATCAGTGAAGAAATTCATAAAGTCATTACTATTTAACGTTGGTGGAATATTTGAATCAGGTGGCGTCTGGTAATTTGCTAATTTAGCCACTGTGCTAAATAAAAACCTTGGATTGTTTTGGTTATTTTCAATGAGTTTGTGGATATGCTCAGTTTTTCTCCATTTGCGTTCAAGACTACGAGTTACTTTCTTGAGTGAGTGAGTATTACTGTTATACCATGGCACAGTACGTTTTTCTCTAACCTTTTTCAATTTGATGGGGGCAACAGCTTCTAATGTATTAGAGAAAATAGTGCCCATGTTGTCAGTAATTTCGTCTAATTCATGTGTATTTTTGGGTACAAATAGCAGTTGAGATAGATCAGGCAGGTTATTTGCGAATCTGTCTTTGGTGGCTGGAACAATAGTTCTGCCCAGACGGTAACGCTGAGACATATAGTTAATATCAGTTATACGCAGCATGCACGATACAAGGAAATGATCTGTAATATCACCACATTGGGGTACAATATCTATAGCAGTAAGATCGATTCCATGCGATATAATTAGATCTAGTGTATGATTAAAACGATGAGTGGGCCCGGTGACATTTTGCTTGACTCCAAAGGAGTTTATTAGGTCAGTAAACGCAAGTCCTAATGTATCATTTGCATTATCAACGTGAATATTAAAATCTCCCATGATTAGCGCCTTATCAACTGTAACTAGAAGGTCTGAGAGGAAATCTGCAAATTCTTTTAGGAATTCTGTATACGGCCCTGGTGGTCTATACACAGTAGCCAGAGCAAGAGATACATTAGATTTCTTTTGCATGTCTGACAGTGTAACATTTAGCAGAAGTATTTCAAAAGAGTTAAACCTGTATCCTGTTTTCTGGGTAACATTGAGAATATCACTATATATTGTTGCAACACCTTCTCCACGACCAGTCTGACGGGGCTCATGCTTATAACAGTTGTTTGGTGGAGTAGACTCATTTAGACCAAAATAATCATTTGGTTTTAGCCAGGTTTCAGTCAAGCAGAGTACATCAAAACTATTTTCTGTGATCATTTCATTTACAATAACTGCTTTGGGTGTGAGTGATCTAATATTTATGAGCCCAAACTTTAAAAATTGTTTTTGTTCATTTACTTTACATTTTTCTGGTTTAATTACGATAAGATTTTTTCTAGATCCTACATTATATTTTGACCTCACTATTCGGGGAACAGACACAGTCTTAATAGTTTTTACAGCACAAGTACTTTTATCATTTAAGCGGGTGGAACAAAACTCATCATAATAGTTATTAGAGAATTGTCTTACTAGTCACATGGAGCGAAGTGTCCTGGAGATGTTGTCAGAGAGCAGCTCCGCTCCAAATCTGCTGGGGTGTAATCCATCAGCGCGAAACAGCCTAGGACGCTCCCAGAAAAGATTCCAGTTATTAACAAATAGCAGTTTCTGTTCTTTACACCATGACAACAGCCATTCATTTAAAGCAAAAAGTCTACTGAACCTTTCGTGTCCTCGTCGATACGTGGGCAGTGGTCCTGACACGACGATCGTCGCCGCGGGCGTCGTGCTGCGAACCGTCTCGATCAGGCTGCTGAAGTCCCTCTTCAGCGTCTCCGTCTGCCGCAGCGTGGTGTCGTTAACCCCGGCGTGAAGCACGACCGCTCTGGGGCTCTCGTCGACCTTCAGGATCGCGGGTATCTGCGCAGAAACATCGAGAACACGAGCACCAGGCAAACAATGAGTGTGCACTTTACCTTCGGCTAACGTTGCACTTACGTGTCGGACGATGGAGTCTCCGATGATCACAGCGTCGCGTCCTGTCTCGCGGAGGGGAGCGAAGCGGTTCCGGATGGAGATGTCGAAGGCAGGAGGGGGAGAAGTCGTCGCCCGGGACCCGGCTCGCGTCCTCCGCTGTGGATGCACCCAGGGTCCGTGGTGTCCCGGCGTCGCAGTGAAGGACATCTGGGAAGATCGCGTCCTGGGTGCACCGGGCCTGTGCAGAGAAACACACGGAGTAGACGTGGTGGGACTGTTAGCAGATCGCTGTATAATTACCCCGGACTTGTGAGCGTCAGCCCGGGATGATTCCAGCGCGGTTCTCCGCTCTCTCAGCTGGGCCCGCCTCACCTCCAGGTCGCGAATCTGCTTTCCCACGGCCTCGAGCTCGAGCTGCACAGAGTGGAGACATTCATCTGCCATTAAAGCAAGTAACAGTGAGTACAGCAGTGGTAATGTGTGTGAATAGAGTATTAGCAATGTTAGCGCAGTTAGCTGCAACCACGCCGCTGATGCTAACGGGCTAAAAGCTAATAGCGGACCTGGGAGATCAAAATAAAACTAGTGATAGCGAGGCGCTCTGATTGTTTTTGTTGTAGAATACAATAGAGGATATATTCACACGTTTATATAAACGGAAACGATGATGTATAAAATTGATTTTTGAGTTAAAAATAGTCAATGAAAAGAATATAGTGACTGAGCTCAAACGCAGTACAGCCGCCAACAACAAACAGGAAGTGACGTCAAGTTCAAGCTCACGAGTTCAAACTCATATTGGCATTTGGTACTCCAGACCCCTTGATACTGTATATTGCTTTCACGTTTTATCGCTTATGCATTATCTCTTTAGGGGTATATATATATATATATATATATATATATATATATATATATATATATATATATATATAAGGCCAGATTTACTAAACAGTAAATTTGCGCTATAGCGCAATTCCATAAAAGCGCTGATGGGAGAGGAAACACAACATCTGATTTCCATAATGACCAGCCTGGTTTGAGACATGCTTTTTTGGGAGTTAAATAATGGCGCAAATACCAGTGAATTGATCAGCGCAAATCTAAGTTATTTATTTTATTTGTGTAACTTATTTATTTGATTTAAAATTTCTGTCTAGTTTTCATATTTAAATTTAAAATAAAAACGTGTAGTAATAGCCTAATAAAATTACATGTTTTTATTTACTGTATAACGTCTCCCCAATCTCATTTTGGTTGTTTTTGCTAGGGTGTTATGCCGTTTCGCTTTCCTTAGCAAGTACTAGGGCTGTCACTTTTTATTTGATATTCGTAGTCGAACTATAAATAAAATATCCGGTTTTTAAAATGCCATGTGTAGCGCATTTTTTTACAGTCTATGATTAGACCATTTGTTTTTTATTTTATTCTTTGCCATCTTATCCAGTAGAGGGCACTATAGATGTATTGTAGCGTAGGCCCATGACCAAATCAAGCGAATAAGAGCTAGGCTAGTAGCCAGGCACGTCTGTGTGCTACGAACGTGTGCTCTCCACCGTGGGGAACATTGTAAATAAAAAGAGAGCCGCACTTAATCCAGATAAGTTGATAGACTGGTGTTTCTTGCAAACAATATTAAGAAATGAATTAGGCTTGGCTATATGCCTTACTCCTGCTGCTGTTTAAGTTGTCACGTTATTGTTTGTGCCTGTTCTGAATCGTTTTTTCTTTTCTTTTTTCATTTAGCCTAATGTTGTGGGATATGCATAGTGGCACTTCATATAAATTGATATTCTAAGTTGATAACCTGCTGTTTCAAACATTAAGTAAAAATAATAATAATAATAATCCAGATAGTCCTGTTTATGACTCACTGTTAAACATTCGTGATTGAATCTCCATTATGGGCCGTTCACATATCGCGTCTTTTGCGCTCATGGTCGTTATTTCCAATGTAGGCGTTCGAATTTGATTTTTCACAAAAGTGACAGCCCTAGCAAGTACCATTAAAATGAAAGAATAACAGTACAGATCTGATGAAGCAAACAGTGTGAGAAATATGTTTGGATCGTAATTCTAAAAGAAAGCCTAGCGTCGTCTAGCCGCTGCAGTCCTTTAGAATAATAATAGACTATCATCTACTGTTTTCTTTTACAATTCATCTCAACTGACTTTCCAGGCTACTGAAGGGAGCTTTATATGGGTGGGCGCAACCTACTTTTTCCTTGAGGCTGATGGAGTGTATAAATTAAGGAAGCAGAAAAAGAAGCTATTTGCCTACCCTGCAGTTCTTAACATGACTTCACAAGTTACAGCGTAAAGTTTGATAGAGGTCATATAGCTCGGTCTTGCTCACAGGCATTGGCTCCCCATATGCATATTCCTTAGAGGATCATTTGTTGCTGTGTATTTCTCAGTTGCACCAGATGATGAATGGTGTGGCTGTAACATTTGAGGTCAACGGCATATTGCATTTATAGTGCATTGTAATTAAAAGCAGGTCTGTTGGAGGAAGTTCGATTTTACACATCTCTCTTTTTTCGATATGTGCTTTTCTGTGTGGCTTGTGTGGTTGTGTAGCGTTTCTCAGTGATGTGTTGATGATGCATGGTGCAGGGAGGGACGTTTATCATCGCATGGGCTGATTAGCACGCCGTCTCTGGACACTTCATGCCATCCTTCAGACCTGCATTGACAGAGCAGCCATCAGTCCTGTGGTGTGTGTTTGTGTGTGAGCAACACTTGGGGTTTTGACCCATCTTTCTTTGATGTCACATTGAGATAAAAAAAATATACAAAGAGCTGCACAAGACATGCAGAAAACTATAATTGGCACAAAATACGATTTTTTTTTAACATTGTCATGATTTATTGATTCATTACCTTGTTTTAAGTAAATTGTAGCCTTATTGTATATAGCCTAAATTCATTGAATTTAAATATTTAGTGAAATGATGATGTTTGTTACTGTTTTTTGACTTGGTTGGTTCTGTCTTTATTGTATTTAGTATAAATGTATCTGTTAATTAATTTTAATATAAATGAAAGTGAAACAGACTTAATACAGTAAAAAAGGTTCGTTTAACTGTACTACTGTGTAAGAAGTCCTATATAAAATTTTTGTTTGTTTCTCTATTCATGAGTTTAGGTTAAAATGGCGTATAAAACTTGTTTAGGTTTTAATGCTGCTTATTGAGGCTGTTCTTTTCCTGTTTCTAAGCAATCTTACAAAGCCACCCAATGTTGTGACCTAAAATATACACACTTTAATAAGACATTTTAGAGGTAATGATCATTATGTGTGATTTGCACCATTGATTTAAACATGACTTTTTCAAATATGCACGTATGAATATTATGGATTCGGTATCTTTAATATTTCCAGGCAATAAAATGAATAAACAAACTAGATTCGTTTTTTCTTTTTCTTTTTGTTAATCCTTTTTAATGGTTTAATTAAATTGTATTAATCACAAAGCATGTCTAATTAATTAAAACCATGAAACTTATACAATTTCACATCAATTTATTAAAAGTAAAAAATAAACAATTTAAACTACATGCTTAGGTCCCTAATAAATGTTTTATTTTTTCTCACCATATGTTTTGTTACCAAATTCTCTGTTTTAGCATTTCTAAACATTGAATGCATAAAACAACTTTTATTTATTCAAATTTATTCATAAAATAGCCTTATGAATTTTTTTTTTTTTTTTTTCAGAAATTCTGTGTTGTGTATTTAAATTTTTCTGATTATCAGATGAAGGCATAATACATTAATTTCATTTATCTTTTAATTATTGAAATTTAAACAAACTTAATTTTTTTTTGCCAAACAAAGGGGATTTAATATTAGCAATTAAACATGGAAGAAATACATTTTAGTAGTAGTACTAATAGTATTAGTAGTATTATACATTCTACTGAACAATATCTCTGGCACAGTGTTAAACCAAACTTTTATTTTGATGGTTGCCTGTGTGATATGAGGCTAGTTTTACTCAAATTAAGTTTATGAACTATTCTTTACAGGTCCAATTCGCCATGTGTAGTACTCTGGTCTCTAGATATGGATAAGATTCCAAATTCAATGGAAACTAAGTGAAAATGTCTTAGAAAAGTAAGTTTACATGATTTGAGGTGTCATTCATTTCCGTAGCACAACTGCCGCTGGATGAATTACAAGTCAAAGTCCTGGTCAGAGATAAATTCTCCTACTCACCCTTTATTCTATCGTTTTGAGTTACTAAGATTAGCTGAGTTAAACAAATATCAAAATGCCTGCCTTATGTTTCAAATTGTCAATTGCCTGAACACTGCTCTGAGTAGTCTTGTTCCTATCTCCAGCCGCCAGCATACATACCAAACGAGAACCAAACCACTCATATTTGGAAAATATCGCCGACATGTTCGCACCAGTATGAGCGTTGTCTGTAGGGGGCCGCAGATTTGGAACAGCATTGACGATGGTCTTAAGGTGTTGCTCTCTATCTCCAACTTTAAAAGACATCTAAAAAAATATTATCTATCAACCTATATTTAATATATAAACTGTCTTCTCATGGACTACTGGGATCTATGTGTATGAATGTATGTGCATGTACTTTTATGTATTGGTGCGCTTTTGCACTTTGTTTACTTACCATCGTCTGGTGGCAGGTGGTAACTGTGTACCTTGTCTGTACCACTTTTTTTTTTTTTTTTTTTTTTTTTTACATGAACTATGGGCCCCTACCTATAAGCTTTTTTTAGCTTCTTTGGGGGACCCATTCACTATACCAAATTCTGATTTTTGTACCCCCGCTGTATTATAGAATTTGCTGGTAATGATATTTGTGAATAAATCTACTACTACTACTAAGTTAATACTTGTAGAGTTTAGAGGATTCTAAAATCCCAAACCTAAGTATCAGCTGTAGTTTTAGTGATGCTAGCAGACACCACTAATGAAAAACAATTAAATGAATAAATAGAGAGCACAGTCATGGTTCATGATTGAACACAAACCGTACGTGTTGCTGGTAATTGATTTCCACTCTGTGATTCATATCTAATCAATGTTACTCTAGGAATCGCCTGCAAAACCTCTAAATGTGTTTTACTGTCTGACCTCATTTCCTCTAGTCTGTGTGTGTTAAATGTGTAGATTTCTGAAAGTGCCTAGCGGGACTGTGGAATGCAACATCATGTCTGCGTGTCTCAATTGTGTGTTTTCTCACCAGGTTTTGTGTTGTGCTGTTTATTTATTTATTTATTTTTTAAATTTTATACTGTACTCCTGAGCAGATCCCATAATTGCTTTTCCTACATCCCCGCTGCCTCCTGCCTATAGAAAAGCCCACTGAGGGTGATTGCTGTGTTGTGTAGTAAAGGTGTACGCTCAAGCCAAGACTGCAGGTCACAATGCAGGAAGTAAAAGTACATTAGACCTCAGAGACTGTGAGGGAGGTGTTGGTACGGTATATGTTTGGGGTGAGGTTGGCATTGCAACCCAGAATTTCACTTTCACCAGGCCATGAGATCACAAAATTCCCTCATGTGCAGTGATGTTACAGTTAACTAAAACTGAAACTATTGAACATGGTTGTTGGTATTTGAAATAAAATACAAATATTAGATGAAAAACCTATTTTGAAAAACATATTTCTTTCAGTTAGTTGCCAAATCAACATTTAATCAACTTTCATTGTTGTAATTATTGTTTAAGTATAAGTACTAGTAAAACTAACTGAAATAAAGAAATTAAGTTTCAGGAAATATATATATATATATATAATTATTATAATTTTTTTTAAATACTAATAAATAATAATCCATGTTTTTACAAAACAATGACAAAAGCACATAACAAAATTAATAAAAACGTGAACTAAAATTTAGAGATGTGCACGGATAGTCGAACATTCGAATTTTCGTTCTGCTCTAATTATTCGATAAATAAAAATGATATTCGAATTCGAAAAAAAAAAAAGTTCACAATAAAGCCTAATTTGGTCACTTTCTGTGATTCTCCACGGCATATTTGAAGGTGTATGCAAGCAAAAAATAATTAATGAATGATTAAGGGGCCATTCACATATCGCGCCTAATAAGGCGTGGAAAAGGCTATGCGCGCCGCTTTCTCCTTCTTTCCAAAGCGCTCGGGCAGAAGCGCTCCTGAGGCGACACGTTCTCTCCATGAAGACGCGGAAATTTCAGCAAAGGATAAATGGATTTGCAGCACAAAGAAAATCGCTTTCAGTAGCTCTGCTACTAAATTTATTTCAAAATGGCAATCCATATACAGCTATGATCAGCTGTTCCTTCATCTTGGCTGAGCTTTCAACGTTGTTACAGGAAAGGATGAAGCTGAATGTTTAGTTCTTGTCACATGACCTGCGGTGCGCTTGTGGCATTCTGAAAGTTGAGATGTTTTTAACTCGATGCAGTGCAGACGCGCCTGGAAAAAACGGGACCGCGTCGCACCGCGTGCGCATCGCGACCGCGTCGCTTCCATTATGAGCGCGCATACCGCGCGCCTACATTGGAAATAACGAACTTGAGCATGCAAAAGACGCGATATGTGAACGCCCCCTAAAAGAACTGCGGTCTTCTACAGTACTTCAAATATGCCGTGGAGAATCACAGAAAGTGATCCAAAAACATTGTTGCAGCATCTCTCAAGCAACGAATAAACACCGCTAACTTGGAGAATGCAGTGAAAACTCCTCTTCTCGCGTCTGCCCTAGACCCTCGGCACAAACATCTCAGGTTTCTCGATGAAAACATGAGAGAAGAAAGAAAAAAAAGAAAATTTTCCTTGATGCGAGTGGTGTGGATGCAGTCGCCACGATGAAGAATGCAATGCCCACTCGTCGGAAAAGGCTGAGCCAGTTCTCCAGCGATGATTACAGAGAGTCCAGCCGAGACGAGTGGGAACAGTTCTTGCTGGAGCCATGTATTCCATGTATTCCACCAGATGAGGATCCCATTAAGTGGTGAAACCAAAACACAAAGCGCTTCACAAAACTTAGTCGCTTAGCACACCGTCTGTGCCATCAGAGGGCGTTTTCTCCGTGGCCGGCCTTATTGTTAACAGACTATGGAGCCGACTTTCCCCCAATCACGTTTACATGCACGTATTTCTTAACAAGAACATTTGAAACAATAGAAAAAAAGAAAAAAAGATTTGCTGACAGTTTAAAAGTTAAGTGTAAGCTACATTCTGTACAATAGCCTAATTGCTGCTTTACGTTTTTTCTTTGTTCACTTTTTTTTTTTTGCTTTTAATCTGTACTTTTGTTTGTTTGCACGCATTGTTAAAGTTTTTCAACTACAAAGCACGATGTGTAATGTTCAAGCTTATTGTAAGCTTGTTCAAAATGACGAAAACAAATGTTGCTGAAAAATAACGTCTGACTCATTAAACTTAATTTAAATAAACGAATATTCGAATATTCGTTTTTTGTGAGCTCAAATATTCGAATGTGATATTTGTGGAAAACGCCCATCCCTACTAAAATTGCATGGAAAAAGATGAATTTGGAAATATAAAAATTAATTCAATAGATTAATACATACTACAATAGTGTATCAATAAATACTAAAATAACTGCTCATTTGATTCTAAACATATTCACTGTTCAAAACTTTATAATGTGACTTTGACTTTAAACATAATGTTAAAATTATGATAATAATACACAGGAACAATCACTTTCTGAGCAGTTCTTTTTTTCCAGCTGATGAACAATAAAAAGATTGACAGCCAATCAAAATCCATCTAGTCTAGTGCTGTTTAAGCTCTTGTTCAGGTTATGAGTGAACTTAGGTCCAAATCCCATAACCATAGCCATAAATGTGCAACAAAAAAAAGATAAAAGAAAAGAGACTTCCAGAGGAGAAACAGTAACAAAAAGTATTATTATTATTATTATTATTATTATTATTATTATTAAAAATTACATGCCTGTCTGAAATCTGCAGGTGTCAGAGCTCAAGAAACAGGAGATGATAGACAGTGTTGCAGAAACTGCAGCTAAAATCTAATTTAAGCTACTGAATATTTAGGAGTTGAAGAAACTGCCTAAAGACTCAAGATTTAGTTCTGTCTGAATAGGGCTACAGGTTAATCTGCCATTTTTCTGAGTATCCCACCGGTCGGTCTCTGTTGGGTTGGCTGTGTTGGCATGTGTTTTTCATCCGAGCCAGCCCGCTATCTTGAGGCCTGTGGTCTTCAGATTCCAGCTTTTGAAGTGTCTTTTCTGGCAGGTCTATTCTGCTGTAAGCACACACAGTGCGTTTCGATGGAAGCTGATGTGAATGCAAATGTCTGTGGGACTCGTTTGAGATCAGAGAGCATCACGAGGTCTTTCCTTTTATCAGTAGCATTCCTGCCATATATGTGTTTTCTCTTTAACAGATATCCTGATAGTATATCCTCAAAAGCAGCTGCAGGAGCGTGAGTGGGCGACAGTTCGGGATTTAATTAGGGAATATTGGAGCTTCCCGTGCGAGACAGACAGAGATGATTGGAGGGTTAGGAGAGTAGAGGAAAGAAAAGTGGTTGGAGGCACTAAATGAAGAGAGAGAGAGAGAGAGAGAGAGAGAGAGAATTAAAGGCAGGTTGTCTCGTGTTGGGTTGATTCAAGGCTACAGTAAGAGAGAGATGTGTGTGTGTGTGTGTGTGTGTGTGAACATGTGGAAGAGTAAAGTATCTTCAGCTTGTCTTGATGTCATCCATCATTCTCACCTCTGTGCTTCCTCGCGCCCCTGGGTTTCATATTCTAGCCTGATCACAACCAGATATCTTTTTCCCTTTTTCACACTCGCTCTCTCGCTCTTGCTCTATTTGTTTGTTTTAGTCATTCTTTCATGGTCTTTCATTGTTTCTCCAGCTCTCGTGTTGTTTTCCCACGAGTGCACGATGCAATACAATCTAGATTTCGACATTTTCTGAAGATAATGTGAATTTTGCCTTGAAATAAATTTGCAAACAAGATGCTAGAGTGTTTTTGTGAGGGTGTCGCTAATAGGGTTGCAAAAAGGTGGAACATTTTCAGTAAATTTCGGAAATATTCCAGAATCTTTGGAATTCTACAGTCTGTGTTTTCAACACTGATGATGAAAAATGTTTCTTGAGCAGCAGTCAGCATCTTGTGACACTGAGGAAGACTGAAGTAATGATACTGAAAATTCAATTTGCATTTTAAAATAGCCCTAATATTCAAATAGAAAAACTATTTTAATAATAGAAGTTGCGTTAATAATTAAACAGTAAAACAATTAGTTAATTATGAATATAATATTAAATATAATATTATCTAAACATATAAAATGTTAAATATTTAAATGATACAATATTGAAATAATTAATTATATAATTTTAGCATTTCAATGTAATTATATGTAACTAAGTAACTATTTATTTCAAAAACATTTCGGTTACACTTTATTTTAAGGGGTCCTTGTTATGGTGTAATTATACTGTACATTTAAGTACGGAGTAATATATATTAACTACATGTACTTACTATATGGTTAGGAATAGATGCATAATTTATTGATATTGTAATAGCAAGTAGGTTATATGTAACATTTAACAAGGAAAACTGAAAATAAAGTGTTACCAACGTTTCTCTAAATAAATCATACGACAATGTAAATAGTTTTTAAAGCTAATTCACGTTATGAATTTAATCCAACAGCAGTTGTATTATAAATTGTGTTTTTTAATGGTGCAGCAATTTCTGAGAAATGTTGTTGTTATTTGATAGGTAAAAATTGATAGCCTGAATGCATTGTAAGTCGCTTTGGATAAAAGCCTCTGCTAAAGCCATAAATTTAATTTTTAATTTAATTTAATTTAAATCACCAGAAAAAACATGCCCATTCCCCAAAGTATCAAATCCCTATCTTGATAGCTCCGCCCCTAAATTCACAAACATGCTATGCAACACAGTCAACTCCTACATTATGAGTGGACATGCCCCCCACCCAATGAATTCTACCAGTCTTATCCAACATAAGTCTGATTGCTTGGAAATAAAATACTTATATATGTATGCATTTGGCAGACACTTTTATTCAAAGCAAATTACGTTGCATTCAAGGTATAAACTGATCAGTTCATGCATTCTCTGGGAATCGAACCCATGACCTTGGTGTTGCTAGCGTCATGCTCTTGTGTTTGTAGATTTTTTACTCACTAAAGTTTAATACTAACCCTACGTTTAAGCAAGAGTGATATTTATGTTTGCTTTAGAAAACAACATCTGGATCTTTCTATTCCTTTTAGTAGCTGATTATATGAGCTCATTATAATCATTTTCAACCATCTTTATTTTCTCTCTTTATGTTTTCCTCACACTTACTTCTCTGTTCGTCTCTCTTTGCTTATACCCTCTCACTCAGCATTCTTCTTTTACTTCTGGCCATGAAGAGGCTCTCAGGGATATGGGCTGCGGAGTTTGTGTGTGAGAGTTTGTGTGTGTGTGTGTGTGTGTGTGTGTGTGTGTATTCAATTCATCAAGCCCTGGAACAGTGACCTGAACTTCCTTTTCACCAGATACAAGGACCCCTCCACTGTATTCTGAGCTAAAAAGACACAGACAAACCTTGGCTTTTCTTGAATTCTCTTTCACTGAATGCCGTGTAGTCGTGGTCTGTGCGATTTGTATTTGAGAGCTTGTTGTGAATAGCATTGTATGAGGGTTTGTGAGTTTCCCCAGCCTGATGAGACCTCATGGCAGTGCTGTAATTGCCGTCTGCAGCAGACCTGTTACCCACATTCACAATCAACCATGTAGCCGTGTAAGCCACAGTTGGCTGAGCTCGCGTACAATATCACAAAACCACATAAACCTGCTGTGTTGCAATTTTAATTCACCACCTTTAAATCAGTGCATGCTAGGGGTTATTGTATTTTTAGCTTCGACACTGTGGCATAATTGGATTTGTACACCTCTCAGGGGTAATGGGAATTGGGCTGGAGGGTTACGTCAAGGTAATAGACAAGTATTGACTGAAGGGAACGCCAGTCTGCAGTCGAAATCTGGACTGTTTCCCCCCAGCCCCTCTTTCAAAATCCGTATTTAAATTATAAAATGTTTTTTTATTATTAATGTAAAAATTTGAAATGTAAAATGATCTAAAATATTTTCTTTTTTTGTTTATATGCACACTAATTTATATAGGATTTATTATTTTTACATAATATTATTATTGTTTTAGATCATTGTTTTTACATAATAGTTATATAGCATTTAATATTATTAGCATTTTTATGTATTTGATATATATATAATTAATCATGTTTTATTTATTTATAATTTATTAATAAATAAAAACATAAAATATTTATTTTATTTTATTAAAAAAATGTATTTTTGTTGCACTTTATTTACAGTTTTTATTTGTTGTTTTTTGTACTTTTTTTCTGTAGCATTGATCTTTGATTTAAATCAGTTTATTTGAGATGCTATGCCAAACACGTCTGGCCAATTACCAGTATCTTCACTTGGATCAGGTATGTTGTTTGTGTTTATTTCTTGTCTTTTCCATGTAGGAGTGTTTGCCTCACTGAACTAAGCTGCAAATTGTGATCAATTACCCAGCCATGAAGACAAATTCAACTGAACAAATAGTACAGCTCATTTATTAACCCCTGTTGTTTGTTTAGCTATTCATCCGCAGAAACTTGCACAGTATGGACACAAACAACACCACAGCATGATACAAAAACATTCACATGGGAGAGACCATTTGCACAGCATTTTTATCTTGTGTTGTTGAAGCTATTAAGCTAATTGAGTTAATTAACCCCTAGAGCTGTGATCCTCAGTGCTGTGAGCACCAGACATTAAGCCTATACATTTGATGCTAGATAACGCCTTAGTTTATGCAGCACTGCGCATTGTAAATTTACTTGTGGGTTTCATGATTATAATGGCCTTGGTAACAGTCTGCTCCAAAACCTAGTGATCTGCTTATTGTCTACTGATTACATGGGCAGCATCATCATAACTGAAATGGATATGCATGGGAGACTCGACTATCAGCTGAGTCAAACAGAGTGTGCTATTAGCATATTGCTAAACTAACAACATAATAACAAGTATACTGTAAATCAGTGGTTGTTTACTTTTTTTTCCACTGGGCCACACTATGGTCCAAGTGCAAGTCTCACGGGCCGCACGCATATCATTTACATATTACGTCACCAATACAAATCAGCAATATTTATAATATTATAGCCAGGGCTTAATTTGTGCCGGAACAAGCCGGATCCGGATCCGGCACCTCCGAAATCGGATCCGGCATATCATTTTGGCGGATCCCACTCCTCCAGGGGTGGCTTTTCCATATGACAGACAGATATGTGCCGTGAAAAATTAACCAAAATTCATATCTCTATTATAATTCGTTATTATTATTTTAAATCAGAGGGTTTTACAAATATTTAACCAATGATAAGTATTTAAAAGAGATTGTCGGTAAAACTCAGGGGGGCAGGGTTTCATATTTTTTTGAAGCAGCCATTGGATAGCGGACCTCCACCTGCTGATAGCATTCCATTGACTTTGACTCCCATTCCTTTTGGCATCACTTTGACAGCGAATAACTTTACATCTGAGGCGTTTAAAGACTCCATTAATTATCCATTTGTCCATTAATTATTTCTAAAGAAACACGAAAATGTATAAAAGGCTCCATTACCTTGTATCTTACGTTATGGTCCCGTAGAAGCAGTTTTTGTAAAACATAGGCTAACGATTGCGTCATAACCAGCGACTCTCTGTCGCACAGTTCAGAAATTACAAGACAATCTTTTACTGTCTATGAGGCAATCGGGGGAGATAATTAATCAGAATACTTACCAAAATTTGCTCCTGTTCACGCTCGCCTTCTCTGGAAGATTCGGTGGGTGATTCAGATTTCTCTTGGCACAGCGGTTAGGAGATTTACAGGTTGCTCACATGACATCTACGTCATCAAGCTCAGTTTGAGTCTGCGCAGTATGCCCGACCCCCAGGAAGTAAGTGCTTCTAATTGACTTCACTTGTCTCTGTTGAAACCAATGGGGTCGCTGTGTCCATTTCTTTTACTGTCTATGGTAAAACATTAAAATTCATTACGCCATTGGATCCTCAAGCTCTCGCAAAACCTCGTCACTTCCCCCGCCTCCACTCAGATTGACGCGTGCGCACAGCCTGGAGGAGACAAATCTCCGCTTATCCGCAAAGCAAGGGTAAACAAATAACTGTTTGAATAGTACAGCATTTTCTTTACTCAAA